>NW_020884875.1:29409410-29686786 GCF_003945725.1 Corapipo altera | reverse complement strand
CTTAAAGCACCCAGTTTTGAGTCACTCAGATAAAAGCAAGTTCACTTCCTTTTTTCCTCATTATTTAAAAAAAAACTGCCAAAGAGGAAAAAAAAAAAAAAAAAAAAAAACAACAACCAAAAACAATAAACCAGCAGGCCCCTTTAGTCAGCTCTTCCTAATTAAATCTGTATCCCAGCACCAAATAAAACCAACAATCTTTGCTTCATGATTGCAAAAAAACAATTGAAGGACAAAAAGAGCCAAGATTGTCACTTGGGGAAGAACTGACAGCAAAATTCTTGCTGCTTTGCTCTCCCCACCTGGTGTGAAAGGAGCAAAATCACCCCTAGTGGTGTCCAGTCCCTGCAGCAGTGAGCAAAGAGCACAACCAATTTATCTTTGCTGCCCATGAACACCTAAAGGGATGAATCTTTTGCTTCTTCACCTTATTGCTCCTAATCCTGTCTTTGTTACCTGACCCATTCAGTGACCTGAGGGAATGAAAGGAAAATGCCTCCAGGCGTGTCTTCTTCTCTTTCCTGTCTCCCTCTGGCCACAACATTTGCACTTAGAGGTTACTCTTAAAGCACCCAGTTTTGAGTCACTCAGATAAAAGCAAGTTCACTTGCTCTGGAAGAACTCTGGAAGCTCCACCTCCTGAGACTCCCAGCAGTTGCTCCACACACGTCAGTTAGATTGATAAACTGGGTTTTCTGTGTTCCTACATTTAAAAGGTCAAGCTGCACCTGACCACCTTCTTCTCAGGGTGAGGTACTAGTGAGGTGTTATAGCACAGTTGTTTGAAGTGGATTGAGATTTTTCTTGCCATTTTCAGCATGGCTTGACTGACTTCTCAAAATCCCAAGGCAGAGTGAGGTGAGAAACCTGCAGTGAGCTGTCAGTGTACACAGCCTCTGTGCCTGTTGCTATAAACTCAGCAGGGACCTGCAGGGACTTATTACTCCCACACCTAGTTCAAGGTATTACTGGGGATCTCTATATATGCAGCAATAACTGCATGTCTGATAGAAGCACAGAGATTTGCCTTCTTAGGAAAGTAATAAAGGGCTGAAGAGTTGTTATCGATGGTAGCTGTCTCAGTAAGGTGGCTTAATCTTGCATACCTTCACAGAGGGGAAAGGCAGCTAGAGCAGAGCCAACAGCCTTGTACACACTGTGGTCAGTGCCATGACCTTGAGGTACTTGCCTGCTCAAAGGCATCTGCCCATTCTGATACCGGGTTGTGAAATGGTGGAGCACACTGGCTTTGTTACACCCAGCACTCTGCTACCTTTCATATAAGATAAAACTTCTCTTTTTGGTTTTCTTCCTCTCTTCAGGTCAGCAATTTTGCTCCCTGGGTATCACCATCACACCCTAGGTCTTCACTGTTCTGTGGTTATTTTCAAGCTGATCAGAAATCCACAGATCTCCTGTAATGCAGTTCCTGACATCAGGCTGGAAACAACTCCCTCATCCAGGAAATAGCTGGAACACACAGCTACCGACAGTTGCTGCGGAGAAGAACAGGACTGCCCAGTTATTCAAAGTTTTCCAGGCTAAGTCACATGCAGGAAAAGGAAAGACAAAGTTTCCTTTGCCAGTTATTGAGCTGTGTCTAAGAGTCTTATCCTTCCTGCTGCCAGACAAGCGGAGCACTGTGGATGATTCCTGAGGCTCTGCCTGGAGTTGTGGTGGCTCTTCCTGTAGGACCTCTTGAAACAGAGGCTACATATTATGAAGATCATCATTCCCTATATTTCTTCTATAAAATCATGCTCTGATTTTGAGCTTTAGGTGGATGAAGTATCAAAGCCAGAGGCCTTCAGTCCCAAATAGTTGTTAGCTTGGATACACCCTTGATGATATTGTGTTGAAACAATCAGAACAACATGAACTCCATTCCCAATGAACACACATGGCAATACTATCCTAGAACTGGAATTTCACAATCCACAGCTAAAATTAAGTCACAGTGCCAAACCAAAGTGGTATAACCAAAGGGAAACAATAAAGGTGTGCGCAACTGCGTCAAAACGAAAGAGCAAAATGTGAGAGGAAAATGGGACAAATCCAGAGTGAAACAATCAACACATGTTTTGAGTCAAGTAAAAAATGTTTTGCTGAAAGGTTTGCCAAGATCAATACAGGTCTGTGAAACAGTTCATAAATCAGTGTTACTCAGCAAAATGGGGATTTACACTTCAAAAATTCAACTACTTCTGTGTACAAAGCTCATCAAATTCAGTTTTGTTGCAGGTATGTAAGGAAAAAAAACCTTGCATACATTTTGATTAGTGCATTTCTGCAGTGCAATTTGTCCTGCAGATGTTGTAGAATAAAGCGGCCCATCCAAAGTCATCTGAAGTCTAATTTCTACTCAGACCACTGAATTAGGTCTGGAAAGATTAGAAGGCTGAGGGATTGGATTAAATAAACACCCTATAGCTTTATGCAAGAAGTATTAAATAGGTACATATTAAAGAGGATTTTTTTTACGATAAAATGCTTTAACCTCTTAAAAATTAACATAGGTGCTCAGCACAATTGTTCTACTTTTTTCTAAAAAAAAAAAAAATTACATTAATATATTACAAGTCCTGTATGTTAACACTTGAAAAACCTTCTCTCTGATGATGCCTCCAAGGAGCTGCAAGTACTTAATCATAGGTCTAACATGAATCTTTTTCAGGCCACATCAGATACAAGATTAGGTATCTCTCAGGAAAAAAAAAAAAATAAAAGGTCTGGCAAAAGCCTTGGAGGGATGAAATTAAACACAGATAATGTTTCAGAAGCTCAGAGCCATGTGGCTTCTGCAGAGTGAAAAACACTTGTGATCAAAGAGATGAAGTTTTCAGGTTTTCTAACAAGACTTTCTGATTTTAAATTATGTATTATTAGTCTGGGCCGCTCTTATCTTCATAAAGTCAAGACACTTCATACCATGTAATTTTGTAACCAAAACACTGCTGAAGTTAAAATCCTGAACTTAACTGTGCTTTTAAAAGTTGCCCATGTTGGCTGCTTTACTGAAACTAGTGTATATAATTTTTAAATTGAATTTACTTCCTGGATCTTTTGTATATTTTAATAAATATGATTCCTTTTAAAAAAGTAAACAAAATGTTCAAAATATGAATTGAAGTTTCTTTCAACTGCAAATTAAAATTAATATTTTGAGATTTTCAATCACAGAATAGGGGGGAAGAGTCTAAGTCAGGATGAAGGAGGAGATATTCCCCTTCTTAAATACATGGTTTGTCTTTGTGATGACTAAAACAGGTGCCTGGTTTGCCACAAATCTGTTGTGATATGACTGGGCTTTCAGGTGAGGAGGGAAAGAGCAGTGTAACGTGAGACACGTAATTAAGGGCTATGAGCACTGAATTGGGGTTATAGGGAAAGCCAAGGGCTTTGGGAGCATAGTTTTGTTGTGGAAATTTCTCTGTAAAAGCTTCACATTGACCTAAAAGCAGCCAGAGCTGGGGAATGGTGGGGTTTGTGATGGACTAATGCACCAAAACTTTGAAACAGAGATAATGGGAAGCTTTGGAAGACACTTCCAGACAAAAGATGGTTTGAAACAAAGACTTTAAATTCAAGCCTTCTGCTCTCACACAGGACCATTTTTTTCACCCTCTCCCTTTTTCTGCCCCAAGAGAGGGACTGGTTCCAAGGCTCCAGTAGGAGAGAGTGACTCACTCCAAAGCCATCAGGCAGCTGCTGGAGATGTGGAGGACCAAGATGCTGGGAACTGAGTCTCATTACTCACCACATGCATAAATCTTTTAGCAAAAGCAGTGAGCAGTCACAGCTGGTTTCTGTGGGGTCCCAAGCACCTTCTGAGAGGGGGAGAGAACTTTCAGTAACTTCTGAAATATGCAGTAGACGGGCTCCCTGAAGGAGGGTACAGCATCACACTCCTGCATTTCCCTATGTAAAGCCAGATGTATGGCAAAACCTGAGTCATGTAGCTAGTGGTGTTTAATTAATTCTGATGTAATGTTGCTTGTGATTAAAGTTGCTAGAGAGCAGCTCACTCTTTATCAAATTATGTTGGTCCTGTTTAGTCTTATTGTGTCTCATAAAAGGGTTGATAGTCCTACACTGTCTACTTCCTGGGCTGCAAAGTGAGGAAATATTTATTCTTCACGTATCAAGGGCAAGAGTTTGCAGAAAAGGCAACAACCCCATACTTAATCAAGGGGTTTTTTAGAACAAATTGTCTGTTACTAAAATTTGCTAACTAAAACTGCTGGGAACAACATTGTAAAGGCACACACTGCTTGAAAGGGGTGAAATTCCCAAAAACAAACAGCAAGTTGGAATTTGTCCTAACTAAAGACTAGGTTACAGGCAAAATTTCCAGTTCCTATTCCAGTCTTTTAGAGGGACTGATGAAATTCACCCCCATTAAAGACTGTTTTATCTGCAAGGGTTTAAACAGACCATAAACAATTTCGAGGAGGAACAGAAGCAGTGGTATGACAAAACTCTGTTCTGCAGAATCAAGCACAGACCTCTGAACTTAACTAAGTCCTTTTTCCTGTGTGCAGTTCCCTTAAAGTCTATTAGTATTACTTTCACATGCAAAGTTTTAGAACATCATACCTACAAATTTCCTAAAGGAAAATTAAAAAAACAAAACAGTGTCTGAGAACAGCCAGACTGCAACAGATGTTGAGATTTGTTATCAAACAGTAAGATTTGTTCATAAATAGGTCTTCAGTTCCTGAGCTAGAAAGATCAGCAGCTGCAGTTGGTTCACCATCCACAAAAATGGGGACAGTACCAACTGCACATTTCAGGCAGTTCTGAGTTGGAGGCACAGGACTGAGTCCAAAAAACCAAGATATTCATAGTTACAACCAAGCTCTGCACTTTTAACTCAGCACAATGTTAATGTCAGTTGTGCTATTTGCAACCACAGGAACTTCCTTGAGCAGAGAGGTCTGTAGGAAAATTGCTGGGCTCTCCAACCTCCCTGTGCTGTTGAGGGAAGCAGGAGATTCAGCTGGGAAGCTGGGACAACAGGAGCCTGTGCAGGGATAGGATGCACCATAATATCAGAGCCAGGCAGCAGTCACTGGAGAGAGATGAGGTTGCAGGGGAATATTGAATCCCAAAGGAAAGCTGAGAGGTGTGGAGGACATCTGGTTTAGATTGATGCAGTCTACCATGTGACTGTGGCAAGTGCTTGATGTGCCTCTGAAAACACCAGGAGGGAAACAAGCAGCACTAAGAAAGGCAATTTAGACAATTCATGGGGACTGAGCAAGTAAGAGAAATATTATGACGGGATAAAATGTCTGGGATCCAGAGATAGCCCCAAAATTAGAGGCATCTCAGAGACCTGAAAGTGACCAGGCTTGTACACAGCCTGTTAACAGCCTCTCCTACTGCCATCCCTGGAGACAGAATACCAAGTTAGATGACAGTCATTCACCTGCTCAAGTAGGACATTTCTGTTTTTATCACAGAATCAGAGAATAGCTGGGGTTGGAAGGGACCTCTGGAGATTATCCAGTCCAACCTCCCTGCCAAGGCAGGGTCACCTGCAGAAGGTGACATAGGAACATGTCCAGGTGGGGTTTTGAATGTCTGATATGGCTTGTGTCCACTGACATGACACAAGTATACCAGGTTGCACTCAGGCAAAAAATGGAGCATCCACAGGCTCAGGGTGACTATGGGCATGTGAAAATACTGCTCAGGCTGAAATCTTACCTTAAAACCTTACCTGTCTTCATCTACCATCGTTACTTTATGACGTTTGCTTTAGTTTGGCTTTTCTCTTTTTGGTAAAGCAGTAGTGATAAAACCAATTCTTTTAAAAAAACACATGTGCACAGCAAGAACCAAAATAAGACAAATATTTAAAGAAAACAGGGTAAGCACAACAAAAATAATGACTGAAAAAAACCTGCTTACGTTCATAGCAGTAGGCATCAAACTTGCTATGTGGGTAAGGGAAGCCTGTCTGGTTCTCATAGCGATACAGGGTTCTCACCCCAAGCAGCCCTCCTCCGCACTGGGGTCGTGCCACAGAGGCCGGGTAGCGCACACTGCCATCCGCCAGCCACCCGTAGTCACACTGGTCAAAACCGTTCCTCCAGGCCACGTACAGGTTCCCCACAGAGGCCAGGACACCCCCTCTTTCCTTGCAAAGCTCCTTGGCTTCCTCAAAGGTGAACTTCTCAGGGGCTGAGACATGAACCACTTCATCTAGGGGAAGAAAAGAGAAATAACAAACATTGTCAACTCAGCTTAGTTCTCCTCTTCCAGTCAATATCTGCAAGGTTGGATATTTTTTCCCAAATATGTTTTTCCTTGAAAGAAAAAAAGAATCAGCTAGTTGGAAACCAAATGTTCCACATTTGAATTTGAAAATTAACCTACCTCAAAGCACGAGCGTTTGTAAGCAAACTTCATGTCACAAAGTGCACGGTGGTTGGACGCTGAGTCTCTCCCTCAGTCCCTGAAGCTCTGTTAGATTTTGTTAGACTCCTCTGTTAAACTTTGCAACTCAACTGAGCTAATTAAACCCAGCTCAACACAGTTTACTTTCTCTATAGAACAAATCTTTTACATTTGCAAGCATCTTACATGATCATTTAATCATCACTAGAATCTCACTTGAGACACCCCCTCAAAAACAAAATAGGCAAATGTTCTGCTGTTGCAGAGCAGCTTCTAGGGTCAGATTTCTGCCAGTCTTGACCTTGTTCCACAGGGAAACACAGGTGGGGAAATACAACAGATATGTTTCATATACAAAGCCCTTTTTGTGTGAAGAAAAGTTGAATTAGTCTAGAATGTTTTTAGTATTGTTTAGCTTCCATGGACTAACAGTTTATGACTAATAGCCATTCAGTTTGAAACTGAAACAAAGCGAATAGCATGTGTGATATTTTACTTCCAAGCTAAATCACCCTTATGCAGTTGTCTAGGTTGCCTCATTCACCCAAGCACTATTAAAAAAAAAATTAAAAAACCAAGCCTCTAATGTTCATGTCCTGGGAATGAAGCAATAAACTGACTCTTTCCCAGTTTTTGCTCAGACTTCAGATGGAACTGATGAGACCTAAAATCAGTATTTTCAAATCAACAGTGTAAAATTAAAAATATTTTTTACAAGACAGCAGTTCCCTTCCTCAGATGGAGTAGGCCAGAACACAGCAGCCAGTGTTGTAAGAGACCACTACTTTTTCATACTGGTCATGTAATCTCTCTTAGCCCTGTACTAGTCTGAAGGGAACCCAGAAAAATGCAGACAGAAACTACATCACCCCGAGCAGTTCCATTCACATCAATATTACACTTGTTTGGGGACTGAAAGGAATGTAAGTGTGAAAGGAGGCAAAGTGCCAACTTTCTTTTTCCTCCCAGGTAGAAACTCTTGATTTGTTATTACAGCTGTAATTCCAATTCCATAGTGTAAGTTTCTTTATACATGTTGTGTGGAGCTTCCAACTCAGAGGTAAAGGGCCAGAACATATCTATGGGAGAGGGACAGATAAGGAAAGCAAGGAACCATTAATCCTCAGAAGGACCAGAATACTTCATTCAGCTCTTCAGACCACACAGACAATGAACTCTTCTTTTTATTAAACCATTTTGCAGAAGACGGCTTTTTCTGCATCTGCAGACCAGCTCTGGTGTCATGGCCAGCACAGAATGATGGATACAGTTATCCCACAATCCTGTCCCAGTACCAGTATCATGGAACAATGGGGCAAGGGAAAGCCTCTCCATAGCAGGCCCATTCTGCTCTGAGGAAGATCACTGATCCTCTCTCACAGTAGCTATGACATTATGAAAATTAGCAGTTACAATGCAATTAAATTGAAATTATACAGCAGTTATCAGTCCAATTAGGTAAGAAAATGAGACAAGTAAAGAAGAACAATTAATTGCCATAATTTCTAGATGAAAAAATGGATCAAAACCTAAATAATGTCAGACAATCTGACAACATTCTTTCTGGGGGAAACTCACTGAATAGACAGGAAAATGGGTAAACATGAAAGATTACTAGAAAAGAAATTTTTCCATCAGCTGATCTGGATCACTGGCTCCGAGTGGCACTTGTGCATGATGTCATTAATGTTGGTGTTATTTGTTCCTCTGAGCTGTCATCTGTACTCAGTTAAGGCAAATAAACTTGCTGTAAGATTTCAAAATACAAGGTTCTTTAAGAGAGGTCACTCTGCAGAGGAATTACTTATCTAAATTGCACAACAGCATTTCTGTATGGAAGTCTGCCTCAAATTTGCCCTGGGGTTTGCCTGTATATGAAATATTGATAATCCTGCACATTTAAAAGATGGGTAGCATATTTTTCTTTGTATTGAATCTATTCTATCGACCCCACACATATTTATTTTGTTCATTTCTTAAAAGTCATCAGCTGGCATACAGATACTATATTTGTCAACGGCTGTTTTACAAAAAAAAACAAAACAAAATGATAAAAACCCCATGTGTCTAAGGCAAAATGCATCCTAACCAGAACAATCCAGTTAGTGAAATCCAAAGTATTTGCTACCTGACTGGTATATTAAAGAATTTGTGCCAACAAACTCACAAAGAAGGCAAAAAGGCAGCAGAGGAATCAGTAAAATTCCATCATATACCAAGTAAATATTCATTTATTTCATGAATTCTAGAGATAAGACAAAGTATAAAGATGGTGCCTTAAACATGGTATCTTGCAATTGCTCTAGTTAAAGAGCATTTTTCATTGATTTCCACAATTATTATTTTTTTATAAATCAAGTGAAGTGTAAAAGTCAGATTCCAAATAGCAATCATTTACTCTAGGAGTTATGGCTCCACAATTTGTCTGTCCAATCTGAAAATAAATTGAAGTTCTGTGTGATTGAGTGTGCACTTAATGTGTATAATCATTGTTGGAATAAGATGTGAAAAATAAAGCAAGAATTTAATAAGGGCCGTGCTTGCTATATAAATCCAGAAACACTTAGAAGTGATCATGCAATCTTCTAAAAACACCTTACCATAAAAAAAGTCTTTTTTTTTTCTTGAGTGCATTCACTTCCAGCACATGACTGAAACATCCTGACTCCTTCAAAGTACTAAAAAGACTTGAAACTTGTACAGAAACTTCTTTTAAAAAGCAAGAAAAGTAATGCTGAGGCTAATAAAACTTATTTAATCCATGAAATCTCTAAAATTTGCTCCTAGTTTTGAAAGCACAGCAGGTTCTACATTTCGCAGAGGGACTGATCCTGTCACACTGTCACAAGTGTTTTTGTTATAGTGACTGAAAGCACCTCAATTTCGCAGCCAAAACACTGAAAACAAGGAAATTAAGAGAGAAAATTTTTCTAGTTGATAAACAAATTACATAGCCACAGCACCAAGCAGGGTAGATCCAGTTCTGTGCCTGTTAAAGGCAATGTTTTTATAGCTGGAGTTCACTACGAGTAACTGAACAATATTAGGCAGATAAACCCCAGGGCTTAGACCAGCAGACGAGGAAAAACCAGCCCTGCAGTACCAGGAGGTGAGATGGAGAACATGACAAGGTTTAGACTGCAGACAATAACTCAGGGTATTTTTGCTGGATCCTATATAAAACCAAGCTCCAGGCTGATGGACGAGTCTCAGCCATCACAGCACTTGAAGAAGCCCCAAGATTTTCCTGTCGCATGTGCTTGTTTTGCTTGGTTAAAAGAGACACCTGATGAAAGCCATGCTTTTTCCATCTCTTTCCAGTACACTAGGGCAGACAAAGAAGCCAGGTTTTCCTTTGGAAGACAGAAGCTGATTCGCTACAATCCCTAAGGAAAAAGTTTAATATCTACAGGCTTATCAGCCAATTTTACAGCAAGTTTCATCCCTTTGATTCACTTACTCTCTCCCATCAGGAGGAGTCTCACTGAGCTGGGTGTGTTTTTCAGATATGAATTTCATGAATCACACATCTTAAAAGCAAGATGGGAAGCGAAGTAGGCTCAAACCATGGCCAGAGTCAACACGTACTGACTGGGGTAGACATCATGAACCTAGGTGCAAACCCTTCAGCACAGACCTTGCTAGTAATGTTCTTTTTTCCACAGATGAAGCCAAAATCAAGAGATTAGTGGGTTGCTACCTCCTAGAGGACATCTGTGAGCCTGACTATGTGGCACTCTCCTCCCAGAGCAAAGCATCATCTCCACAGCTTTGCTTAGCACAGTGCCAGGCACAGCAAAATGAACCACAAGTCCCTTGTGGAAATGAAGGAATTACATGCAAGTCTGCAACAAAAGCTTTACAGAATGATCCTCCGAAACTGCAGAGAAGCTCAGGAGGTAACCTGTGAATCTCTGGTCAGATGCTTTTAACACTTTTTTGACCAGTTGCTGTGGATGGTAACTGATGAAGCACCTGTGCAGAGTCCTTGCTATTACTCACTCCATGTGAAGGGAATGAACAAATAAGGTTTGCAATATTTTTAGTCTCTTTCCCTGTTTTGTTCTCTAAGAAGCCTTTATTAGGGCATTAACGGTGAATGTAGTGGTGGTGCTGTGTTGGTGGTCAGACTTGATGATCTTAAAGATCTTTTCCAGCCTTAGTGATTCTATGATTCTGTGATTATTACTGTCCCATCTGGAATTTGGTGTTGACGAGCTTCATCTTGTACTTGGATGCTCAGATTCCACAACCTTCACTACCTTCAGTGTCAACTAAAGAAAGACATTAGAATATCCAGAGGGATATTAAAGACATGAAAATCTAATCATTCCTGTAAATGGAAATGCTTAAGTCTCGCAGTTTAAATAAAAACAGCACAAAGTTCCTGTGCTTTTTCATCTTAGCTCCTTGGTGAAGTTCTTATTTGAGGAGAAGAAACATTATCTTCCCACTAAGAATTTGGCAGCTCTCATTTTTTTTAATGTGTCTATGTTGAACTCCAGACTTGTTCGTTAGCTTCTTCTGAGAGATGGTGGAAACCAGCAAGTTTCATAAAGCAAAGATGCCCTTTTGGGGGTGTTAAGAGCTCCAGGGTCTGCAGTAGCAGACCAGGATGCCCTGGGTCAGTTATGAAAGATGTCTCAAAGTGACAAAATATCATCTTTTCTGGTGTTATATAGAGCATTCCAAGGACATTTTCCCACTTGGAGCTGTAACCTGCTGTTTCTGCTCCTCATAAATGTCTGGTCACAGCCACATGGTTGGCAGTTCAAAGCTCAAGCAGTGATGAGGTAGTGCCACCATGACTTTCTTTTACTCAGAAACGTGGAATCTGCTCCAGACTTCATTCCTAGGACACTGTCAAGTGTGCAAAGAAGCAGAAATACCATGGGCACTTTGGGGACTAAAGAATTCACCCTTGCGCCTTCAGGACCACGTGTCCCAAGAAATTCCATTTCCTCCTCCTCTCTTTCTCTGCTGTCTGTGTTCTCTGACACACCAGAGTAATAAAGAGGTGTCCTTAAAAAAGTCACCAATTAATAGGAAACACCTTCTAGGAATGGAAAATCACAAATCTCTAAGAAGTTTGGTTCAGCCTTAAAGTAGAAGGTTAGAAAAGGTGAAGAAGCCTTTTTTTTACCTCCAAGTGAGTTGATTCCTTTTGGTACATATCAGCAATGATTTAATTAAACTCTCCTGAATGCCTTGAGTCTATTCTGTGCAAACCTGTAGGCTGAATAGGAATCTTCTTGAGAACCCTTGGATCCATGAACCCTGCATGATGTCACACAATCCTAGGCTGGATAAGTCTCCTGGATAAGCCAATGCAAAGGCTGTGACTCTACCACAGGCCCTGAACTAGAAAGAAAAAAAAAAGATTCTCTTCTCTGTGTCCCACTTTTAAAATCTAATCCAATTGCTGCAGCAGAATCAGAATGCATTCCAGAGAAGATCTTTAGCTGCCCCAAACACAGAAACAACATCTCACCTGAAGCCGTATTTTAGACTATGACTTCTTTAATTATTATTATCAGTCTCACAGAAATTTCCATGACCGTGGCAAAACTGCATGAGGGTAGGTGGAAAGTATTCAAAGGACATCTGGTTTTGTTTCTTGTTTTTATTCTGTGTGCTCACTGTAGAGGGTAAATGGTGCAATGGAAGGGAAGCTGTATAATCTTCCCCACAGTCACCCCAAAATAGCTTTCTTAGCATGAGTCACCATCTGCATACATTATAGGTTTGTTAGGCAGATATGGGTTCTCGTGGCTTTGGCCAGGAGACAATCCTGACAGGCTAGTTTGTGCCTTGGCTCAGCACCAGACACCCCAAGGCCCTCACTTGGCATTTTGTCTCTGTCCCTGACACCACAGCACTGTCAAATGAACCACACACCCCCTTTATCTCAGGGCGGGATGGAAACTCTTCCTTCCCCAACATCCACCTCTGTCCAAGGGATTATTCCATGGATATTGGTGCTGACACTGCTTCAGCTGGAGGTGTTCAGAGAACCTCAAGAGTTAAACCGAAACCTCTGCAGCTCAATCACTTTACATTAAACTCTTTAATAGCAAGTCATCTCCTGCAGTTAAAAGTATCCTAAATGTTTCTGTTAATGCTTGGTACACTGAAATACATGATAAAATATGAGGGATCTAGATCAGTTTGCAGTAAGAGACCATACCCAGTACCCTTTTAATGTTTTGACTCCAGATTCCCATTTTTATCACTAGGAGCACAGAAATTTTAAATCCTTCCCATAATTATTCTTTTGAGAGTTTTAGCAAAGCTCAATATTTAAATTAGGATTTTACAGCCTTTAATCTCTCTGGCTTTCCTCAGTACAAGGAAATGGTAAGAGTTAGCCTAGATAACTGGTTTTAATTTAAGCTAATCATTTGTACTTCAAGGAGAAATCCATGTCTCTGGCTAACTTCATGATTTTATATGGCCAGAAAGGAATAAAACTGAAATGGAGTTGCTCCTACAAATCCTCACTGCAAATACCAAAATTAGTACTGCAAATTCAAGGCACATTTACTTTGAAATGTATTGCAAGAATTCCTACCACCATTTATGGCCTTCTGGGTAACCCACAAATAGCAGCCAACAGACCAATAATTGTTCAATGGCTTCCATCCTTGCTATGGACCAGATTTTTGATATCATTAATCAAGCACCATCTTATTCCACAAATAGTCATTCCAATGATACAGACTCTCCAAATAAGGACCTATTTAGTGCAAGCAAGTCTAATAGTTTTGGTATTGAACAAGAGCAGGCTATGCAAATATAAGCTTTCAAATTCACATGGAAAAAGTCATGTTTAAGCCTTGTTCTACAGTATCCTCAGTGCCATGGATGTCCTTTGTTATGAGTTAAGTGTAGGGAGTGCTCATTACAAGAGAAAGGTCATACCTTGCAGAATCAGCCTTTGATGGACAGGGCAACCAGGAATTTGACATATGCTTAAATTTTGAACTGCAAGTTTTCCACCACCACTGCAAGCTACTTTAGTGCAACCTTCACCTTGCAGTAACTTTACTGACATTTTGTCTAAATGTCTATCTTCCATGGGTGAGTGGCTCTGAATTATAAACTCATTAATGTTACGTGACTTCTATCAAGCTCTTCATTCGAAATTGACCTTTTTTCTCACAGAAACTGCTTCTGTTGTACAGAAAAAGCCACCATGGCTCCTTAGTCCCAACTTAAAAGAGAGTCTGGCTCAGAGGCTCATGTTTCTGTGAAGACACTGAGGAATAATTTATCCTTCACTATTTCATGATGTGTCTTCCTGACAAGCACCTGTTTATCTTCGTCCACACAGAGTAATTTAACCTCTCTGCATGCCACTATAACATGTCTACACCATTCCTGTACCCTATATTCGTAAACTATCGCTCCTTCTGGAAATCATAGAAGTTCTTTTCACACTCGAAAACTTCTGAGAAAACAGGAAAAAAAATGTAACCACACACATGAAAAAAGGAAAACAAACAAACCAGTGGAGAAAAAAGGAGGGAGTATTTTTGGCTAAATATTATAATAATCTAGCATTAAAATTGATCAATAAATGAATGTCCTTATTGCTACCTGAGTTCATAGACCAAATATTCCCTATATTCTGTCTTGGATTATATTTCTTAAATGCTGAAAGTTTCATATCCAAGCAGATCACTATACCACAGCACATCTGATAGGCCACAACAACAGGCATATGCTTAAGCAAACCATCACCCACAACAATGGGACAGAAATTTAAGTGTATCCAGAGAGGAAATCCAGCTCAGAAGTCTTGGTAAATGAAATTTTATAATGAGGAAGAACCAATTAATACCCATGAGAAACTGAAAATCTATGCATGTGCATCTTCACCCACAAAGACTGCACAGTCATTGCAATTACTTTGAGCCTCGCAGCCTGGTTCCAGATTGTTCCATGCAGAGACCATAAGCTTCAGTGAAAAATGCTTCAGTTTTTTGGCTTATTTTAATTTTTATTTTTGAAAGCTTAGTGGGAATATTTGACCCTGAGAAATTGCTGGCTCACAAGCATCCAGGATGGGCTTCTCTGTATTAAGTTACACTCTTCTGTTCTTAAAGAAGGAAAGGATCAAAGAACTGCCCTTCATCCAGGAATGAAACAGATTGGTCAAAAGTTCTTTATGTAAAGTAGGAAAGACCCAAACTGAATTTAACACTCTTGGATCAGAGGTGATTCAGAATTCAATCCCATCAAGGACTGATGGAGGATCAAATGTTATGAACTGTAGATGTCCAGGAATGCTGCTCACTAACGTATATAAATGGGACATAACTAAAATTAAAGCAATGAAGAGAACTAACAAAATTCTGCCACTTAATTTTCATATTTCTCAAGTTTATATATTTTTTGAGACTTTGCAAGACTTGTATTACTTGTACTTTATAACTCTCCAAGCATTATAAAGATCTCTTGGGCCAGATCTTCAGCTGCTAAAAGTAAAACATTTTTTGATTTCAAGGCATCTACAAATCATCAGCAGGAGAAAACTTTGCATGATCTAAGCTATTCCTTCTCTAAGACATTACAAACACTGAGCACCTTCGTTTTGCAATTGTTTGTTGCAAATATATGTACAGAAGCCACGAGTGATTTATTGTTCTGCTGCCTGCAAGAGAACCAAATGAAATGTATAACTGTCAAAGGTCTTTCCAAAAGATATTTAATTAGGAACTATCAGGGTTTCTTTAGAAAGGAACAGTGAAACTGGTATGGAATATAAACTTGCAAAGGCAGAAGAAGTGTGACACTCTCAGATCATTGTGGTAAATTGAAAATGTACTTTGGTCCTTGTTGCACAGTATTTCTGTACCAGAATGGGGGTTCCCATGTGTATAGCCAGCACAAAGCCAAAAAAACCACAGGCTACAGGACAGGAAAGATTATTTCTGCATTTACATTTTAATTCTATGTATTTAACTAGTCATAGTAATGCCTAAGCATAAGGATATTTGATGCCTGGAGTGTATCTACGGGTCCACTGAAAGGATATAGTTAAATTCACTTCCAGAAGGGAGATTATAAGAAATTATTACAACATCACATCTGTAGTATGGAGATTTGTTCACATGGGCTAAACCGCTTTATTACAGAAAAATTTACCATATTATCAAACCTTTTCTTGAATAAGGACTGATCATAGATCCCAGCAATGGATCACAAGATACCATGGGGTCCACAACATGATCCATAGCTCACAGTCACCATGTGGTAGAATCATGATCACCCTCAAGAGCCCCTTAAATAGTAGATTCTCGAAAGACTATAGTTCTTCTGTGAAGTGGCAAAGAATTTTACTAAAGGAGGTCCAAATTTCTCACTAGAAAGTTTTTTTTTCTTCTTTCTTTTTGATGCTAATGTGTCCCCCCTTCAAAAAAGATATTATTAAAATTAGATGGCAACTAGATACCTGCTTAATTTTATGTCATAAACACATAAAAAACTTGTTTACATACTCTATGTACTATAATACAGTCAGCACATGTACTATGTCTACCTTTATATATACATATATTTATATATAGTTTCTCAAACATTAAATGTGTTTCTATGAAAATACTTCTATAACATTCAAAAAACCACAAGATGCTTCAAAAGCAATTTTTGTGAGATCTGTTGCACTAACTATAGCAGCTTTAACCCTGACTGTCTCTTTGCAGGGTCCACATTTGCCTTTAATTAAGACCTACCAGACCACAAACTGTAGGTTTGCTCCATTCAGCGATTCCCTGCAGATCCGAGGCAGCCAAAACTTATTTTAAATGGGATTTCCTATTTCTTTGCCCTTCCACATGAGGATCTGCAGCCCAGATCCCATGAGTTTTGCAGACCCATCCTACCTTCCATGTGCTCCACATAGCAATACACGTCATAAGTCTCGTTGGGGAAGCGGCGCCCATATGTTCTGACTCCTTTCTTTCCCATCTTATCTCCAAAGCAGCCAACTCTTGGATGTCTAATTGGATACCTGGAATGCAGCACAGTTAGATTTATTATTAGGGTAAGTCAGCAATTTAAGCCTGCACAGTCAAAGCATATAAATGTTGGGAAAGTGTGTCAGCGGAATGTTTAAATGCCTCACCTCACAGTCTGGTCAGACACCCAGCCAGCATCACACTGCTCAAACCCGTCCTCATAGGCGGCTTTCAGTTGCTCTGGGCTTGCCATCACGGCACCGTTGTCCCGACAGGTCTGGTGAGCCTGTGTGAAATTCAAGGTGTACCTGCTGGTCGCTGCACGGTAGTGAAATACAACACCTGAAAAAAAACCAAAATTTTTTGTTAGTGACATGTTTTCTGTTGTTCCTCCAGCCATCATTGTGCTGTAACTCTACCTAGATGTTGTTAGAATGCTGAAACAGATGGGTAGAATAAAAATAGTAAAAGGTTAAAAGATATATTTGATATAAATGATGTTCCCCCTCTAGTGGTTGATACCAGTAATGATAAAATACCCAAAAAATTGTGCTTTTGAAGCACATTGGTTAGCCTGATCTAGTTCTATAATCTGTTCCTAATGCGTCAAAGCTTAGTACAAATACCAAATTTATAAATATATGGCTTTTAGTCAATTTTTCATAACCACCTTTTCCTGCACATGATATGAATGATACAGACAAAACAAGGTGTGTTTTTATTTGGGATTTTTCTAATTCTAGAAAGAGACTTGACAACTTCAGCTGGATGTTTCAAGATGAGGCCTAGAGTTAAGATGGTTTTAGTTAAGACAGGATCTGTCTAGAAGCCACATTCTGCTTTCTACATACACTTAATTCCCACTGAATTTGACAACAGCTGAAACAAATCAAAAAGGGCACCAAAGTGGCAGGAAACAGTAATTCTACCTTTCAAAACCACTTCCCCCTATTACCACTGTCTTTTACGGTTTGCTATCAAAGGAATGTCCCCTGACTGACTCTCAAAAATAACATCCAACCTCACTTATTACACTCTAAATATTTCAGAAAGCATTGCAACACCATAAAACATCCACAGAATGACAACAAAACAAGCAAAGAAAAAAGAAAAAGCCTAAATCATAAAATGTTCCCTTTCTCTGATGATTTCACTGGAGTACTTCATGATGAGGCAATAATATACTGTAATACAGTTTGCAAAAATGGTGACATTTTAGCAATAATGATTTTTAAAATATTTTTATTAGAGCATTGTTGAAAGATGGAAAATGTCTGCTAATCTGCAAGTAAAAAGAAATATGGGTCACTTAGTGAAACGATGCAAGAGGTTGCAACATATTTAGAAATACTTTTCTCTTGCAGACAAATTCAGTAAAATTTTACTACTTATCAAAGATCTACATATGTCCATTAAATGGAAAATATACATTTTTAATCTTGTTGTGATGGAATAAGGAATTAAAATAGAAAATTTTATCTGAGAACTACTCACAGATAGGTTAAACCTTGGCCATCAGACATAAATTTCATCAAAACTACTTGCAGAGAAACAGAAAATGAAAGAGGAAATGGTGGGAATCCCCATATTACATCATTTGATGTGGAGTCACACACCAACTGCAGCCACTAACTGGAAATTTACAGACCACGAGCATCCCTCTAAAATGCCTTTTCAGAGCCACTGACAAAACCTACCACAAAGAGCTTCTTCCGAGTAGTGATGTAATTTCACCTTTGAATGGACCCACAAGTTGTTTGGTAGCAGTGACAAGCAAAGAATACACTCTGAAAAATTATGGCTGTGTTTGCATCACTAAATTAAATATCCCAGGTGAGAGATTTGGTCATTAAGGGTGTTAAATCGCTAGATTAGTTCACTGTATTATTTGGCCCAGGCCCCATGACACTGTTCCAAGGAGTTTCTTAGCCAATTTCAGCGACTAGCAGAGAACAGGGACAGCTTCCAAAGAGCATCTTCATCTGCTGCTGGGAGCCAAAGGAGCATGACAGGGTGGATGGGGGTCACACTGCTCCAGACAGCCTTGTTGCAGAACGAGTCAGGCAAGAGCAAATAACCACATTTGGCACCTAAAATCTTAAAATAACAAAAAAATATTCTTTGGAGGTTATTTTTTTTTAAAGATACTGTGTGCGCTAAAATATTTATTTTAATATATTCAGAATTTTGTAACATGGGCTGACACTTTGAGGAAAATACCTGCTGGTATAAGTGAGCATTGCTGTATCAGTAGTACAGTAATAAATAAAAACAAAAGTTCAGACGACCTGCTTGGTGTTCTGAGTCTAAAAGTAAAAAATGGGCAGCTATTGCAGAGCTCACAATGGAAGCAGATAAAACATTTACCCTGAATCACAACTACAACCCATAATAATATTCACAAGCTGAGCATCTGCCTTTACTCCATATTATTGTTGAATATGCACAGACTTTTTAAAACTTTCCTTTTTTTGGGAAACACTGGTGTTTCTGTAATAGATAATGTTTGGTACCAACTCTGTAACTCAGAGTTAAACCAGAAACGTCCAAGTATGTGAAGCAATTTTTCTATTCGGTTTTAATGTTAATTAAAATGTATTTTGTATTAATTTAGATTAATTGCCTCTTTTTCTTTCTCTTCCCAAGATTGCTTAACTGATACTACATGACTTCAACTGGGCACAAGAGCCCTGATTCTCAGTACAACCACAAAAACTTTCATTACCTTAGCAGGGGATAGCAACATATTTCTCTTAAGTTGCACTTTTTTAAAAAAGCTTCCTGCTGTTTAAATGTATTGAGTACATTCTCCATAACCAGCCATCTAACCTCTCATTTCTTATATATTGGAAATAACCACTGCCATTCCTAGCTGACATGTACTTGGGGTATCCCTGTGACACCTGAATAAGTCAGGACTAAAGAGTTAATATCCCCACCAATTTACAGTGGATTTTGCAGTGAGCGAATTGGTCAATTGTAAATCCTGGAAAGAAACCCGGGGAATGCTTTGTTCTCCTCAGCCTGATCCTAAAGGTAAACTTCACCTATTCTTAAGAGCTGGAGGTTCTTCCATTTCCATGGAGGAGGAGCTGATGGACATGAAAGAGCCTCCAAGATGAATGGGAAGGATGCATAAGCCTGTGCAACAGCTGCAATAATTAGAAGAACCCCTGGGGCTAAGAAGATTAAAGTGCAGGACTTTCATTGTTTCAGTTAGACAGAGAAAGGGGCAAAACCCGTTGTACCGGCCTTTGCACTTTAAAACATTTGCAAAGGCTTTGTTTTTCTTTTTTAATTCCTCTTTTGTCTATTTCCTCCCTGAAATAAAAAAGGCAATGAAGGAGTTGTCCTAGGAACAAATAAAGCAACTGGAAAACAGACTAGAGCAGTACAATGTTGTCACTGAACATCTGGCAAACAAAGTCAGCGTAATTACAGGAAGGAGTAGCAGCAAGGAAGAGCACTCACAGGGACTTAATTTGTAGCATCCAAAATTCACTTCTGTCAGAGCAAGAGTGAATGGCTTTTAATCATTTAGCTCATGTCTTAGATCAGAAAATGAAAACGTAAAGTATTTAACTTTTAACAAACCAGAGTTTCCATGGGTTAAAGCCTGGTTTTGTGTTTCCTCACCTCTAGGCTGCAACTTTCCTGTAGTACTTGACAGGGTATGGTGCACCAAAACCTTGTGAAACAGCAGGGGAAGTTGGTTTATTAGCTCCTGGTATGGCTAATAAATTACATTTCACTCTCAGTAGTGAGCACAGGCTGCTGCCTCATGCAGTGTTGGATGTGACCACATAAAGCCTGAATTTCAGAAGTTGTCTCATACAGCAAAGAGAGAAAAACAGAAAAGATTATGATGGCAGTGTTTGTTATTCTGTTAATTTTTGCCTTTAAATGTTGGGCACTGTGGTGCAGACTCCCGAAATAAGCCCCAGCCCATTGACAAAACTGCCACGCAGTTTGATGACTTTCCTTGCCTTTAATGCAGAACAAAACTTACATCACAAATACACCTCAAAATAGAGGTTACAGGACTGAGCACTGTATGAAAGGAAGGAACAGGGCAGGGTTTTCAGCTTCCCGCATGAATAATTCATGTATGTCCCTCATTTAAGGTTTTCCACTCATCTTCTGACCCCTGTCTTAGCGTTTGGCAGCCTTGAGAAGCAGGCTTGCCCTGCATCAGCAGGATCTCCCTCGCCAAAGCCTTGGGGAACTCACCGTGAGGAGAGAAAGTGCTTTCCAAGCCCTCTGCCCTGCACCTCCTGCCCTGTAAGGATACAGATTCCTGGCACTAACTGTGTCTTTATTACCTAGAAGTAAGTTTCTCTCTCCCATCCTTCATTGGTGGCTACCAGTTGTGCCCTTCCCTTCCCAGGGAGATAGCTTAAAAATGCAGAAGGCCCACAATAATTTAGTCAGAAAGGAAGCACAGAAGTTCAGCATCCAGGGGAGGTGAGGTTTCAAGACAGGTAAGCCTAACAGATTAAATAAAAACATCTCTTCAAACACTTAAGAGATAAAGCAGGGGAGTTCTTGTGGAGGGAACAGATTAATTAGGTTGTCAACATATCTCTCAGGGCTAACAGCACCTTTGAGTGGCAGCATTCCCACATGGAAACAACTTTAATTTATTATTATCATAATGCTTGTAAGAAAGATGAGTTTGCATAAACATGAAAATGTGAATTGCCATCTACCCTGCTTCCCTAATTCCTGCTTCTTTCCATTAACAGGATAAGTATTTTAAACCTAGGATTTTCTTTACTGGCTTTAAAAAGAAAACAGAAAAATATTGGGGGGAAAAGTCCCCCAGATTTGCAGCAGAATCAAACAGAAACAACCAAAATGAGGCCCATGAAAACAGTGGACTCCCAAAAAATCAGTAAGAAAAGAAAAAAGTGCTCTCAGTTTTGGGAAAAAAGTATTTACTGAGAAGTTATAACAAAAAAGTGAGAAAACTGGAAGAATCCCATTTGCCAGTTTGATCCCTTTAAATCAAATTATCTCCAAGGAAGGTAACAAAAATTCAGCTCAATGAGTTCTTCATTCACATTTAGTTTTTTTAATTACACTGGGTCATACATGTTATTTTTTGTTGTCCAACATCATAGCGTCACATAAAACAAGAATTTAATTAAATATTCAATTATGTTCCAAGATAAAGAGTAGTGTCTCATTTCACTTCTACGTCAGCTTTTTACAAGGTAGGTCAAAAATATTTTATACAAGTGGACTTCACTATAACTAGAGAGAAGGAATAAATGTGGACATAGAAAGGTACAGTAATACTTTTTAGAGAATCTTTTCTGGGATTCAACTCACCAAAGCTGGCTTTGCTAAAGGTTAGAAGCCAAGTCTAAAATTGCCACCTGTAAATCTCTCAAATCAGTCACCAGGGATATGGAATGGCAGAGAGCTCATCTCACCCAAGAACATTCAAAAACTGTGAGGCCAAGGACTCTCAATGGGAGATAGTTTGATCTGTCGATTTAGTAACATTAAGAAACGTTGGAAGAAAATCTCAAAGCATTGTAGAGAAATGAAATTACAAAACCTGACAAAGGAAGATTTACTCCTGAGACAAGGGGAAGATTTCAGAGGAACATGCACAGAAGGCAGAGAAGAAAATATATGGAAGAAAAAATCAGTGTGAATGACTTATTCTGGAGTATCGGACTTTGATGATCCTACTGGGTCCCTTCCAACTCAAAATGACCTGTGATTCTATGTTTCTCTTCTTGCAAGAAGCTGAAGCATCTTAACATCGTGATGCTGTTAGATCCATTCTGAATACCAAATATCCTTGTCTGAGAGGTTGATGTAATTACAGCAACAACCAGGGTGTGAGGAAAGCACTTCCCACAATTAGAAATAGGAAAGGGTGTATCCAGTGGGACAAAACTGCCCCTCCGTGGGCACCATCCCCTGGATCATGGACAGCTCTGCAGATGCAATTAACAGGCAGGGCAGATATCTGGCTGCCCTGGGACTTCCTGCATGGGCTAAAATTGTTTCCCCTGCTCTCTCTCTTACACTCTCACCAACTGCAAAATGAAAAATAGCAACACTGATTTCAGAGGTGGAATATAGGAAGCACCTAATCCATGTGAATGGGTGTTCTCACTTGATTTTGGGATTATTAAAGGCAGGCAGCACAGCACATAGTGTGGGGACTCGCAGTGCTGAACGAATGAGTTCAAGGGGTCCAAAATGTCCTTCTACTCCTACTTTGCTACGACTTTCCTGTCACTCTTTGGAAGCTTTTACCTGCCAAAAAAAAAATGTAGCAGAAATATGCAATGCAGAAAAAAAGGCAAAGGGGGCGATGAGAAATGTACCTTCCTTGTGAATAATAACTAAGATAACCAGCTGTGGTTAAGGGGTGGCTTAACCTGTAGTCCAGCTCTAGACATCAAAAATCCACAGACATTCCAAAAACAAATGGAAAAAACCATATCTGCTCAGGACTGAATACTGTAAAGCCTCTGTGTGAGTAATTCCATGGGTGACAAGTCTCTGACAGCAATAGAGTAAATATTTAGGTTTGCCCTTTGATATCATCTATTGCTGCTTTCATTGGAACAGGACACTTGGACAGCCAGATCTTTAGTTTGAAATGGTACAGACACAAGTTTGTTGTTAATCACATATGATTATGACTTTTCAGAATTTCAGAAGTTCATTTGGCATCTAAAAGAGCAAATTAACTGGATACTGGCATGCAAATTATCAAATTTGTCAGCTGTGATAGCTAAGCAGAAAGAAAAAATAGGTGCACAAATACACAGAACTTCTATAGATGGTCTTGGGCTTGAGGCTCAGGCAAAAAAATAATTAGGCATTAAAAGCTTTACTTTCAATGCCTAATACCAACTATTCATCTTGTACAGTTTGACCGAAGAAAATCTATATGCTACAGAGAAAGTTACTCTTCGTCAGAAATCCCATTTTTAGTTCACAAGACATTCCATCACTGGTAAAATGTGTTTGCTTGATGGACAATGTGTTCCACAGCAGTTTTATATACCCAGCACACCTAAAGGATAGAAATAGCAATTACAGTAGTTTTATTCAAATTAGCTCTCACAGATACCTATTATGTTACTAGCAAAGGTTAATTTGAAAAACAAGCAGGCCAGCTGTCTAAGCTTATCTCTCTGGTTTCATTGATGCTCGATTGTGCTTTTTGTTTGAAGGTTTAAAATTAGGGAATGTCCATAAAACAAATGGAGATCCTGAGCCTAATAAATCTATCATCATAGCAAAAGAAGAATTACATCTACTTCAGAGCAATGCGGATATTTTTGGCTTACTTCATGTGAGCATAAAATGTGCAAAATAACAAAAGTGATGATAAATTTGTCAGGACTTCATGAGTCACCCTGCAAGCAACAGCCCCAGCTCCATCCAGGAGAGCTGACCAAAGCACGGTGCTGAAACTGCCCTCAGCTCTGGAATTACCTCAGTTGACATGGAAATACCCCACGAAGGACAGGCAGTACAGAGTTCACAAAGGGAGTGTACAGGAGAACACATGTCTTCAACTGATATCACTTTGGGGTGCAGATTCAAAAAGGCAACACAATGGAGATAATTCACTTTTTGGACTAATGGTTTTTGTTTTCACACTTACAAGCTGAAATCATAAGAAACCATAAAGCCTCACTGAAAAGGGGGCAGAAGATTTGAGCATCAACATTCACAAGAAATTCTTACAAGTCTGATAAATGACATTTATTTACAAACATTGTAGAAAATTGAGAATGGATGTTATTTTTCATTTGGGTCAAGACCTAGCTTCTTCCTCTCCTGAAATTCTAACATTAAAGCAATCATGGAAAAGAATAGTCAGAGAACGAAAATAGAGCATGTGAAATTTTCTTTGAATTGAAAACATAAATGTAATCAGTTCATCATTTTGCAGTGTTTTTCCAGGAGCACTAACTACAAAAGTTGAATGACATCAGATATTTTATTGTAGTAAACATCTACTGCTCCTGGATACAGATATATAGTCAAGGGAGCACTTGAAGAGGAGTAAGGAATGCCAGATACATTTGCTATTGAAAAGTAATGTTCAAACCAGGATCCCTTTTCTTTTTTCATTAGGACCAACAATTTATGAGGTTATACAGGCATTAGTGACAACATTGATTTATTTCATTTCCAAATTAAGACCACACCTTCAAATCCTTTCATTGAACCCATGGCAACAGACTGTTCACGTTAGGTAAGGCATATTGGAAGAACAATGCAGTTTTAAGCTCACCAAAAAAATCTAAGCCAAAGCCATAATTTCCAGCAGCAGATATTAATGTTTGTTTTGGGATCCAATATTGAGTAAATATTGGACTTCCAAAAAACACAGAACTGCAAAGGAGTGCAAGGCAGGGTCCAAAACAAGGCTCCTGCAAGCAGATATGTCCACACAGCACAGTGTTGTTCTAAGCACACACAGTAAACCTGGGTCCAGAATTTGCCTATGCATGGCACAGAGCCTGGGCTAATACATCCTGCCTTTCAGCGCAGGCTGTTAGCTCAGACTTGGTGCCAAACTGACAAGGCTGTACAGCACTAGGCTCTGGGGCAGCCTCTGTGCTGTACTCGCTGTGCTGGTTAAGTGGTTCCTGGGAGAAAAACACTTATAGATCAGATACTGCTTTTGCCACCATTTTTTGCATAATCCCCTGCAGCTCCAGACTGGGGCAGACGAGCTGAAAAGCTGGAAAAGGCCCTGAGAGTGCTGTCCGTGTGCTGGGCATGGCTGGGGCCACACCTCGAGTGATGGGGGCAGTTCTGGGCCCCTCAGTTAAGAAAGACATTGAGGGGCTGGAGCACTGAGGGAACAGAGTTGGGGAAGGGTCTGGAGCACCAGGAGTGGCTGAGGGAGCTGGGGAGGCTCAGCCTGGGGAAAAGGGGGCTCAGGGAGGAAGTTCTCAGTCTCTGCCACAACCTGATGGCAGGATGGAGCCAGGTGAGGATTGCTCTTTTCTCCCAGGGAACAAGGGACTGGATGAGAACAAGAGGCCTCAGGTTGTGTCAGGGAAGGTTTAGGTTAGATATGAGGAAATACACCTTCCCTGAAAGGGTTGTCAGGCATTGGCACAGGCTTCTCAGGAAAATGGGGGAGCCACTACCTCTGGAAGTGTTCACAAAATGCGTGGATGTGGCATTTGGAGACGTGGTGTGGTAGGTGAACATGGCAGTGCTGGGTTAATGGTTGGACTTCATAATCTTAGAGGTCTTCTCCAACCTCAATAATTCTATGATTTTGAAAGTCCTGTCTCTTCTGTCTCTCTACAAGCAGACTTCTCCCCCTCAAAATTTTGGAGGCTATTTCCTAACAGTGATGGCAAGCAAACTGTTATCACTGGACACTCCACATCTAGCAAACCCCAACACTAATTGTTTTCCTGCAGCTTCTGTCAGATGAGTTTCCCTCTGCCTATACAACCTTTACCACTGCATGAAAAGTAACTTTCTTTTTGCTTGACATTCCTGCCACAGAAAGAGTGGTTCTGATGGCAACACGGTTTGGTACATCAAGATGGGCCAACCACAGCTTCAGCTGCAAGACTGTTGCTTCTTCTCATCCTACGCAAACAAGGGCAAATTGCTAAAGATGCTCCTTTAAATACTCCCTAGTTCTGTGTTAATTACTAAGTTTTACTAATTTAACCAGAATCAGTATTGGTTACAAATGAAACAGACAAGTCCTTACCCTCAACAGCCAGTGAGACAATCCCTTGTGTGTCCTCCACCCCATACATGATGTCGCAGCGATAGACCCCAGCATCACTTGCACGCAGCTTCGAGAAGGTCAGCGAGGCGTCACCAGTCTCTTCTGAGTGAGTTGGGACAGACACTCTGTCCTTGTAGCTCTGACCTATCTTGATGTTGCCGTTCTGGGCCACCAGGACGGTGGTTTCTTTCGCGTCTTTCCTGCTTTTATCCAGTTCCACCTTTGACCACTTGATCCGGAGGTACTCAGCTGCATAGCTAGAGGCTATGGTGGGGGTGGTTGAGAAGAAGCATGGTAGCACTGAAGTCCCAGAGAGAGAACCCTTCACCATGGTTTTTTTTTCTGCTTTAACTAGGAAAAGGGGAGAGAGGGAGGAGAGAAAGGAGAAATCACATTAATGAAATGGGAAACAAGTATATTTTGTTGTTATTTAATGATTTGCTTGCACAAGACCTGAAACACCTGAACCTTAGCTAATTTGACTGGTTAGGATAAGATAAAAAAGAGTTTTTACCAATCTTAGGCTGCTGCTGGAGCCCTTTTCTCTTTGGGAAAATTTAATTCTGGTTTATTTTCTCTATTTGTTACAGTCACCAAGTTATTGACCTTTGGAAACTGGTCTGAAATTTCAGGTGACAGATGAACTGCAAGGGCTGTTTCTTCAATTGACAGGAAGAAGAGCACTCTGAGTGAAAGATGATGAGTTATCTCTCACCTCTTGCTGACCAAAATAATACATATATGGGAGCTTAGTGGTGTTTACACCTTGCCTTTCCTCACAGCAGATTGTTCATGTGCTCCTGTCCTCAGAGGAAAGCACAGCCCATGACTTTGCCCACATGATATCCCTGACTCCTCTATTCTTCCAGGGGTTAACTCTTTATTGCAGACGTGCTGAAACAAAAGACTTTTCAATGAGATTCCCCCAAATAGTCAAGGTTGTTTCCTTGTAGCCTCAGGGCCTTTAACAGATTGCAGAAATTAATTATCTCAGGATGTTAAGTAAAGAAGGAAGTAAAGCACAGAGAAGGTCCCTACTTGGCTTAGACTTGACGTGATAGGACCTTTATCATTTTTATGACATCTCCAGCTGCAAACATTTTGCAAACACTTCCATATGCCAACATCCTGAGGGAGAAGTTGACTACTGTTCATCCAACCCGCACATAGCAATTTGAAAGAGGATTTCTGATGGATTTACTTTTTTATGCGCTGTTATTTCATCATACATGGCTTAATGAACATTAAAAGCTGATGCCCAACAAAATCTATTTCACCTCTTTCACTGTCTTGCACTCTAACATTTTTTGAAAGGTGGAACTTGGTCATCATTGTGGTGAACTAGGAGTCATAAAGTTTAGAAGTATAATAAATTAATATACTAGACATCAACAAAGTGATACATGAAGTAGGAGACACCACTACATGAAAATTATCTAGCTATTTATCTATAATAAAAATATAATCTCTCCATCTCTCTGTAAAGAGTAGAGGATTGGGGGAGTGAGGGAAATTAAAGAAGAGGAAAAGAGAAAGAGGAAAAAGAGATTTTTTACCTTTCTTTAACAAGAATGAAAAAAAAAGAAGAAAAATGTAAAATTGCTCAAGTTGATTATTTTAACAGAGACAGACTACCTTATACAGGATAAAGTATTAGATAACAGTATTATCTAAAAAGGTTCAGTAAAAGAACCACAGTTTGATGCCCAAGCATTTCAATAATAAAGCACTAACAAGAAAAAGAGAAAAATTATCTGATACAGGGGATCCCCAGAATGGAAGTACTCAGGTCCTTTCCATCCAGCCTGCATAATTAGAATTCCTTGGGAACAAAATTCAGACAGAGTCAAGATGATGGCGTCAAAACTGATTAGATCAGAGACTTTTTATATCACCTTTAATTTCTGAAACTTCCCTGAGTTACAGTAGGTTAGAGATAAAGAAGCAGAATGAATTCTCAGTTCTATCAGTTGTGATGGAATTACTGCCAAATTTCACAGGTGGAAGATTAAAATCAGTCTCAAAATATTTAGTATTTATTACGATCTCTTATTATCTATAGACATTACAGGAAATTTTTTCTTAAATGAAGAATGACCTAGTTATAATTATTCTGACTGATAGAATTTCAACAAACATTTGAGAACATTGTTTCTGATTATAAGTGATCTGCAATATCAGCACTGAACCCTGAGGAAATTTCCTCTCTTTAAAACCTTCATATCAGCTAACTGTAACCCTTGGCAAATAACACATATCCTAATGACATGCAAACTAGATCCAGTTTAAATTGTGTTACATCCCAGAACAGGAGACTGTAGCTACAGACACATTTCTCTAACTCCAGAAAGCACCACAGAAAAAAACCTATTTGTTTTGATGAGAGGAGGGAAGAAAGAGAAGAAGAAAGAGAAGAATGAGAAAGAAAAAGAGGAGAAGGAGAAAGGAGGAGAAGGACAAAGAAGGAGAAGCAGAAGCTTTTCCCGACTGAAAAAAAAAAAAACAACCAAAACTATTTGTCTGATATGGTATTTGAAATATAAGATTGATTGATGTCCTGCACAATTGTGAAAAGCCTGATTTCTAGCAGCAGTCCAAATTAGTTAATCTAGCAGAATTTACTGACCAATGCAGAATGCATTAATGTCTTATAATAATCCATATAGCCCTTTTTTTCCCTTTAGCATTTTCCCTATGTTATACTCCATGTCATCCACTATCAATGGTATGTGATAGACTATTTCTTAGAAGGGATATGGAGGGCAAAAGTATGACCAAAACATTAAGCAAGTCTTTGTAAATTGGAAAACAAGCTCAGAAAATCAAGTATTTGCCAATGTTAATACCAAGTTTCCACTCCATGTAGGACCTGGAATACTTATGACATCTGTACTCTTAAGAAGAGAATGGTTTTGAAAATACTTTGCTTGCTGGTAATGAATATAAGCATTTTCCTCAGTTGCTGACTAACCTATATCACTCAGGCATAATTAGTTTATTAGAGAAAATGCACAGACAATAAAGGAATAAAACACACAGCTAAACCCAAATTACCTGGCCACAACACTTATTTTGGCAGAACTCCCAGCAAAGTCAATGAGGGAGTTGTACAAGATGGTGGAACTAGAGTTGGTGCAGTTGTATTTTGGGCAGATCCTGGAGGTAATGTGCCTCACACATTGGGGATTTTTGTTGTCATGCTTCCATAGTTCCTCCCAGTCCACTATTCCAGCTGCAAAGTCAATTTATCCTACCAATGACACATAGCTTGATAATTTCCTTTGGAGGGGGAATCAAAGACTTCTTGCTTGTGGACAAAGCCTCTTTCTCTAGAATTTGTACATTTCTTCTGTGGTAAATGTTACAAAATTCTTAAAGTGTGAATCCAAGGAGATAAAAAAAAATTACAGAATTCTGCCCTTCTGTTTCACATCAGCCATAATGACCAGACTGGTAGGTCTGCAATGGACAAGGAGTCTGAAGGAAAAAATGTCCTACATGAAATGACACTGCTTAGACGAGTGATTTTGCTACATAATTAAACTTAATTGAACTGATGTTGCTACTGACTATGCAGACAAATCTCACATGCTTAAAGAATAAAAGATTCCATTTATTTTTAGCTAAATTCATGAGGAAAAAAAATTGCATCTCATTTTTCAGTTCATCAACAACCTGCCTAGACATATGGTATATTGCCCTGCCTAGCAGCGGAGATAGAAAGGATCAACAAAATTATGTGTTTTCTTAATCCAACCACTAGCACTGAGCCTAGGAGAAGTCTTTTTATTAACCACAAATCTCTTAATGAAGATAATGATGAATTAAATTGAGTGCACCGCTTACACAAACTTGTATGAAACTGACAGCAGAAGCAAAGGACTGAGGCCCAACAAAAACCCTCAGGGAGTCTTTTACTAGTTGGTTTGTGGTCTAAGCAAGAAGAATAAGAGAAGGAAGCATAGAGTGATGGAGAACTACTTTTATAGTCTGCAGGAAAGTCACAGGATGCCAGGTAAATGTAAATCTCAGCTGCAGAATTCAACATAACATAAGCAGACATTATAGACATGAATGCATGTAGTTTATAGCACCCATGACACAAACATGATCACACAAACTGATGTTTACACTGGTATGTTGTTTATATATTTTTGAAAGAATGTACCACACACTACAATCTAGGGGATTTCTGCTGCCTTCTGGATTACAGAGTTTTCACAAAAGGGTGCTCACCCATGGCATGACAAATAGACGCTTAAAAAAACAGGTAAGGAAAACTCCAGCGTAATCACAGGGTCCAGCTCGTAAACTACAATACCCTAACACCAGTTCAAAGTGAGTAAATGTCATATCAGCAGCAGGCATAAACCTTGATGGTGAACTTCTGTCATTAATCCTTCACCTGAGCAAAAAAAGGTCTCACAGAGGGACAGTCACGGAACCCAGAACCTTAAACTCCATTTCCTGCTGCCGCGACACACATCTGAGAATTCAAAGTCTTGAAGAACCCATGCAAGGCCATTCTCAACCTCAAAGGAAAAACACTTTTGTTACTACATAAAATCAAAGGAGAATGCTGTGCAAACACTGCAGGTATTTATGAATGTGACCATTCAAAAAGATGAGGGTGAAAAGCAAAGACAGGAATAGTGGTGAGTGGTGGGAATTTATGTCTCACAAAAGATTTCAAGGCTTCAATTTTTTGTTTGAATTAAGGATTTGAAAAGAAGAGGTTGAAACTCAAGATGTCCAACACTTCAAAATGCTGAGATGTATTTTATTTTTAGAGTATTTTCAAACAAAAGAAACAGCTGCACATATAAAGATTGTGTAAGTCTTCTAACATTCATCCTTAAAAATATTACTGCACAAACTGACTGACGTTTCTGCAAAAGAGAAGGATGAGAGTTGATCCCCGAGACTCTTTGGGATCATGAATTGAACCAATTTATGAAAAAGGAAATTTTTTACTCCTTGTCTTCCTCACCATGGCCATACTTTGAATTTGTTTAAGCCTCTCTATGGTAAAAGAATGGTCTTCAAAAATAAACCCCACAAAGTTCACTGTGTGTTTTAGGAAAATCAGGGTCAAAAATTCTCTCAAAAATTTTGGGCAAATAAGGATGGGTCACAACCTGGTTTATATTCCAAAGAAGTCCTTACTGGGACATTCATCTAGAACTTTCTTAAGGACCAAAAATTCTACTCTGGAGATAACAGGAGCCTTTAAGAAGTAATAAAAAGTGGAGTAAGTTAGGGGATATCTAGAGATGCCCTGCTATTCCAGGGATGAAGAATCCACAACTTCTCTGGGTGACTTGTGCCACTGTCTCACCACCCTTACTGTAAAATATTTCTTCCTTATATCCAATCTAAACCTATTCTCTTTCAGTCTAAAACTGTTATCCCTTGTCCTGCTCTAGTAAGAAACCTGCTTGAGGCAAAAATCAACTTTTTTTTTAGTTAGCTCCACTAAGCATAACAGTCTTCTCCTTTATCTTTCAGGACTGCCTAAAGATTTTGCTAGCAACAGTGTTCAAGCCGGGCAGGAAGAAAAAAAAAGGAGTAAATTTGATTTTCCCGAAGGCTAAATTCAGATTGAGGAGTTCCTGGAAAGACAGGGAAAAGAAAATAGAGAAAGATTTCGTTTTGAAACTTGGGAAAGCTGTTATCCCAATTTTGTGAGCCTGCAGCAACTGCAGGGACGTTGTCCTTACTGACTCAAAATTTCAAATAACCATGGCAACCACACATGAATACACACTTTAGTTCTAGCATGTAATTGCCAGGAGAAGTAATAAGGGCTCTTTCCTTCCCACTCAAACTGCAGACCTGTAGCTGCCCTGACACATCCTTGCTCCAGACCCCAGCAGCTAAGTCCTGGGAAACACACCACCAGTTGGACTAAATTGATTTTAATGAATGGTCTTGGGTACAACAGACTTACCTTTAGGTAGCATATATGTTATAACTAATGCAGAGCACATCCATAAGATACTTTTTATACTTAACAACATCTTGACCTAGAAATAAAGAACAAAAGGATAAGTTGTTAGTGTTGCATTGTGCTCTTAACAAGTGTTGTAACTCAGTATATCAGTGTTTGTCATTGATATCAGAAGCGGTCCTTTCTGCTTCCGGGGTGTCTCCATTCGATAATTTATGAAGGAAATTTGTTATAATGATGATGTGCCCCCGTGGAATGTAGATCTATAATGAGTTTCAGGTGACTGAGTCCAGAGGGATATTCAGACACATCAGTTCCATTTGAGTTTGCTTCTCATTCCCTTTACAAGCTCCACCTTTAACAACTGAAGGGCTCTCCACATGTATCATATGTACAGAACAATAATTGCATCTTCATAATAGTATTTCTCCATTTCTATTTCAGTTCATAGTTACACACACCAGACCTGTAAACCTCTCAAAAATTTCAAAAGCATACTGACAATAGCATTACAAACCCCACAGACACCAATAACTATTAGGGGTTTGTAAGTCCCTCATCCATTCAGTTACACATAGGTACCATCCAGACATCATAAGACATAACTTTCAGCAGCAGTTTTCCAAACGCTGCCATTGAAAAAGTTTTATCACAAAACCCTGATAATTGCTGTCAAAATATGCTACTTGGGTTCCTCACTTGGCCAAGTAGCCTGACTGATAGTTTTCTCCTGTCCAAGAGAGATTACTCAAAGTTGAGCTGCTCTAAGGATCAGTGTAGCAGAGATTTATAACACAGAGATATGTCTGTGTTATAACTATGGAACCTGCATTGCACAAATGTATAACAAAAAACATTAATACATTTTAAAATCTTCACAAGTGATAGTGAAAATTACAGCAAGACACACAGAAAGACATCTCCAGAAAACTGCTGTTGACATCCTCAGCCTCAGGACAGTTCTCTCCACAGCTCACAGCTGCACCCCATAGGCCCATACTTCACATAGGTCTTTCTGAGCTGCTGTATGTTCTGTAACATCTGAGCAGCTCGGAAAAGATACAAAACATCCCAAACCGAGCCTTTCCAATGAGCCAGGCTAAAAATTCCCACCCGCCGGGGCTGAAAACCCCAAAGACCTTCATTCCCTATACATGGATGGCCAGAGCCAGATGGTTGCACTAGGAAACATCTGCTGCAGCGTATTCCCAGGGCGTGGAGGAAGAAATGCAGCTGCTTTCCACAGATCTGGCTGTGCGCTGCCAAGGACACCCCATCTCTGCCTCAGCCATTCAGGAGGGCTGAGTGTACAGTGTGATATCACTTATTTTGCAACATGAACTCCATGGAATTTGCACTTCTCATGTCCCAAACAAGAACCAGGGACATCTTTGACTTCATTCAGTTTAAGCCCTATCTGCCATAAAACTTTTTCTGAAGACTCTAACAGACAACCCCAACACCCAGACAGTTTCATGTCTCCGTACACTTACACAAGCCAACCTGCATGTGAAGAAAATAAAGCGGCTATTTAATAGCTAATCTTAAAATTCTATACTGTGCTCTGATATAAATTCCCTGTAGAAGGTTGCTGTGAGTGAGGAAGTTGCACAAATTCAGAGCTGCAGACATTAAAGTCCTTTAAATGCAACAGACCAGCTCTGAAATACAGATAGTCACGTTTGCTGAGATAAACACTTAAATGATCCTCATTATTACACAATAATTAAAGAATAGAGAGGTCAGTCTGAGCCTACACAGACTAGAAGGATCTTCAAGCAATGCTTGTATCCTGAAGCTGCTGGAAGCCCCAGGCACTAAACCAGTCCCTACCGTAACACAAGCTCTCCGAAGAGAGGACAGAAAGAAGACTGACAGAATTCTCCACCTCCCAAGGTGGTGGGTGATGGACCTGCCTGCAAGACAACGTGAAAGACTGGGCTTCTGTGAAAGCTGAGTGGCTCCAAACTTTCTTTAGAGATTTTCTGTCCTCATGTGCTCTCGTGTGACACATTGGTTACACCAGCAGCAAAACAAAAAATCCTGAACAGAATGTTTACAAGTTTAGCTTTACATATTTACCCCCATGCTTGATTTTCCTCCTCCTTCCCCCAAAGGCAACCTCAGCTTTTGGGACCAGAAACCAGGAGAATCAAAGACAATGGCCAAGAAAAAGAATAAAGCATTTTCTTTTTCCAGGACATGGGTTGCATGTTGCATCCATCTCCTGCTCCATTGTCCTGGCTCTGATCTGGAGTTCCTGGACACCTGACACACGCCAGTAGAAGCCCGTTGCCCTTGGAAGCTTGTTGCAATACTGTCATGACACAACTGATTCCAGGTTTGGCAAAGACAAACCCTTCTGCTCTGCTCCCAGTCACCAAACACAACATGCACACCCACAGTGACGTGTGAAAACAGAGGCAGCTGTGGAAGGACAATTTTTGAGGTATCCATGGGAACAGAAGAGAGCACTTGTGGCTGTGATGGCTCTAAGCTTTTTATTGAGCAGAGCAGGAATTACACCTGCTGCACCAAGAGCTCGGATGGCTCCAAAAAACTGCACTGTTTGAGCACTGAGATTAATATGAGACATCTGCCAAAAATCCCCACCTCTCTATTGGAACACCACTTCTTGATTTTTTATAAATCTTCATTATCCTGAAATGCTTACTGGAGCAATGAAAAACCCTGGGGGAATGGTCTGATTTCCAACCCGCAGGCTCAGGAGAGTAATTCCCAAACAACCCTCCACACCTGAGGGTTGGTTGTCACGTTATGGTCCTTGGTGGGCTCCCATAAATACTCCTGGGTTACCGAGTGCTGTTCCCCTACAGCTGCCAGAATGAGATGTGCAATTACTCCTGCCACCCTCTCCAAACATGCAGATCATAACAGCAGCACCCCGCTCAGTCCCCCAAGGCAGCCCAGCTTAGGGGAAAGCGGAGCTTTGCAGACCTGGTGCCAAAAATCCTCCCCAGGAGCCACAGGCAAGGCAGAGGCTGTGGCTTACACCTTGCATCCCAATTCCCCTTCAGTGCTGCCCACATTTCCAGGACACTGGCCTGTGGCTGCTCCTGCCTCCTCCCCTTTTGCTGGCAGAGGATCCAGCTGACCGTGTTTCCTTGCAGCCTCCTAAGCAAAATCTCTACTCTAAAACTGGTTTGTGTTTCCCATTCCTGCACTCTACAGCTTACATAAGTCTGCTGCCTGACTACCATATTGTCCACAGCAATTAGCCAAAATCCTTCTAAACTTACCTTTTTCCACAGGCATTTTTTCTCCCTTTGTGTCACTACACCCAGAGTAAAAGAAATCCATAAAACTATGAGAAAAGCTTGCCAGCTAAAGCTGCAAGACTTGAGTAAGTGCTTAATTTCCATCTTCTATTAAAAAAAAGTATCTCACTTAACATGACCAAACTTGGGTTGCCTGCTGACTGTTTTCCAGCTCAACTGATCCACTTTATTAGGAGCTACCACAGGCAGATGGATCTACAGTGGGAATTTGCACTGCATTTTTAAATGGGATGCAACCCTGAGAGCAGAATCTTTTAACCAAAAGTTGCCAAAGTCCTTGTCAAACTTCACATCTTTAAAAACTTGCAGTGGGGGTTCTCTCTCTGGGGACAGAGCATGTCTCCTATTTTTGCAGGCACTGCTACCTTCCCTTACTACAGCAAAAACTCATAGGAGTAGAAGTTCTGACCAAATTCCAGCTTGTGTTTAGTTTACAATGTAAGCTTGATCTCATACCAGTGCTGCTTTAACCAGATGGGAGAACATCATGTCTCTCTGTTTAAAACTCTAGGTTCAGAAAGACAGTGAATTGTCCTGGTGTGGAACAGACTAAAGTTCACCATCCAAAAACTACTCCCATTTTCTCTGAAGCTGGGACAGTGAGGAATTAGCTGCTTTGATGGAGGTAACACTGTCTCTGAAGCCTGCAACTCCTCAGGTCACACTGAAGTTGATTCAGCACATGCTCCATAACTGCACTGTGAATGCTGAACGTGTTTCTTAAACACATAAAAAGCAGCCTCTGATCATTGACCCTCATAGTGAAAGTCAGAAGGATATAAAAAACTAAAAGAAAAAATAAAAATAGGAGGGAGGAACCCAACAGAATCTAGTTCTGGAGAAGTGAAGGAAGGTTGCTGCTCATACTAATGGGTAAAACAGCAAATTACAACTTCCCAGTGGAATCCCAATAAGCTAGAAACAACAGAACAACTCTTGATATCTCCCAAGCTCTGAAACTTCACAGCTTCCATCCTTTCTCAAAAATGCAGACATTCTGCACTTTCTTTTGCTTCTGCAGCCCTTTGATCGTTTTACACTGCCTGACTGTTTATTGCTGACATGTATCCACCTCACCATTAATGCTGCTTAATTAACTTTGCCAGTTTCACCATGTCTATGCTACATGATTAATTAGCCCACTGTGCTGCCATATGGTGCATCAGCCTGCATCTGATTCATTAGCAACCTCTGCTTGGCCTGTTATCACTTGGAAAGGTCCTCCTAAGGCCTTGCAGAAGGTCTTGGGGGCTACTGCATCATCCCTTCCTCATCACCTTCTGCAGCTGCGGGGGGGAAATCTTCCACACTGAAACCTCACTAACCGGAGTGCTGGCTCTAGCCTGGGGCACAGACAGGAAAAGTGAGCAGAGCACAGTGTATTCTGGTGCTCCTTGCTGTGGCAGTGCTGCCTCAGGACATCCCTCCCAGTCCCGTGCTCATTTATGCCAGAAGTGGCTCCAGGTTCTGGTACAGCCATGCAGAGACATGCTGGAAAACTTCCAGAGGCAGTGTGTGGAGAGATGACCTAGGGTCCGGGGGCCTGTGGAGGAGCAATGAGCACACCTTGCTCCTCCCAGCACCACCCTAGTGCCAGCTTCAACTTCCGACTCCCGCTTTCCAAAGCCATTGAATATCTCAAGCTGCACCCACAAGGATCATTGATCATAACTTCTGGCCCTGCACAGGACACCCCAAGAATCCCACCGTGTCCCTGAGACCATTGTCCAAATGCTTCTTGACCTCTGGTAGCCTTGAGGCTGGGACCACTGCCTGGGGGGCCTGGTCCAGGAGAGCTGCAGACATCCCCTGCCCACCTGTCCTGAGCACCCACACTGGGGAAGGGAGTAAGAAGCGCAGTCATGGATAAATGACACAAAGGTGCTGCTCGTGCTGCCATCACAGGGCCTCAGCTCCAGGACCAGCCTGTGGGCTGGGTGAGGAGCTCCTCGGTGAATCTTGGGGTCCATCCAGCACCAGTGCTGAACTCAAGGGAGGTTGAGGGTGCCCTGCTGCACCTTCTCCACAGCCCCAATCCCATCTGATGGCACTGAGGGGCCACCTGGAGCTGGGAAAGGCCCCAGTTCCACATCACTGTCAAACACAGCCCTTCAGGCACTGCTGGCTCCCCTGTCATAGAATCACTGAACAGTTTGGATTGGAAGAGACCTCAAAGATCATCCCATTCCACCCCCTGCCCTGGGCAGAGACACCTTCCACTATGCCAGGTTGATCCAAGACCCGTCAAACCGAGCCTTGGACACTTCCAGGGATGGGGTACCCACAGCTACTCTGGGCAACCGGTACCAGGGCCTCACCAGCCTCACAGGGAAGAATTCCTTCCCAGTATCCCATCTAACCCTGCCCTCTGTCAGTTGAAGCCATTCCCCCTTGTCCTTTCACTTCAGGCCCTTGTAAATAGTCTCTCTCCATGTTCCTTGTAGCCCCTTCAGGCACTGTAAGGCCACAACTATGTCATCCATATCCTTCTCTTCTCCAGGCTGAACAATTCCAACTCTGCCAGGCTTTCCTCACAGTAGAGCTGCTCCATCCGTCTGATCATCTTGGTGCCTTCTCTGGACTCGCCTCAACAAGTCCGTGTCTTTTTCTGCACCCAGAACCCCAGAGCTGGATGAGGAGTGTGAGGAACACACCGAAACAGAGAAGCCACAGAGTTGTTTGGGTTTGTTTTTTTGTTGTTGTTGTTCGAGAGTATTTCTTTTTAATTATTTTATTACGATGATGATTTGGGGTTTGCGGCTTTTTTTTCGGGGAATGGGGTGGGAATTTTCCCCTCACAGTGAGGAGTCCGGAGCCCTCGGGCGGGAAAGCGGCGGCCGCTGCAATGCCGCCATTGCCGCCGGGGGGCGCCGAGGTGCCGCCGCCGCGCCCGCCCCGTTCCTCGACAGCAGCCGCGCCCCTACACCGGGGTCCCCAAAGCTGGGATCCCTAAAACCGGGACCCCCCAAACCGGCCCCGAGGTCACTCATCCCTGTCACAGCCGCCCCTTGCTCCGGCTGCGCGCCAAGCGGGCTGCGGCATCGGGCCCGCCCCGTCCCGCGCCCCGCCAGCCTCTCCAGCTCCTCATGAGGGAGGAGGAAACTTCCTCTTTCGCTCCGGCTTGTTTAAGGAAAAAAAAAAGAAAAAGAGAAAAAAACCCGGCACAGAAATAAAGCCAATCCCTAAACCCACCCGACATTCATACTCTCCCATCCTGAGATGGGTCTCAAAGCTCATGCCTAAACTGAAAAAGGAAAAGGGGGAAAAAGGGGAAGGAGGAAGAGGAAGAAGGAGGGTGAAAGGAGAGGCAAAGGGGAAAGAAGAATGGGAAAGAAAGAAGGTGGAAAGGGAAAACAGGGAGGAAAAGGGGGGAAGGGGAAAAAGGAAGGGAAAGGGAAAAAAGAGAGAGAAAGGGAAAAAGGGAGGGAAGGGAAAAAAGGGGTGGAGGGAAGAAAGGGAGGGGAGGAAAAAAGGGGGGGAGGAGAAAAGAGGAGAAAGGGAAAAAAGGGGGGAAGGTCAAAAAAAGAGACGAAAAGGGGGAAAAAGGGGGGTAAGGGGAAAAAGGGGGAGAAGGGGAAAAAAAGGAGGGAAGGATGGGGAAATGGGTGGGTAAAGGGGGAAAACAGGAGAGGGAAGGAGAAAAAAAGAAAAAGCGAAAAAGAGGGGGAGGGGGGAAGGGGGGAAAAGGGGAAAAGGGGGGGTAAAAGGAAAAAGAAGAGGGGGAGGGGGGGGGGGGGGAGAGAAAAGGAAAAAAAAGAAAGAAAGAAAAGCCATCGGGGCTTACTCCCGAGAGCCGGTGCCGGGAGGGAGAGACGGAGAGAGGGTGGCCGAGAAGACGTGACCAGGGGGACAATGAAGGCCGGGACCGCCCTTTGTGTGGGGACGGGGTCGGGGGACGGAGGGAGCTGCAGAGGGTCCCATCTCTCCGCTCACACTGCCCCCGCTTCTTCCCGCCGTCCGAACTCCCTCAATTCCCTCCACGATGCTCTCACTTTTCCTTTGTAACACAAAGGCGAGATCCCCGGGAGCGGAGGGGGAAGACAGTGCCCGTGCCACAGAGAAGCTGGAAGCGGGTCTAAGAGGGGGCGTTTTGCTCCACTGACCTCCCGATCCTCCTCCTCCTCACCCACTGCCTCCCTTTCCGCAGTGAAAATGTGGCTCAGGGTGATACGCTGCTCTCCGGCTCCTCGGGAGAGAGATGCGCAGCACCTCAGCCCCGCTCTGCTCTGCGAGCAGCTTTCCAGGAACATCAGGAGAAGAGATTAAAAAGGGAAAAAAAAAGGGGGAGGGGGGAGATGGATGGGGGGAGCACACAGGAGCGGAGGAGACCGAGTACACGCTTTTCCTAGCGCTAGAAAAGCCGGTGGCTGAAGGGAAAGGTCCGTTCTAGTAGCTCCTGCCACACGGGCGCTTTGTGTACTTAACATTCAAACGGAGCAACTTCCTCTCGTCTCCCTCCCGAACCAAGGTGCGGCTCTGCCTTCCCAGCCATCCAAACCACCAGTACCAAACACTTCTGCCAGGGCTTCCACCCAAAAGTCTTCTATTCCCTAGTTTTCTTTGTTCTCCTTCTTGCACTGGATTTCCTTTTTTTTTTTTTTTTTTTGTTGGTTCCCGAGCATCCCTCCTTCTCCTCTCCCCTGTGCGTGTCGTTGAACTTACCCCAGGTTGTTTAAATTCACCAATCATCGCTTATTCCCTCCCGCTTAGGATTTGCAGTTCAAACTCTTTGTTGGCACAGCAGTAAAACAATTGTTTTAAATCCCACACTAAGTGTGTGCTGCCAATCACAGGTAAAGAAAAAGGGGGGGGGAAGGAAAAAAAGTACAAAAAACCAACCCGCAATAAAAGAGTTATAGTTACCTTAAAAGGTAGCGTATTGCAGAGATCACAAAAAATCACAACGTGGTGGCTGGGCTAGTCCAGAGATCCCAGTGGCCGCATGAAAGAGTAAATCCCCTCGTTAGCGCTGGAAGGAGCCGGTGGATCCGGGGTCTCCCCTTCTCCCAGAGCTCGGTCTTCCCTCCTTCCCTGCCCTCCCGCCAGCGAGCACCTGACTCCCGGCTGCGGAGCCAGGACCGAGCTGTGGGCAAAGGGAGCTCGCCTGCAAGTTCAAATGCGAGCCTCAGCCACCCATCATTATTATATCGTTGTACCGTCAGCGCTGCAGAGGAGGGGCGCTGGCTCGGGGAGAGGAGGGTTCACAGGCTCTGCGAGAGCCTCCCTGCAATTTCCAAAGCTCCCGCAGCTGCTAGGCGCAGGAGAGCCCCCAGCGCCCGCCTGCGCCGAGCAGGGCCCCCCTCTTGGCCCCCTCGGGGCGCCCCCTGCACCCCAGATCCGCAGCGGGACCCGCAGCCCGGTGCGGCGAGACGGGCACTAGCCATCCAGAGAGGGTGCACAGGGCGCATTGTTCCCCAATTAAACAATTAACCGAGAAAAGAATGCAGAGACCTCCTGTACCCTGGCTCCGGAAGCCGGTTGAAATGGGGGAAAGTGACTGGGACTGAAATCCTTTTTTTTCCCCTTTGCCTCCCCAGTCTCAGCGGAGATTGCAATGAAAGAATATATTGGTGCTGGCTCCAAACTTCCCCTGCCGATGCTAATTCACAGGCAGTCTTGCATAGGCAGCCTCCTGAGCCAAGCTTCTCCACCCTAGCTTTATGCATCTCCAGCCATTTTTCTTTCTTTTTTTTTTTCTTTTCTTTTTTTTTTAGATTAGACTCTGCTTTTGCTGTCCAAACCTCTCAGAGATGAAGTCATAAGCAGAATTCTAAACCACCCTCTTACAAGGGACTTTCACCAGTTAATAAAGGGTCTTCTGTCCTCTCCAGGCAGCTCCTGTCCAAAAATGTTCCTGTCTCAGTCTGTGGGAGACGCTTAAGGCACCCTCTCAAAACACTGGCAGGAGAGGTGCCTCTGGCATGTGCCTTCTCAGACCACTGGATGCCACAAGCCTCCCTCCTCCAGGAAGGTGTAAAGCCCAAGCCAGAAAAGAAAACCCTGGAGGAATAGGTGTGTCTGATCTCACTTGCTCTGGGCACATCTTTGGCAGCCCCAGGTACGACTGGAAGAGGCAGAGGAGGAGTTTTCCTTCAGCGCCGTTTGCTGTTACTGTTCCAGCTGGTCTGTCCCCAGAGTTATGCTGACAGTGGATTTCAGACAATCCCAAAGCCCTCATTTCCAAAGACAGACCTCCATTGCCAAGTTAGAGGAGCTGCAGGTGGAAAGATGACAGACAAACAGGGGGAAATGGAGACCTGGAGGCTTAAACCAGACAAGGTTTGTGTGAGCTATGGCCTGGAGATGGAGTGCTGGGTGAAATGCTTATCTCACCTTGCAAAGCTTGTTGATCTTTCCACCTTGAATAGGGTGAACCCACATCTGGTTACTTGGGGTGCCGGAGAGAGGCCACTCCCCTTCTCCCAAGACAGTGCAGGAGCCCTCTTCACCATTGCCAGCCCCCACCAGCACCAGTCCCTCCAATTCCCTGTGCATGGATGAGACCCTCTTCACCATTGCCAGCCCCCACCAGCACCAGTCCCTCCAATTCCCTGTGCATGGATGAGACCCTACATGGCACGTGCTCCTCCTGTGCACTGGTCTTGCCCCATGTTGGGATGCAGGCTTCTCAATCCTTGAACCTTGTGTGGTGGAAGAGCTGATAGAAATACAATTCTTTGATTTCAAACAGGCACTATAAAGAATTGCAGGCACATTTTTGAGAGGGTTTGATACAAATTCACACAAAGGCTTTGCAGTTCCTGTTTTTGCCAGCCTGGCCTTCCCTGCCTTGCCATGTGCAGTGTCACTGCTGAGACAGTACACACTTCCTCTGCACAATATTGTGATGAAAGGAGAACACTTTACATGGAATCTCTCCCACATTGATTCAAACAAGCCTCTTCTGCTCTCCCAGACATAAGGGGTCTGTGTGAGACACACTTTTAAGGCACTGTTCCCTCTCCCTACACAGTCTTAGCCTCCTCAGGCTGCAGACAAACCCTTTGAGGATATGTGCATAAGGCAGGAAACTCTCTGGACTTCTCCTGTCCTTTGCACCAATTCTCTTTTCTGGATGAAGAAGTGGGAGACCATCCTGCCACCATCCCAATCCTCTGGAAAGGACAACAGGACATACCCCATAGCATTGGGTATCTACCTATCTCCAGGCCACCCTCAAAGACAAATGATGAACTTGTAAATGACCAGGCATCACAGTCAAACTGAAGTTGCCCCTCTATCCTTCACCATCCACCCCAACTTTCCAGCTTGTTCTCACTCACTCCCTGCCTTGGCTTCAGGTAGGATGGGTGTCCTCTGATGGAGCAGAAGCCACCTCTGCAGCCCTGGTCTTGCTTCTCCATCATCTCTTCATTCATGTCCACCGGAGACAGAACAACTGCTCCTGGCAAAGGATGGGAAGAGATGATTCTGCTGCCCCCACCCTGTGGAGATCCATGCTCTGCGTCTCCTTATAGCCGTGACTGCCCCAGGTGCCAGCAGCACAACCCCAAGAGGAGAAGTTGGACCTGTCTCTTCTCACCGGGACACGCACTGTTCTGGGGGTCCAGCTGAATTGCTGACCAACCTTCCTGGGAATGAGGAGACAGCATGACCAGAAATTTGGGGAGGGGGTAGGACGGGGTGGTGGGGGCTGTTCTCTACCTACAGACCCCTATAGGCACCATCAAGAAGCAACAAGGAGTTAAACCCCGGGGCTAACCCAGCCTTGCTGCTGGCACATCTTTCTTTTCTTTTTCTTTTTGTTATTGTTGTTGGGTTTGTTGGGTTTTTTCCCCACAATAGAAAAGAAAATAGATTATTTTTCTAAAAAGAAAAGATCCTTCAGCCCTTCCCTTTCCTCTCCCACCGCACGCCTGCAGGAGCCCTGATGAAAACCGACTGGCCAAGCTGCTCGATTTCGGAGCTGGGAAGAAAGCAGAGGATATAGAAACCACCCCCTTCCCCCCTTCCCATCCCACCCCACCGCCTTCTTCCTTCTCCTCTTCCTCCTCTCCCCCCGGAGGAGCTCCTGGAGCCCCCTTTCCAGAGGGGAAAAGCGAGGGGGGCACAAGGAGACGAGCCAGACGTGGAGCTCTGTGTTTCCCCCGTGCACCCCACCTCTTCACTGCGGGGTGAAGTGGGATGGGGGTTTCTGGGCAGGGGGTGGGGGGCGATGCGGAGGGAGCGAAGGTGGTAGCGGGGCTTCCCTTTCCCTGTGCTCACCCACTCTGATGGGTTACGCCGGAGACCCTCGGGGCTCTCAAGAAGGACTGGGGAAAGTGAAGAGCTGATCAAGCTGCAAAAACAGACGTCTGCAACCTCCCGGTGTTTTCGTCCCACTTTATTTAACTCTCCCCGTCTTCCTCCAGAGCCAAGGTTTCTGCACTGAACCAAGAAACTGTCTAGAAAGGGGATCTCCTTTCCTCCTCTCAGAGAGACCACTCAGGCTGCCTCCATGGATTTTGTCAGAGGTCCGAAACATTGTCTGACTTACTGCGAATGTCAGATATTTTGTTTTGTAAATATTTTAGGAAAAGTAGAAACAGTAAACCTTTCCTCCGGCTGCCAAATATCTCCCATGACAAATCATTGTTTTCAGATGTTCAGATTTGTGTGAGAAAACCCAAGAAAAGGGAAAATGTTTAGGCTTTGTCTGCATCCTAAAGCAATATCACTGGAGAGAAAAAAATAATCCTGCTAGCTACATCGTAGTCCAGAGATGAAGAAAAAATTCTATTTTCATTACACACTTTTTAAGCATGGGTTTTATGTTACAGGCTCAACAATGACTATAATTTTAAATGTGAAACATAGACCCTAAATGGTTCTTTATGAGAAACCATTGTTTTGAAATATCTGAAATTAATTAGACCATGGCTACAGCCAATGTGCAAATATCAAACCGAACATCTGTGGGAAAAAAAAAAAGCTTCCCATCACTTGAAAGAATCCTGTGAGCCTAAAACACAGTCTCTCAAGGAAAAACTAATTTGTCTGGCATAGGTTCTCTTAAGCCATCTTTTGTGGCTTCACAATCACCTTTTCTTTGTCTTTTCTGTACTTTTTTCCTCCTTTTTTTTCCTCCTAAGCCACTGTATGTGAAAAACCTTAGGTAAAAGTAAAGGGAATAATTAATGTAATTTAGGTGCCAGCAGCACTAAGGTCAGTTTAGGCAAATCAAAGATCCTTGCAAAGTTATTCCACTTTTAAGGGGCCACTAGATCTGAAGGTCCAGCTTCCCATTCCCATCTCCTTGTAAAGGGCTGTGCCATGCCAGATGTGCTGAAAAACAGTCCACTGACCCAATTTTCCCCTTTCAGAGGTACAGAACCACTGGCTGCTTCCTGATTCTGCAGTGAGTCAGTTATCTAAACTCCAGTGTGCTTTCAGAAACCACAAAATCTTTTGAAACAATAGACTTCTGCAAGTTCTTGGATTCCGTGTTTAAGAAAAGCTTTTCCCAGTCCTTCTCTTTCCTACTCTTTGAGTAAAATGTGTTTTCAGAGGCAAATTAAAACTCTTCAGAGGACTCAATCTTAGCAGCAGCAGTAACCATAGTGTGTATACAACCACTTTCTCAAATGAAACACTTGATGGCTTATGTCAATGTTTCTTTTGTGGTAAAATGCTTCGCCATCTATTTTTACTCCATGTTTCTTCAACAGAGGGGAGAGCACTCAACTATGAATAGAGTGTTTCATTTGGTAACAGAATAAGCCACAATTGATGGTTAGGTATTATTTCTGCATTAAATGTAATGATGCAGACACGGCATTATCTACCCTGAGATAGTGTGTTTCCAGGACAGGGTTTATCAGGAGTGGGTCTAGGCTTTCAGCAGCACTGAGTGGTGGCAAAGACAATGGTATGTTTTCCTCCTGTGTTTTGGTGCTGCCTTCTTTTCTGCTGCAATGTTTCTGCCCTGACTCCAAGGACAAGAGGCCAGACTGGGATGCTTTTTGTTCCCATGGCTAATCCCCTCAAAACCTTTGTCAGAAGCCTCTGGTGGTGTTTGGTTCTGCCTGGTATAAGCCAAAATATCAGGCTCCGTCTTCGAGTCAGGCTGAAAAAGCAGTCTGCATCACACAGCCAGATCTGACTCCTTGAAGAATGGTTGCTTTGTAATTTTGGGCAGGAGTTGTCAGTGTGGGTAGGTCACCACCAAGGTCTTTCTCAGTGTTGATTCCTATGAGGACCAAACACAGGACAAGGCAAGAAAGGGGGAAAGAAACTAAGAAATTTATCAGCACAGGATGGCCTGAGCCATAGTCAAGTGTTGTTCTAATCCATAGTGTCCTGGGCTTCCTCTGATAAACTCCATCCTGGGCATGCATTATTTTTGTTTTGATAACTCTGTGGCTGGATCATAAGCTTTAGTGAAGAAGTAACACTGAATAATCAAATGTGGATTTGTTCTCTTGCTGTTACCAAAACAAATGAGTCTTTTGTACTCTTTTTAATTTATTTTTTTCCTTTATGATATGAAGGTACCACCATTGTGCAAAGAATAAACTCTCTGGGTCTGGTTCCAAACTGACAGGGCAAACTCTTGAAATGGATTAAGAGAGATTTTCTTAACTAATCTCTTCTTCCTGGGCCTTCTCATCCTTGGCTAAAGGAATAACAAACATTCACAATGCGATTAATCCAAAGCCCACTGAAGTCACTGGAAAGATCCTCCTGATTCCACAAGTGTCAGTCAACAGTTTCTTCTCCCTTGACGTGTGTGAAGGGGAATCAAAGAAATTATATAGATCAGAAAGACCCTAAAGAGTCAGGGAAAGGGAGCATTCAGGCTTTTTCATCATCCTCCATCGCGTAGGAAAATCTCTATTTTTCTTCCCTGGAGACATATTTTTGCAGATCAAAACAGAAAGGTGGAAACTTGGTAGCTGTTAGCAGGCAAGGAAAGATTAAAAGATCCATGTCTACAGGAAGAGTCATAACCCATCATGAGACAAAGAGTGTAAATAGGCTGAAAGAGCTGATCCAGGCCTATTCCTGGAATCTTATGTCTTTTGGCTGGCTCTCAGACATGGCCAGGATAGCATCTGTGATAACATCATTTAAAATAAGTAATAAACATATAAACAAACAAACACACAAAGTGGGGTCTGCAAATACTTCTTGCACAATTTGCAAGATTCTTGGAGTAGTAGTAAATATTTGTCTCCCAAAAAACTTATCACTAGGAAGTGATAGTTTTTTTCCGGTGGGGTATAAAAGCAGAGAGAAGTATTTGGTTACCCCCTGTTGAAAACTTTGCTCTGTTGAACGTTGCTCTGATTTTTAATGCTTTTCTATTATTATTTTTCTGAATGTCCTCTGTTTTTTAATGTACTTTTAAAATTTTTATTTTGAAGGCCTCAAAGCAGGAAATGTAGTACCTACAAAGCTTATTTCCTCTTAACACAGAACATGAATCACGGTTGTAGCAGAGAAAAGTTTGGAAAGGAGAAGCAAATTCACCCGAAGACCCAAACAGCAAATAAAAATAATCGGTGACAGAAAAAAACCCACAAAGACAGCTCCCCAGGTGAACCCTGAAGGCCAGGCATCAGGCAGTGCTGCTAAAATGCCTCTGCAGACTAAACCAGGGCACTCTGCCCAAGGAGCGTCAAGCTCCATGTTCCCCCCACACCATCCCGAGCTCTCCTCTGTGACCAGGTATCCTCAGGGCTGTCACCAAGGATTCCTCATCAATTTTTGTGAAGACATATGACATTTTTATCCTCCATCGGCTGAAGGAAGGAAATGTTTCTGGTGTCCAGATATTCAGTGAAAGGTTTTCTCTGTTGCGGTGAGCAGAGTCTCTCAGGATGAGGGAGAATGGGAACAATAACATTGGCTGTAGGAGTTAAAAGATGTCCTTTTTACTCTAAAATCAGACAGAAATAGCAGAAACTTTGTGACATTTTTCTGTACGAATGCAAGTGGACTTACTACTGCTGTTAGCCTGGTGCCAAAGTGCAAGGGAGGGTCCTCTCTTCACCTGGCTGAGCACAGGCTTTCAGCAGATGGCCCCAGAGGGTGACATTTCTATGCCCAGAGTGCTTAGATAGTAGCTCCTGCTATCTCTTTGGAGTGGTGAGTTTGCAAACAGGGTCAGTGGTGTGCTCTGGAGCAGATAAGGAGCTCTCACACTGGGGGCATGAGCTCCCCTGAGATTCTAAAACCTGCTGCCATATGGATGTTTTGTAATGGCTGCTGGTCCTTCCTGCTGGCTCTGTGAGCCAAGAAACATGGAGCTTTGTGGCACCATAAATATAGATAAACCACTTGCCTGGTATTTTATTTTGAGGGATGGGAGGCGGTCAGGTCTGTGCAGAATGGGAGATATGTTTTTTTTCTTGCCTCTGGCCTCAGCTACATCATTGCACATATCATTACAAGAAAAGCCATTTAAGAAGGAGCTGTTTAATCACCTTCTTATTTTTGGTTTTTTCCTCTGGTTCAAATGCATAAAGCATACAGGAAGGCATGTTTTTTGAAAGTTTTCACTGCAGCCAGTAGCATCCCCAGTTTCACAGCTTCTGTGTCTTGCCCATTACCAGCATTGCACTTATTTAGGATACTGCACTTATTTGTGTTCAATGGGTCAAACAGCTCACTTTTGAAGATGGTTATGGCCAGGCTGCTACAACAAAGCTCTCTGAAGCACAGCAACCTCCCTCTCTTCCAGTTTTAGCACTGCAGACCCAGGACAGTCCAAGGACAGAAACGGTCTCCCCGACATGTTCCAGGGAGGCAGGTGTAAGCAGCTTGGGGTGGTAGGGTCTTCCTGCTTCTATGCTTCTATAAAAGCAAACCAGGAAATTTGAAGAGCCTTTGGGACAACAGAGACTGAGAATTGACTTGGCAGCAGCAAGGTAAAGCTCGCAGAGGGATGATGTGGCCTGATGGCAGGAGCTGCCTTGCACAGCTGCCCAGGCAGAGGAAAAGGGGGCCGAGAAGCAGCAAGATGCCATGAAAACAGCAGAAACCAGGGGACAATCCAGCTGAAGGAGGATGAGTGTCAAAACAAACTCCACAGAGCAACAAAAGGCAGGGGGAAAATAAGTGTTTGTTTTTCTCCCTGTTTGCTTTTTAATGAAAGTGGGCAGGCGAGTGTTTGAGGGTTGTTAGCATTTCTTGCTGACCTGCAGCTGGCACATTTTTCACCCACTTCTGTCAGAATTTATTTGAGTTTGGTACTGAACGCTGATCAGACTTTGCCCCTTGCTTTACTTAGGCTTGGAATTGCTTATACAGCAAACACTCTCTACTAAGTTTCTCATTAATCCACTTCTTTGTTGAGGTTTCCAAGAGCAATTCCTATTTGGTAAACCAAACAGAATTAAGAGGAATGCATCTGCACTAGGAATATCCATCTTGAGTGTCTAGGACCTATTGTCCCAGTTAAATTAGACTAGGAGTCCTCCCCTGTTTGTCTGGAATCACGATTCCCATTGGCACTTGATAAACCATTAATAGGTATTTAGCAGTTTTGGGACTACAGCAGTGCGGGATATGGGATGCAGGATGCGCTTCCGCGGTGCGGTCCACTAGGTGGCACTTCCCTTCTTACAAATTACAGTAATTAATGCGAACATCTGACACAGCTGATGAACATTGCCCACATTATTTAATCGGCTACAGAGGATGGAAGCTGATGCACAATATTTTGTTTTAAGCACACAACTGGTGAATATTTTCCGCCTTGGCTTCTTATCTCCGCTTTTTTTTTTTCAGATGCTCGAGGCTCACAATGATTTCTTTGCCTCTGTTGAAACTTCTCAGCCTCCTACATGTGTGTAAAGTTGGATCTCTTCCTCTAGAGATAGTCCTTGTTATTGAAAACAGAGAATTTTCAGTCCCCAATTCATTCCATCTTTGTTGCCTTGGTATCAGACTCCACCAATGTGACACGAAGAAGGGATAAGACAGGAAAGTCAATGTGGGCCTTCCAAGCTACTCCTTTCACAGCAGCCACAGAGAAAATTTAAAATGAGAGAAAACTTCACAGTTCAGCCTAAGAAAATGTACACTTTCTTTATATATATATATTAAAAAAAAAAAAAAAGGTAGTACCAGGGTTTACTATGGATTATATGACACTTCGCTTCGTGCTTTAGGTTTCCATAAAGCCCTCTTTGGGTCAAACCAATTTTTTGGCAGAAAACCAGGCACAACTAAGAGCTTCATATAGCTTCCATCTGAAAACATAAATCAAGCAGCAGGCTCAAGGACAGCTCTGCCAAGGTTTTCTGAATCTCCTGGCCCCAGACAGTGGGGCTTTCAGTGGATGTAGCCTGATACACAACACCGACTATGATATGAAGATATGTAGTTTGCTTGTTTTGCAGAATATCTGGGTGAGAGGAGAGAAGGTAAGATAAGTGAAATGTGGCTTTTTCCAGGGCCCAGGAGCTGCCCCCAGCTGCCCAGTTCCTGGTGAACAGTGGACTCTTTTACATAGCTTAGCGGAAGCATGTGGCATGCAAATGGAAAAAGGGGATGAAGGGATTTATACTTCCATATGTTTTTAAAGTGTGCACTGATATATTTATACTGTATCATCTGTGATGCAACCAGACATCCATTCATACCTGCACACTCCCATTGCCCCTTTTACTTCTTACCCATTCATCTTCGTTAGCTCCTTTTTTTTTTTTTTTTGTGAACTTGTAGCTTTGGACTTTGCAAGATTCGATTTTGCCAAGACTTGCATGTTTTTTTTTACCCAGCCCCTTCCCTCTGTGTTTAGCTCTGTTAGTTATTCTCATACTGTCGCATAAGAATTGAGAACTTTGTTTGCAGAGCAGGGTCTGTATATTTTTTCTATGAAGTGTCTTGAGATGGTCAGTTTCACACAGGTATTTATGTTTTTTAAAAATGGAATGAGAAGACAAAATTCCTTATTTGTGGAATCATGTGACAAGCTCTCACATGCTTAAAGCAACACAAAAGGAGGTTTGAAAATTTGCTCACTATGATGTAATTTTGATTTTGTGCTCTGAAAGTCTAGTGGCTTCTAGCAAAACTCTCCACATCAGGTAACCTCTGGTCCCTGCAATCATTTCACTCCAATTCACAGAGGGCTGGATTGTTCCTGCCCCTGAGTATCCCCCAGGATTAATGCCTTTAAAAACTTCCCAACGTATTCCAGCCAATTCTGCTCCTTTCAGCATCTCACTGAAGACTTTCACTGCACCACTTTGTACCACAGATTCAGTGCCTTATTAACAAACTCCAACTATGTCATGGCAGCCACACATTGCGATAGTGGCCTCATATGCAGTCCAGGTGTGCAAGATGGGGGAAGGGGGGGGAATAAGGATAAATGCCCAGTGCAAAATGCTGGATGGATAAAAGGTGAGAGAATTTTTATACTTACAATATTTCAAAGCTGGTAAGAAAAAGCATGTTCCAGTTTGTGAATACAGGGATGAAGCCAAGGGGTCCAGCATTGTTGAAATCCCTGGGAAGTGATCTGGGAACTGCATCAGCAGACTCTCCAGAGAAGTGCCTTGGAGCCAGTGGAGGTCCTAGAGCCCTGTTAGCCCCTGGTAAACCTGGTGTACTTATCAGCAGCAACTGGAGAGATCTTTCTACAGAGCTTTGTTTCTCCTTGAAGAGTTTGTCCAGACTCTTCTGTTCATACATGTCTTCCTTGAATGTGTAACTGCTTCCTTCCAGGGCCTCTCCTTTCCTTGAGCAAACACTCCCTCCCTTTTTGACTCAAAATCCAAGAAAATTCTGACTTTTGGGTGGTGTTTGAGGTCCCACACACCAACCTTCACTCTGTCTCGTGCACTTGTGGAGAACAGGATCTGTGGTCATGTCAACATCTATTTTCACAGGATGGGACTTCAAATCCCTGCTACCCCCTGAATGGCTGATTGTGTCCCAGGAGCACTCATCAGCAATAGTTCTGTTCCTGAAATCATAATCACTTCCAACAGCACAAGGGAGATTGAATCATGGGTGCTAATACTGCTGCTGCACATATCTGCTCTACAATTCTTTTTCCTCCTAATTAAATTATGCAACTGTGAAACTAAAGAGAGGAGGAGCTGAACAGAGCAAACACAGGAAGAAAAGATTTGTACATTCATTGCTTTGTGTTAAAACTTTGTGCAGAAGCTTTTGTTTTGGTGTAGGAATGGAGTTAATTTCATCTCAACAAAGAAAGCTAAGCAAGTAAAGCACTTTTCTTAAGCAGGGAAGTTGAGGAAATATTTAAACTCTTACATATTCTTTTACAGATAAATTAAGGAGCTAGATCAAAAATGTCCCCAAGATATAAAGTAATAATAAGCTATTCACTATGCTTAGGGTCATAATACCTGTGGGATATATAGGTGTCATCCATAAGAGTTCCCCAGCACTGTCCTGCTCTAGGAATGAATTAACTATCCAACTATAGATGACCCTCAGGCCCTGAAAAGCTACAAAAATACTCATTAACTGAAAATAGACTGATAGTAACCTTCATTATATGGATAGAAATACCTTGCTTGGAAGCCTCGACATAATTTTTGCATAAAAATTAGTGGTTCATGCAGAAAAATAAGAGAAAAGTTTCAAATCAAGAAAAAAATGGTTGTTTCTTTTGTTTTTCAGTATTCATTGGTTCATAGGAAGGTGCTCCTGTAACTACTCCCAAGGAGCCCTCACAGTCTTAACCACTGAATTTTTTTGATTTCCCAAAGTTTTAAGGGGATTCTTAAGACTTAATTTGTAATTTTTGCTTGTGGGGTGCATATATGTAAACACATAGTTAGAACCTATCCATATACTTTTACCACATTTTCATTGTTTTTATTGCTGTTGTATTGGTTATTGTTAGATTTTATTTTTTAGACTAGACCAACCCTTTGAATGAAGAAAATATTGGAGGTATTTTTATCTCTTGTTTCTTTTTAGAATATATACCTAGTCTGGAATCTTTTGACTTTCCTCAGGAATCTTCTGCCGAGCTTTGAAGAGCTTTATGCTCTGGCATGTTCAGTAAAAAGGTCAAACAAAAGGAATATGTTGACTGTGTTTATGCTTCTATAAAAGGAAACCTGAAAGTATTTCAGTAGAAAAATGCTATCTTTCCTAAATGCATGTTCTCATGGCCAGACATTTAAGCCTCCCCAGAAGCCTGCAATAAGCTGGTCACTTAATATCAAAATTAATTTAACAGACTCAGGTAGGACACCCAATTTGTGTGAGTTCATGCACCCACGCATACACCACAAACTCCACCTGTCAAGAGAATTCCCTAGGTTTTGTTATTCTGTGACTATCGCCCTTAGGAAAAAAAAAAAAGTATATTAGCATTGAGTTCAGGGGCTTAGTTCAGAGCTCTGAGTTTGTCAGATGAAAGCTGAGCCCTAGTTTGACTTGGGTTGGCTTTGAAGAAGGAAGAGATAAGGCAGTATTAATCTAAGTGAGCAGTTCTTTTTGCCTGAAGGGAGAGATCTGGAGCTCCTTCAGGAGGCCAGAGACCACCTGGGCATTCATTCTATTGGCCCACAAATCAGTGTGTTAATAGTTTGTGTACAATAGCCTGTCAGAAAGAGCAGGAGGCACCTTTAGTGCTTCTACAAAACAGTCAGGAACTGATTTATTTTGTCCCCAGGACAGGAAAAGTAGATATTATTTTTAACTCAGAGCCATATAGCACTATGCAATAATTTCTTGATAATTTGTGTGATTAGATGTGGATAATCATACAAATACAATTCTGTGTATACAGCTGAAGTGCTTTTTTGGATGGAAGATTATGAAAGGAAATTGATGTAAGCGCAGTTACAGCAGCTTTGTGGACACAACCAGTGTTGATGATTGATTCAGGAAAATTATCACAATTTTAGACTGAAATTTTCACTTTGGGATGTGGGGCTGTGCATTGCTATCTGCTCAGAGGAGAGATAGGAGCAGATTCCAGAGACTCAAGCCACAGTGTTCATGCAAGGACTGGCCCAAAACAGGTAAGGTCAGAGTGGAGAAGTTGTGACTCAAATGCACCAGCACCACAATTCCTTGGTGTGTAGCATAAAGGACTTCAGTTCCACCACAGATCATGTGTCCTTCACAAGGATTTGATATTAGAGACCTTCTGCTTATGTATTACCCATATATTAACATTTCTGCCCCCATGCACCCAGTCAGACAAGAATGTTTTTCATATTCCTAACTTGAAAAAGTGCTCCCACATACAGAGCAATTCCATTATTGGGTCCCAGATAGCAAATGAAAGATCTTACAGAAAAGGACTTACACAATGACCTAGTCAGCTTAAAATTTGTACAGGCAGCCCCTTTTTTTAGAGCAACAGATACTCCATCAGAAATCAGACAAACTAAAAAAGAGTAGATATTTTAATATTGCAGCCATTTCTACTTTGGTATGAGGAATCGTTCAATAAATCTTAACATTCATCCACAAAAACCTTTCAAATTACTCATCTCTCACTTATACCCATACTAGCATGAAATAGGTGACCTATCTCCATGGACAAAATCTAAGTGATAAATATTCAGTATCTTTGTAAATTGTAAAAATACAGAAATTGATACGGTATAAAACACACCTCACCAGTCTAACACAAAGAAATCAAGACCATATTTGTGCATACTTTGGTCATATTTATGCATACATAACGAGCATTCTCTTCTCTTTGCACAATGTGTGATTTCACCTTTATTCTTTGTCACACCAAGTCTGTCCTGCAGACCCCTGGCATGACTTCATGGAAGTACCACTCCCATGGCATGTCATGGCAAAGAAGTAAAAAGGCTGCCAAAAAAGGATGAGGGAAACAGCCCAGGTCCTGATGAGCAAAACCAGCCTTTAGTGATTCCTTCTCTGCAGACTTTGAGTGCTGAACATCAGCACACAGGGGCTGAAGTTTCTGGTTTTTCCCTTTTTATGCCATGTTTTTATAATTAGCCTCACACACAATTTATGGAAAAGTCTTAGGTAAACTTATGTAGAATGTCCATAAAACGAATAACACAAAGAGTTTAGTGTGTATTGTTCAAAGAAGTGTTATTGCTATCTTTCTAACATCTATCATTTTCCACTGATTTACCATGAAAATGCAAAGCAAATGGTTTTGTTACACAAAGTGCTAGCACTTTCAGCTGCTGAAGACTCATTTTAAAGCTGGAAATGTTACAAGCAGGGGACATCACAAATGAACATTTCAGTGTTCTCTTTTCTAACCTGAAGAGGAAAATAAGTTCAGCAATCATAAATTTCCTCTTTCTATCATTGTTAGAAATTTCTCTGCCTACAGCCCAGTCAACAGCAATTCAGTTGTGATTCATGGTTATAAAGTCTAAATTATGACAAAAGGAGTCATAAATTGCAGGAATTATTTTCCTTTAAAGATGATGGAGTATCTACTCTGACCAGAAGGCTTTTAATCTATTATATTTCTTAAATAAATATGCCTGAGCAACTAATCACTTGCTATTAGCACTCTCCTATGACCACTTTAACTAACACAACACTGTATCACTTAAATAAACTGGCAATATGCACAGGGTAGATTTATGGGTCTTAATTTCTCAGCTCACACTTGTCTCTCTTGTATGTAAAACAAATACCAGAATGTAGCTGTTGGCTGGTGTTTGTAGAATCCATTTGTTTTATATTTTGAGAGCAACTATAATATTTGTCAGCCAGTTTTGCCTTGAATTTTTTACATGGTAAAAAAAAGCAAACCCCTTCCCCCAAACCAACTAAACCCAACTAACTAAAAAGGTAATAGAAATGCCTTTGGATAATATGGTAGCACTGGAAATATTTCTAAAATTTTCACAGTGTCATGTTATCTATATTGTTTTTTCAGTGGAAAAGGTTATGGATAGTGCCAGAAAAAGTTCTGCAGCTCCACTGAGTATAAGAGATCCCAGCTGCAATAAAAAAGGGTGTCCCAAGGGGAGTCCTGATAAGCCAAATTGGCAGACGTCCACTAGACAGAAGTCAAGTACGCAAATTCCAGTGGTTTGCCACCAAGAAGGTGCCCAAGCAGGTCACATTTAAACTGGTGTAATAAACATGGGATATCCATCAACTGGTGTCAGTCAATGCAAGTTATACATCAGGATATTTAAAAAAACCCAACAACCTGTTTCAATATAAAACAACAGATGAAAAGTTTAGCATAAAAAACCTTATTATTTGCTGATGGCAAAAGATTTAACTTTTAGGGCAATTCTTCATCAAAGATGACCTCACGTCTGCAGCAGTTTCTTTGCTTTGCCTTTTCTAAATATGTACAGAAGGCCTTAAGGGTAGAAGAGGCTGCCTGGGGAGGATGCGGAAAGGTCAGCCTCTCATTGCTCTATTTGCGTAAATCCCAGCGGCTCCACTGGCACTTCCCTCCTGTTACCAGAGCTGAGGAGGGAACACATCCTTGTTTTTCAACTGCTCGTTGGAAACAAACAAAATAAAGGACAAATAGAAAAAAACTTTATTTCAGGCTCATCCAAAGTTTAGCACTTTCAATCAACTCAAAAATTACTTTGGCATCAAGCAGTGCGTTCTCAATCCTAAAAGAAAACTAATTTTGCTTTGGATTTAGATATTTAACTTGAAGACAACGTGTAACAAAAATCTAGCCTGAATGGAAATCTCCAAAATAATCTGAAGTAGTGCTTGGACTCCCATTTTCTTACTGTTTCCAGTTTTTCCTGGACATTCTCAGATTTTTTTTTTAATAGGAAAAATGACTTGGCAAAAATCAAATCTGAATTCCTAGAACGTTTTGATGTCACCACATCTGTATGTTTCATAGAACATTTTCTACCCAGCTCTAATAAAATAATTGATGTACTATGTAGTAAATACAGCTCAGAAAAGGGTTATTTCCTATTAGCAACTAGTCCATCAGTTGGAAGGAAAAATAAACCCAATTTCCCTGTTTGATTGTAGGGTAGCATCTTCTCCAAGCAGCGTTTCACTCTTCTGTAATCACTGTTTTCCAGTTAAGTGGATTTATAGGGATGTGTCATGGCATCAAAAACCTGGTGTGAACCTTCAACCTACAGGTAGACAGAGGTGGTACCTGAGAGAAATACTAAATAGAAGCTAAGAATATAAAAATAATTTCTAAATAGACACTAAATAGCCTTTTACTCTGACTTAGGCTTTGTAGAATGTGGCTGTATCTCAATAAAACTTGGATTTGGGATAGAAGTTACAAACCAGGAATACTGTCCTGGAAGGATCTGGTGGATGTTCAGGTTTGGATTAAATTTAGTGCTTGGACAATCTGAACTTTAATGCAGGTGACCTCCAGAGAATGCACATGGAGCTTGGTACTGAAATTCTTGAGAGATTTCAACAGTATTTATACAAATTTATGCTAAAAAAAATCTCATATTTTGCAATGTTGACCCAATACCCAAGACATCTGATGCTTATCAGTCTGTTTTCCCAAATAAGAAGTGCAACTGAGTTTAAATTCAGGTACCTGTTGAGAAGGAGATTGAGGAGGATTAAAAGCAAAAAGAACCCAACACCCAGTATTTTTATTACCTGGAAGGGTACAGATAAGCTCTGTTTTATCAGTGACTTAACTTGCCATATATTAACTGCAGCCATCACTGGTCTCTGCAAGTGAAAAAGAGTTGACTAAGATGGCAACCACATACACCTTCTTCCCTCACAAACATTTGTTTTAGGTATACACCAAATCTGATCAAAACCAAGCAAAACCACCCCTATCCCCCCAAAAAACCAACAAAAGAACCAACAAAATCAGGACTATTTCCAGCCTTGTTTTTTTAATATATATTTTCCAATATTTCTAGACTATTGCTGTGCCTCTAACACTTTAAATTATTGAAGGCATTGAAATAAGATCTTCCTACTCTGTGTAGATCTGGGTTTGTTTTGTGAATCCAGAGTTAGGATTTATCTTTAAGAGGTCCATGTACAGTCAGCACCGGTCTGGGCATCTGCTGTGGTCTAATTTAAGAGAGTAAAGATGTCCATGTAGTTACACTGAAATATGTGGTAGTTCAGCCTAGAAAAGCCATACCTTTTCCCATTCCACATATCCCCTTTGCACCACCTCCTAAAAATAATTGCCTTGGTTCTGTAGGAAGTATTTCTGAAGAATCTAACTATTCACTTTTACTTAGTTTGTGCTTATTTTATGGAAAGCTACATGTTTTCAGGTCAGTGGTCAATGGAATTCTTTTTACAGCTGCCTCCTCCTGTTTATCTTTATCTGTCAGTAAAGTAAACTCTCTTCTAGTTGTTTAGAAATGAATGTATTCTGCAGTGCCGTGTCTGTGCTGCCCATGGCAGAAGATAGGCTGTCATGGAGTTACAGGAAGGTGTTCATGGCAAGGGGTTGGACCAGGTGGTCTCTAAAGTCCCTTTCAACCCAGATCATTCTGCAAGTCAGTGATAAGTAAAATAAATTCTGTTTATTAACTCGAATCTACCACGTTACAAAAGGTATCTGAGTTAATTTCATCCCATTATCCAGACTCTTTGTGCCTGGTTTTCCTGCTACTCTCTGGAACTCTGATCCACCAGCACATGGAGAAGAGTCCTCCAGGAACAATCTCCATCACCTCCTACCCCCCCAGGGCAGGCAAATTCACTGGATCTCATCGAAGTCTAAGTTGTTCCTTACGCCTTTTGTGATCAGTGAATTTGTGTTGCAGTGTTTGGACTTCTGTCAGGTCTCTCCCCTAAAGACTCTCCACTATGGTTGAAATATTCACGAAAAACCCCACCACCATTGAAGCGATATCCTTATACTTTGTGAGGAAAACAAGCAACTCACAGCATGTACGCTCCAGTCAGCTTTGCCTTTCCCATTCTATGGGAAGAGCATCTCCGAAGGGCTAGATTCCTTCGTTTATTTGGCCATATGCTCTCACTGTTAACTATGTTCTTTTCATAACAACCCTACACTAACCATACATTATTAACCCCCAGACAGAAACTTCATTTTAACATATTCCTGTAAGCACTGTGCAAACTCAGGTTGTAATACTAATATCTTTTCCCCCTCCCTCCTCTGCTTACACTTGAAGCATAAGGAGATGGTAAATCAGCTTTGAAAAAAAGAAAAAAAAAACTCACCCAGTGAAGAACATCTAAAACCTGAATTATTTTCTGGTAGAAAAGAGTGTGCAGGTGGTAAAACATCTGTTCTCTCTCTGGGCTTTAGATATCCAGCATTTGGCTTGGGCTCAGCAACTCCTCTCCCATATGTATCTCTTACAGAAGGTAAGAGACTTACTTGTTGGACTCTCTATAGCATTTTTAAATTCAAAACAGAAAAGGAGATGCTTAAGCAGTAAAGGATAGCATTATTTTCCAGAGTCTCTGCAATGAAAATTCCCCTCTAGATGAGCACTTTGGATTGTGTGAGGTTCTGTGACTTGTCTGACAAAGAAACCAATGCCCTCGTCAGGTGTAACTCACACCTTGACTGATGGACCCAACACAGTGATATCTTTAAGAACAAAAAAAAACCCCAAAAGTTCTTTTGGCTCTTGTTCCTGCACTTTAGGGAAAAAAGTTTACATCAAGAGATCTCAGAAAACCCCATGATGTCTCCTAAGTCTCAAGCTGATGCCTGTCAGGGTGTAATTAACAGATGTAGACAGCCCCTATCTCAGCATGACTAAGCTGGTTTTACACCGGATAAGCACGAATTATGTTTATTTTCATTTCACAACATGTTCATAATTCTTATGAAATCATGTGAGATATGAACAGGAAACAAGTCACCATGACCAATCCTCCTCCCTCAGCTGTGGGGTCTGGTACGTCAATGGAGACAACAAAAAACCAACTGCACAGCAACCACCTTCCCCACAGATCCAGCAATGGGCTGGCACAGGGAACAGGGCAGTGTCCAGAACAGTGAGTCCAGCAGGGCCAGGGCAGGGATTGTCCCTGTGCTGGGCACTGCTGAGGCAGCTCCAGCGCTGTGTCCAGGTCTGGGCCCCTCAGGCACAAGACACATTGAGGGGCTGGAGCATGTCTAGGAAAGGGAATGGAATGTAGCTGGGAAAGGGTCTGGAGCACCAGGAGGGGCTGAGGGAGCTGGGGTGGCTCTGCCCGGAGAAAAGGAGGCTCAGGGGAGACCTTCTCAGTCTCTACAACTCCCTGACAGGAGAGTGGAACCAGGGCAGGGTTGGGCTCTGCTCCCAGGGAACAAAGGGCAGGACAAGGGGAAATGGCCTCAAGCTGTGCCAGGGGAGGGTCAGGTTGGACATCAGGAGGAACTTCTTCCTGGAAAAGGCTGTCAGGCATTGGAAGGGGCTGCCCAGGGATGTGGTGGAGTCCCCATCCCTGGATGTGTCCAAGGAACGACTGGACATGGCACTCATTGCTCTGGGCAGGGTGACAAGGTGGAGATTGGCCACAGGGTGGACTCAATGGGCTGGGAGGGATTTTCCAACCCCAGTGATCCTGTGATTCTGAGAGGAAGCAGCAGCCACTGCGGCTGATTCCCTGGGACTAGGTTTGTTGTTATCCATCTGTGATTAAATCAAACAGCCATAATAACAATGTCTCAAGAACACTGCACTTCAGTCTAAAAACACTTGGCCACAGAAAACAAATACTACAATACAAAACCAAATACAGCCAGTGAAATGTGTCTCTCAGCCTGAAACGCAGGAAATGTTTTTTACACAGGGCAACACGATCCAAATGTGTAGAAAGGTAAGTGGAGACCAGGATGTTTTAAAAGGAGACACAGAGGTAGACAAGAGGCAGTAATTCACGTTAGACCTTGTCCAGTTGTGAGGTTACAGATCCTGCTCTTGGAACAAAACCCACATTCTCCTTTTGCTGATAACAAGCAGCCTAAGGGTGCTCTGCACCGGCACCTGTGCCCAACATCACCCTGTGTGGGGTGATAACTGTCCATGCAATAGCTGGTCAGATGTGGATCTGCACAGCAAAGGCTTTTCTGTGGCTGCAAACATACATGTTATATATAAAGGGATTGTGTGATTACCTGAGAGCGCCACATTTAAATATCTGGAATTTTCTGACACCGGCTGAAACACAACTCACTTAGTTGTGTCAAACACCAGGGCATAGCATTGCTTTAACCTCTGGATGCTGAAGAGCAGGGCCAGATTCAGCTCCGACCTTGGATGGAAGGACAATGATCACACTCTACTGCTCTGTGATTTTGAAAGACCACAAAATGATTGACCAAAGGTCTTATAAGAGAGGTAGTTTTTGGTGGAGCAGGGTGCAGGTCTTCACCCAACCCTATATTGAGCTCAATTAAATTCACAGGTGAGTTTTAATTCAGAAGTCATCCAAAGCTCCCAAGTTCTGCTTTTGGCACACCTGGATAATATAGAGCATCCCTCAGCAGTGAGAGCAGGATGGCATAGAGGATCCCTTGAACTGCACCCACCTCAAAAACTGGGACCGCTGGTAGTACCACAGGCTCCAGCCTGGGCTCTTCTGTCCTATAAATTAATATGTCAATCCCCTGTTTTTCAAGGATTACCCCATTCCTCCAGAGCACAGCCAAGGGAGATACCTTTTCATACATCAACCTAAACATCAGAGCCCTCCTGTCCCTGAAATGCCTCTGTTCTGCTCCTACTCTTCCACCTTAGCCATTTTTATGTACTTTAAAAGTACTGTTTTTCTTTAGAAAGCACGTAAGTCACACCCTTGCTCTCCTGAAGTCTGCACAAGGTTTACAGTTGACTACAGTGAGGTGAAGGCTTGACTTACACAGCCCCAGCAAAACTCTTGTCAAGTAATTTTGTGCCACAATGGAAAGCAATTCATTACAAAAGGGGCTAAAGCAAAAATCTAGCCAGGCAAATAAAGAAACATACCACTGTCAGTAGAATTTATTGAGACATTTTTGCGGCTCTCAAAGGGATTTTATTTTGAGACAATTTTCTATTGAAATTGTAATCACAGGGCTGGGTGTGGAGTAACTTCTTATTTGGCAACTCAGCCCTGGTGAGAGGGAGGGCAAGTGTGTTACAATCACAAGCCATAAGGGAACAAAGGGGCTCAGGCCAGTCCTGCCGAGATGCCCCCCCAGCCCCCCAGCTGTGAAATACAAATCACTATAAGGCAGTAAAAGCCGCCCAGAATGTGCCTGCCTCCACTTCAAACTGATTTTTAAAATTTCCTTCAAATCAGTTATGTGCTAAGGAGAAGGGAGAGGATATGAAGAAGCTATTGAGAAACCTATGTATATTTTTTGTGAATCAAATACTGCATTTTCCTTTTTTTTCCCCTCTTTTTTTTTTTTGGCTTGTGTATCTTCTTGTGCTGGTTAAGTTTAATTTCTTGAGTTTAAGTGGATTGGAGTGATGAAACCAAACAAGGTCACTCTCCCACATCTCATTGTCTTGGGAAGTGCCAGTGGTTTTCACGCATCAAACTCTTGTCTGGGCTGCCTAATTTTGGGAGTTTAACTTCAGAGATGTCCCTCCCTGCAGGAGTCTCAAGCAAGTCTGCAAGTTTCATGGTGAAAGGTGCAGGTTTTCCTGCTCTTCAGGAGGAACATATGCCCACATACACCTCTGGTTATGCTTAATTAAGCAAATACACCTGTTGGAAGATGCAAAAACCTGATCTGAAGGCAGCTGAACCTGCCATTGAAACTGGTGACAGCAACAGGGAAGGTCCTCCCAGCGCTTGGAGAAAATTGCTTGTTCCTCCTTACAAAACTGAAAGCAAAATCAAGATTAAAAAGAAAAACAAAACAAAACAAAAAGATTGCAAAACAACAGCTTATTTTGGTCTTAGAGAAGATCAATATTGAGCAGTTGAATAAATCATCATCTAGTTTGGCTGCTGAGCCTGGCTGAAGTCAAAGGGGAAGACACAACATTCCTGGGATTTGTCATGAGGAGGTTTGTCACATCTTCCAGAGGCACGCATGAGGGGGAATGAGACAGGGCCAAGTGCTGGGCAGAAATTATTTCACCTCCTCCACATCTTTGCAGCATAAAACATCCCTCATCATAAATCAGCTCTGATTAATTTATTATGGATGTTTATGTTAAATGTCTCAATTGCTCTTCCGTTCTTGGGAATACACTCTTATTTTCATAGATATTTATTAGTGCAGCTTCTCTAGGTGGCTGACTTCACTTCCCATCTCTTCTGGTTTTGGCTCTGTGGAGAGAAGGATGGAGTCATAAAACTAAAACACACACAGACACAGGGAGCAGGACACTGGTCCTTCCCTCCATCAATTGCAGAGAGACAATTTCAGGAAAAGTATAGCTGTGGCAGACATTATTTGCTTCAGTTCTGAACCTTGGTTATTCAATATCAGGGTTCTACTGCCCTTGTGAGGGCATGGAAATGCTACCAGAGAGCATTGCTGATACTTGCTTTCCTAATACAGCAAGAAGTCAAAAGCTTGAGCACAGTATTTCACATTTGATACATTTTGAATGACTATTTAATACAAGTATTTCTTTACTTCTCTGGCTCCTCATTTCTTTCTGACATAAAAGCTCTCCCAAGTGTCTTTGTAAATTTGAGGTGAACTACTTCACTGCTCTCAAGGGTACAGAAGTCCTGTAAATGTATTTTACTACCTTTTCATATTTTATATGCAGTTGAGTCTGGAGGACAGACCGATCTCCAGCCTTTTCTGTTCAGAACTCTGGCTTCTGGTTAAAATCAAAATCAATTTTTAAAAATCATCCTTCAACCACCTTGAAAGCCAAAGAGTATCTTGTAACATCTCAGAAAAAAAAGCAGAAGCTACATGAGAAAATTGTGGTAGGTGATTAAACTGATTAAATCCCGGGCTTTAAGTCTGGTCTCTCAGTCAATGAGAATCAGAACGATGCACTAGAAATGAGATGCACACATTCCAAATGATAATTAATTAAGCAGGGAAAGAAGGACAATATGACTTTATATATTTACTCAGAGCAACATAGGTACTACATGCTGTATTGATGACTATTACCTACAACAACAGTAGTTGCATAAAGCCAGATAATTAAATATGTACCTTTATGCCCTTCAGAAAGTACTGGAGTGGATGTCTGGACATAAATTTTCCCATCAAATATTCCTCTGAGACTGCCTCAAATAAACAACAGTTCTGTGTGGGGGAGGAAGATAATAAGGACAGCTTAAATATTAAAATGGTTCAATCTGTTTGTTTCCTAAGCAGGAAGACTGTTGTAGGAGGACTCATTGGTTTAAATCTCAGGAGAGGCAAAAAGCTAAAGACCGTTTTTCAGTAATGTTGGTTTTAAAAATTCAGAGCATTTCATCTTCCTAGCACTAGCAGATTAGTACTGACGAATTTTATGAATGAAATTGATTTTGGACTGTAATTATAATAGCAGGGAAATCATTTAATGGTCAGAGAAGGATGAAAATTCAGGTGTTGACCAACATTATACTGGAGATAAAAAAATTATACAGAGGATGACAGATCACCAAAAGGAAATTATTAGGAAAAAGATTTAATGAGAGCAGAAAAATATTTGGAAGAAGAGTGATGAGAAGACTGATGGTTGATGAAAACCCTCTCCCAGCTGCTTCTCTTCCAGCAGAATAACCAGCTCTTGGACCTTTTTCTCTACTAGAACTGCTCAGAAGATGTTCAAATATATCATCTTCAGCCTATAAGCAGCCTGGACATGTTTCTGTTACCTTGTTTTCCTTCCTTTCCTTACTTCACTATTCCCACATTTTATTTTACCCACAAAACCGGAAGTAAAGAAGTTTTGCCTTAAACATATAGCAGCATGTGAATTCCCATGTGTGAAGGCTTTTTCTATCCTCAAGCACCTCCAGGCTTCTAAATCAAAGTGCAGAAGCTGTCAAAGCCAGCTAGACTATACTAAATATTTCCAGAGAAAGACATTTATACACACAATAACAATATGTTACAGGTACAAAGTGAGAAAGAACAATATATCCAATACACACATAGACAGGAGTGTTTGCTTTTGGGAATAATAGTGAGAAGGTAGTTAAAATAGTGATATAGATTGTCAAAACATGATCTCAAAATCAAAATAACACTATCATCCCAAAGGCAACACTTTATACAGCATTTCCTTAAGAAAAGAGGGAGGTTTTTTGGTTCAGAACTTTCCTTTTGCTGTCTTGAAAATAAATATTTTTGAACTTTGCTTTTCAAGATTTGTTGGATAAACCCAGACTTCTAATGACAAATTAGAATGTACATTCTGTCTAAGAAGTTACATTAAGGTATAAAAATCTGGATGAATCCAAACCTTTATTGAAAGATATGTTTTTCTTCCTGTAAAACAACTACATGTTTCATCTTCCCCAGAAGTACAGTTTAAAGTGATGAAAAAAAGAATTACCTGGGAAATCATTTGCAGAGTAATATCAAAGAGAAGTATTAATAGAGGATCTCTGAAATTTGATCTATGTTTCCTAACTTTGGTTAATTTCCTGCCTTGAAAAACCCATTTGTGGGCATGTTTCTCTATTTTGTCTTTTGTCATCACTGAAATATTTTGAGTAGGGGACAAGCAACTGAGTTCCCTTCCCAGACATCACAGGTTAGTTTGAAATGGATTTTACCTGGCTTGGTCAATGGGGCCACTGGGTCTATTTCCATGCACTGGGATGAATGAGGTTGAGGATAAAGGAGACAAATGCACATCATGATGAATTTTCACTGATTTTCTGCAGCTTTGGCAACATTGCTCTCACATGATAAAAGACGTACACAGAGTCTAAACTGGTTTTAAGACTGGTGGGTCATTCTTCTTCAAAGCCAATTGGAAAATGGAAACTTTACCTTCAGAAAACCAACAGCTTCTCACATATATCTTCAGAAAGGAGGATTTCACTGACACTTCCCATAAGGCCGTGGACACTGTGTGCTGGTTTAAAGGTAAACCGGGAGGGGAAATGAACTCAACTCAAAAGAGAGATTATAAGTCAGAATAACAATTTAATAAAATAATACAATAAGTACAATTATACAGACAAAAAATTGCTTTTAACCCACAAAACCCAAATGTATAACCCAGCACCCTGGGGCATGAACAGAGTGGTGTTCGTTGGGCCCCCTGAGTCCAAAGAAAAAGGAGAGGGGAAAACCTTTTGGTGAGAGTGCTGTTGCAGTCTGGTCAAGGGTGGTGACTGCAGTCCGGTTGGGAGTGGTGATCTGCAGTCTTCCTCTGGATCCCATGAGTGGTTAAAAAAAGTTCCAAGACTATATATTCTCCAGTTCAGGCAGGAATGCCCAGTACTTCTCTCAGGGCAGGGAGTTACACAATGGGTGTGAGGACAGAAGTACCCTCCTATCTCACAGGCCTCTTAACACCTAGTTTATAGCCTGAGGAGTCAGGCTGCTCTGGGTAGAGGGTGTAAATAGTCTATTGATAACAGTTTCTGGGAAATGGCATGGAAGGCTATAGAATACACAGTTTTGGGTTACACCCATACAGTGATGAACTGGTCCCAGCTGTTCTAACTAGGACACACTGACATATTGTATGTAATTTCCAGGGGAGGGAAGGTGTCCCTGTGAATAAAACCAGTCTCAGCTGATTGGAAACTGGCTCTGTACCACGACTGCCCTCACCAGACAACACACCTGTGCTCACACAGCCCAAGGTGTGCAACACCCACCACGTAATTTTCTGTTCAAATGACTCTATAAACCTCAAAAAAGAAAAAAGAAAGAGAAAATAATAAACACTCTGACAGACTTTATTACATCTGCCCATGGCATGTAACATTTCCTATTTGTACAACAACGTTTTGCCACTAGAAACCAACAGCGTCCTGAAAGCAGAGTTTTCTCAGCTTTGTTTACCTTCATTTTCTGCTGCAGGCACAATTAAACCAAGCTCTTCCATTTCAGGTTAAGTCATGGAACATATTCACTCCAAAACTGGAACCATACATGAGCTTTTGCTGAAAGCACTGTCAGATTAGCACTGGAAGACTTTGAATGGGTGTATGAATAGGGCTTTTGTGGCCTTGCTACTTCTCAGGCACAAAGCTTTTTTAGCAAGCAAAATATTTTAGCCATTCTTATTTTTACTCTGTGATTTATAACACTGTCCCAAAGCCCTTTGTGAATTTAAAATGCTATGACCATTTTTCCAGGGAGGAATGCTTAAATGGAATATTCCCAGACCCTTGTGTTCCTATAAGAGTCCATGACGCTGCAAATACTGACATGAGTGCTTTTAATAAATTATAAGATGGAATTTTGGCAGAATCAGAGCCTAAATAAGTGGCCATTTCAGAAACACCAAGTAGGTGTTTTACCACGGACCTGTGCAAGCCACAGAGCACAGAAGACTTTAAAGACTGCCTTCATTTTGCTAACTCTGTCTTTACTCATAGTGTCTAAGCAAATAAGAACAAAATTGATGTCCTTTCAGAATGCATTTTATTTATTTCTTTTTAGAAACCACCCTAAGGAAAATGTTGAAGTATCAAAAATGACAATCTTTTTAAATGCTATGGGTTTCTACGGAAGCTTAAAATAGAGTCAATATCTACTTTAGAAGCACTTTACTTCCAAGAGCAAGAAAACCTTATAAGGCATTAATGCTGCAGAGAACCTTTGAATAAAAAGGTATTTCTTTGGATGCTTTGAATCAGAAGAGACTATTCTAAATCTGCATCTCGAACAAAGCTGAAGATGATTTATCTGGATCATGTTTAGGCTGAGCTAAGAAAGGCGTGGCATGTAAGGTTAAGTACAGCAGTAGTTTAAACTCTTATGTTGGACATTCTCTGGGGACATCTGGAAAACCCGAATACAGTCAGCTGTATCCTTCACTAACTGTGAGGATGTAAAAAACACCTCAGTGGTGCTCTCGCTTCCCATATACACTCGATAAAAGGTCTACACAAGGGATAACTCATTTTTAAGACCATCACAAATCAGGTCTATCAGGGTCTACAAACTCATAGTGAGGAATGGGGACAAGTGCAGTGCAAGAGGGTTTAGAGGGGTGTGCCACTGGAAACCACCTCAGAGCACAGATCTTGGCTCTACTCTACAAAAAAAGCCTTTAGTTTTACAGCTTATCTCTGCTAGAAGCATCAGTCTCTGTCTCACAGCCCACATGTGGCTACATGTCGTCGAAGAGGTCCTCTGGCTCACAAGTGTTCTTCAGTGTTTCCAGGTTCCAATCCACAGAATGCTGGCCGGATGTCTTCTGTGAGGCCAGGTCAGGTCTGGAAATGTAAAGCAAAGGGATATGAAACAGTTTTTGGATAAAGATATAAATAATTCCAACATATACTTTGCCACAGTAACACTTCACAGTGAATTCTGAGCTTTTTGTTAAGTTTGCATTTAAGAGAAAAGTGGTTTTTGAAAGACCCAATCACTTGCAGAGACGGCAGTGGTAAAACAGATGAAATTCAGCTTATAAATGTCACAGCTTCAGCTATTTCATCACAATTATTTTTTTTTAAGACCCTGAGAATTTCACCCTGAGTTTCCACAGCAAGAGCGAGGGAGGACAGGAAAGATGCTGAAAACATGCCAAGAACCCATGTGCCCTATTTCATCTGTCTCTCCAGGACACCACTCCAGTAAGGCTCTGCCCTTATGCCTGGGAAGGTGAGGTATCCTGTGTTTCCAAAAATGATGGCATTTGCAACAGCTTCTGATCCCTGTATTAATTTTATTATATTAATCTTATATGTATAGACTGAATACACAAAAAAGTATGAATCCTGCACAGAAAACTTTACTTCTGTGAGCTTAGAGAATTATGAATCACAGGCACATGTGTTTTCAGTGACAAGACATTCCAGGTCAGCATCACCCCTTGCATTCAAAGTAAGACGTGATCTCCCAATCTTGCCTCAGTCCTTGGCTGCAGGGAATTGGGGTAGGAAGCAGGAATCAGACCTGACATGCTTGTACTGCAGGTTTTGGAGTATTGCTGGCTGGAGTTTCATAAGGGTCGATGGCTTCATGACCAGGAATATTCCACTGGTGCAATCCTGACAACAAGTGAAAAACTCATACATTCCCAAGACCAACATATCAGCCACCACGATGGCAAGGACTGGACAGAGGTGGTGGAGAGTGTTGCTCTTACTCTCAAGTAAGGGCTTCCCTGTGAGGGCTCACAAATACAATCTTAATCGTCAGACTGATTAAAGCATTTATTTTGCCTTCAACCACTCCACACTGCAGAGCCAACACAGCAAGTGAAATTCAGCAATTTTTTAAATTTGGTTTCAAACTGATTCAGAGCCAAATTTTCCAAACCTCATTCCTAGAAATCTCCAGGGAGCAGAAGTCTCTATGAAACACTGTGATTTCAAGACGCAGTGAGCTCCTTAAGTCACCAGGCACTGCCTCACATGACTCACAGCCTCTCATACTTCCAGTTCCTTGACCCCTTGGAGGGTCAGAGCTCTCATTATGGACCTTCCTGCTGTGGATCTGGGGAATGAATTTCATTTTGTTCCCCTTTTTTCCCCCCTGAGGAACCAGCACAACCCCAGTAAATGCTGAGTCCTGGATGCTGTCACTTCCCAAGTGGTGTTGAGTATTCAAAGGGGTTTCCTCACCACTCAATCCACCACCCCTGCAAACCCTCTAAATTCAATGTGTTGCTATATTCGGATTATGATAATTACTTTACCTGAAAGTCTAACTGGCTTTCTATCAGGACTCTTCCAAAATGTTCATCTTCAGGCCTGAGTAATTTGTGTCCAAGCATTGTTTATTCTCCTTTTGGTATGCAGTGAGATCTAGACAAATGTTTGTCTCACCAAAAGTCACTGGGATTAACTGTGAAACAGACCTGCCAGAATTGGACCCTCAGAGCACTCCACACTGTTCTGATTGCCAGAAATCAACTTATTTCTGCCCTAATTTAAAAAAAATATACAGGCAGCACACCCCAAGAGTTACATTCACATTCACTCAATGAAGCATTGAAGGCATGTTGTTCTTTTACTTTTCTGGATCTATCCAAAGCATCAAGTCTCCAGTGAGAACAACATATGTAAATCACACAGTGTGGAGCCACACACTAATCATTTTAATTAATTCTGAAAGGTCTCATTAGCAAATAAATTAGGCTGTGAAGACCTCTGTACCACCAGGGGATATTTCGGGTATGGAATCTTTTTTTGGTTTTTGGAGCATATGCTCATATATCATTAAAGCATTTAGGAATAAAAGACTTCTGAGACCCCACATTTGTTGGCTGTGACATTACACCTATTCCAGTATTTTTAGATTTGGACAGGTAAACCTCTTGGTGCTTATGCAGTGTCAATGAGCATTTCATTCTCATTGGCTAAAATAACTGTTTTCAACACTATATTTGAGATCACACCCATAAGCCAAGTCACTGCTGAGTTTCAACATCACACAGTGAGAACTATTAAGCTTCTGTGTCCTTCTAACAACATGTTCCTCATTTAATCTCCAAAAGCTGTAACACCAGGCCTGTGAATAAACGCAACTGCACTACCAGAGTGGAAGCATTAGGCTCTTCACACAAAGATCACAAGAAACTTAATTTTTGGTTTTAAGACTTGGTGATTCCTATTTGCATGGCAATTACTTACTGAGTGGCAACAGCTTGCTTTGTGCTGTGAAGTTATTTTGAATCTTAGGTTCTCGGTGCGGCTGTTACCATACCCTGATGCATAACTGAGTTAATTTCTTCAAATTGCCATGAGTTGTATAGCCCTCTCTTGCCGAAAAGGCTGTAAGTAAGCTATTCTTCTTGAAAGTTTATTTTGCTGGATCTCTTTTTGAAGTCTTAACTTTCTGGTAAACTTAAAATCCATTAACACATCTGGAGAACTGCTGACTATAAGAGATCATTTCATATTTCCTGACATTTAGTTCATAAAATGAGACAGAGGACTAGATGCACAGCTGGTGTGAATCACTGGAGCACTAATAATGTCCGTGGAGCTCTGCTGACTTACACCAGATGAGATCTTGGCCCAAGACTTGGAAGAAAGTGGTTACATGACTTGATATTTCTTTCCACAGCTGAGTAAGAGCTGCAAGGAACAGAAGACATGAAACACTTTGGTGCTTTACAACACAGGAACTAAAAGCCATGCAAGGTGATGGCTTTGCAGAGAAGCTACACAAATAACTACTTTTTTCTGGAAAGATGAAGGATTCCTGCACTTTTCTATTCTTGTAGAGCCAGCCCCGCATATTGTGGTAATGATTCTACTCGAATTTTTGTCCTTGAGCAACTCCCATGGGATCTGGAAAGAGAAATACTCTTGTAAATTAGCATAGATATAAAGACTTTCCAAGAAACTTGAGTAATCTGGGAGGTATCCCTGTGCCCTTCAACCATTGCATTATTTTCTTCATTTTTTTAATTAAGTAAAATAATCAGTTCCAAGCATAAGATGGCATTTTTCTAAGAGGGGATATCTCAGTTGTCACCAGTGGTTTAGGAAAAGGCTGAATTTCTCAGCATGTACATCTTCCCTTATCTTGGTTTAATGGTTCACTTTTGTCATTTTGACATTTATCTTAATGAAGGCTTAATAATAACAGAGGATATAATCTGATATAGTGTTATAAGAATAGGTGACAGCAGCAGCTTGTAGACAGAGAATTCATGGTCATTACAGCATTAACCTTAAGATTTTGAGGCATCTCAAACAGAAACTAAAGCTCATGGTCATAGGTAAAATATTGGCCTTGAATAACCAGGATTCTGTGGTGCTCCCAGTGCTAGTGGGAGACATCCTGACTGGGCAAAAAGAGGAAAGTTAACCATAAAAAGAAAAAGAAATGGATAATGGAAGAGGGGAATAGTCTTTTAGATGCATTGAGAACACCATATGAAGACAGAGCTCTTTAAAGTGGAATATTAAAAGTGTAAGTAGACTAAATGGAAGCTACACGTGATTAAAAATATGATGGTATTCCCCTACAAAAATATGCTACAATGACTATAATATAAGATAAATTATGGAGGTATTTTTCTTTTTAATTCAATTTATAATGGAAAAAGAAATTAAAATGTGTTACTTTTTGGCAGTATTAAGAGTATTCTGCTTGCCAATGTAGTCTAGGCTGGCATTTATTCCTAGAAATTATATGAAAACAAGCCCACATACTTCTAAAGGATTCTGCAAAATGTAAACCCCAGCAAGTCTGGAAGAACTTACTGGATACAATCAGCTTCATGCCCCAAAATTACAGCTGAGGGACTTTTGCCTCAGTTAGTGAAGAAACTGAACTTCTTTTCTGCCAATTTCAATTGTCTGAAGAGAATGGTGGTGTCAGAGATCATCGAAGCCATACCTACACCTGGCCCCAAAACAAATTCACAGAAACTAGACAAAAACACTCAAGAAACAGCTGAAGAGAATGATTCCTGAGGTGTCCACATGTGGCATTTTCCTGTGCTCAGTGTACTGAGCAAACAGTCTAGTCTCAGTTAAGGGCACCAGACAGACAAAACCACCACCACCACCACTAATAATAATAATAAAAATAATAACAATAACAATAATAACAACAATAACAATAATAATCTTGTTCAATTAGACAGTTAATGATGAGTATTTTCAATGCAGTAACCACAAATTTAGTACTCAACCAGGGAATCAATGTTCCTTCATAAGCTTCCTCATCTGGCTGGAGGCCAATCTGCAACTGCACCTGTATCTATCACCACCCCTGCACAACAGGACAAGTCTGGAATCCACTCAATCAACACAACTTAAGTCAAAACTCCAAAAACCAGGAACATGCTAAACACTGTCTTCAGCTCCTGCAAGCTGAATGTTCTAGAATCAGACACCATCATTTGGGGATGATTTTGTTTTATACTTGTACAAGTTGTCTTTTTCTTTACGTATCCTTGGAGACCTTCCAAGGGAGGAAAGTGTGCTTGGAGTCCCTCAGACATCACATAAATGGACACACTGATTGCAGTAAGAGCAAACTCACAAACAAACCTACACTGAGAAGATTCTCATGTATCTCTAAATGATATATCTTCTAATATTTGATATAACTTCCAATAACCACTCTAGATCAGCTCACAACACTACTAGTCATTAACTCTATTTATTTAGTCCTACAAAACAGGAGCTTTTTTAGGGACTTGTATCCTTTCACTTGTAAATTCCCAATTAGCTTCAGCTGGCATTGGTGCAGGTCCTTATTTAAGAAGAACATTCTGGTTTAGTAATATAAATATAGTCCTAGATCTTTCCATCTGATTGAACGTGTTTGCAGATGCTTACTAACAAAGATCTACTTAAAAATGTAATAATAGATGTCACCTATGAGGAAAAGTCAAAACCATGTTTGTTTTAGACCAGTGACACACACTTCTGTGCCTCATTTCCACTTAAACTCCTTCCTGCTTAAATAAACTAGACCACATGCATTTCTAGTAACAGACTAGCACCATTGCCTTCATTGTGGAAAAAATCACAAATCTCCTAATCATAGCTATAAAAGTACAGAGTAAAGCAAAAACTAGGTTTGTTTAAGAATTTTGTCGAGGTCTTTCATAAATCCAGTGCATTGCACATTTATTGGTAAATGTTAGGAGACATTTCTCACGGCCATTATCACATACACATTTATGCAACACCAGCACCAGCTAAACTGTGTTACAATCCTGTTCCACACTGCCAAATCCTGGAGCTGCTTGGTCTCCCTGGCCCTTTCCTGTTCCCTCAGGGGATCACAAACAGTGCCCAGAGACCTGAGGGGGCCAATAAAAACTCCTGGACTTGTTTATCACACAGGAAATGTGTGTCCTCATGCTGCCTCCAAGGGCAGAAAGGGCTAAGATGGCTGTTGCAGCACTGGATTGTGAGGGAGGGGTTTTCCACCTAAAATCTGATGACTGCACATGGCAGCTACAACTGAAAATCAGGTTGAAACAAATCACAAAAGCAAGAGCATTTAACTGGAGAAAAACCGAGTTAAAGTATTTAGTTAAAAGTTTAAATTTGTGCTTGCAAAGCTACCTGTACTACAGGCTCAGCCTTCAGCTCTCTGGGATCCATCCTTTGCATTTGCTGCTACACAGTGAAACTCCCCACTTCCCACATTATTAACATTTAAATTATTCTGAAAGAAAAATGGATTAGTTCAGCGTTCATATGATGAAAGGTTCCCTCGGTACTAGACTAGGGTGCTCTGACATCTTTTTTAAATTACAAGCTATTGCTAAAAACATCCTTTTCTCAGATGGATGTAGGAGAATCCATGGACATAACCCAAAAAATGGTCTTTTAAAAACTGCAAGTGAATTAAGCACATTCTTTTTCCCTGCTGAGCAGTTTGTACATGTACACCTAGGCACCACCAGGAGCCTATTTCTGCCCAGATTACCTATTACCCACAGATCTGTTCAGTGGGATCATTCACTTTAATCAGCTTATTCCAGAAAACCACTTTGGGTCAGTAGAGCATGTGGATATCACTTAGGTATATGTTTTCTAATGGCAAAATGCACTCGGAGAGATACAGCAGCAGTGAGTTCCTAATAAACGAGGGAGCAATGACTTGAATAAACCGGGAGCAGGATTCAATTTACAAGCTAAGGCAGAGCAGACAAAGTATAACAAGTTTCCCTTTCCCTCCCCCAGTAGGTCTCTATTGAATTTAAAATTGTTTTAGTACTGAGAATGCTGCTTTCCTTTCTGCTCCTAACTCCCATTCAACTCCTCCTTATGTTCCTCCTGACCCCTCCACAGCTGCAGATCTGATTTCATTTGTATTTTTCTGAAATAAGAACAAACCTTTGACATTTAAGATTAAACCCCCGCCTACAGTGACGCCTGAGAGCTGAAACCTATTCAAGCAGCAATACCAAAACCAGGTGAAAACAAAACAAAACAAAACAACAAAACCAAAACCAAACCAACAAACCAACAAAACCAAACAAAAACCAAAACAAAAACAACAACAAAAAAACCCCAAAACCAAACAAAACCAAAAAACCAAAACAACAACAACAAAAAAAACCCCACAGAACACCAAAAAAACCAGAAGAGGACACAGTATATCCAGTCCATTGAAAACACAAGGAAAAATGGAAAAATAGGTACAGGTAGACTTTGGGGTGCATAAAGTAAATGAGTATGAGCTGAGAAGCCTTCCTAACTCATTAGTAATACCTTTTTTCACTCTGGATATGTGGTTTAAGATGCTTTAACAATCCTTCCTTTGAGAGCCCACCTATCAAAACATCTGTAAAGAAGTCACTCTCAAAATATATCTTCTACTATTATAAGAAACAGGAATATCTGCAGCTTCTGATGCAATTGCTGTAAGACAGCCTGCAGAGGAAGCTTCAAAAGCCAGTTTTTCTCCTCCAAAACTCCAACAGGTCTCCATCCATTCGAGCTCTCAGGGTCTGCAGTAAGTACTTTACCGGGAGCATTTAATAGCAGACCAAATACCCAAGTCATTTCTTATTGGGTAAATGCTGCAAAAAAGTCTACAATACAAGATTTTTAAGAAAAGTTGTATTATCCTTAAACAAACAACAAAATCCCCACTAACCAAAAGGATGGGACTGTCCCTGCATGGTTTTCTTGTGAAAATTTTTATATAAAGTGGGTTTTTCTTCCTAATGAGCCCCTTTACTTTTTATTTCCACAAATAGTCAAATTCACAGAAAGAGTCTTCAGCCTTTAAATTTCAGAGATTTCAGAGCAGTTTGCATACAAGTAGTACCAGGAGCAAGGGACAGGCTCACCTCACTCATGCACACACATATCTCTCCAGCATTATGGTGATGAAGGTCATGGGCTTAACTGGTGCCAAACCAGCACCAGTCACATCCCAGCTGGGATGATTTCCCCAAGGCTGGAAAGGAGGTGCACCCAGAATGGCCACCAGCCAGCTGTCTCAATTCCACAGCCCAAGCCAGACTTTACCTTCAGCTGTGATCTATTAGTACAAACCTGAAGTACCTTCTCTCAAGTTTTCTCATACTGGTCTGGCTAAAAGAAGCATTCAAGCCACAAACATCATAAAATTTTAATATGCAGAGTGGCCTAGAAATTGTCCTGGTGCTGCACCACTAACAAACTGAGACAGTCTGCCTTCTTGTGAGTTTAAGAGCAGTGCTGTAAGGGAATTTTTAATCTTACAGATGCATTAAGAGAAAAGGGAACACCACACAGGTAGGCAACTGGGACTTTATTAGGAGAAGGTAGATGTCAATCAGAGTAGAATTTTCATGGTGTACATGTAAAAGAGATGTTGCCTGAGCAAAACAACCTAGATGTACCACTGAAAACGGAATTATACCTGCATCTTGAGTTATTGACAACAAGTCCATTTCATGGAAAACCACCAGGTTTTATCCACCCTATAGCACTGGGAAACAGTAAAAGAGTAATGCACATTTTTCAAGTACACTTCTTCCCCTGATGTCTCAATTTTTTTCTTTCCAGAAGAGGAATCCATTCTATGTTTTCATCTTTGGTATTGCTAATTGCAATACAATATTCAGGCAACAGTAATAGAAACTCCTTCTAAACCTGGTGGGAACCAATGAAAGCAATTACAGTGAGGGTTTGGGACTGTCAAACTGTCAAGTTTTGAGTTTAACATAATTCTTTGCAGTCTACCCTTTCTTTGTTGCAGAAGAAAAAGATTACAGGCTGTTTTCTGCTGAGAATGCAGTGAGACCAAGCAAACAGACCATTTAACTGCAGAACACCAAAACACCACATAAACCACCAATAAAGTTATAAATTTAAATAATAAATTGGATATTACTAGCAAAAAAAATATAACACACACGTAAGCCACTTATTTTCTTGGATTCTACAGGGCCCTGAGACCTTTGATGGGGTGGGAGTGAGGAAAAATTTCAAAGATCTAGAAGAGCGTTCATCTAAAATTTATCAGTTGTTCCTCATTTTCTAGGCTGCGGACACGTTGCATTGAGGAGGAAATAATAAAATTCTATAAAATGAGTCAACAGATTTAGCCTGAATACTGAACATATTTTGTCTGAAGTTTTCCCTACAGCTGCTTGCAAAGGAAGCACTGATGCTGATGCTACACACAGACAGTGTCACAAAAGCTTTGCATCCCCAGATAAGGACATTTAACTGACTCTTCATAACAGCAAGAGCTCAAAAGGCAGAAGAAAGAGTTGAAAGACAAGATATAAGGAAAAAAAAGCCTCTTATTTGATTGCTAAAGCTGCTACAAAATCAGAGCAGTAAGAAACATTCATGCTCCCAGAGAGAATTTATTTAGTAAGATGTTGTTTTTCTTCCTGTAAACACCCTAGATCTGTTCCTAGAACTACAAAAATAAGCATATTCAGAAGGTTTGGAAGTAGACTGGAGGTTTATCAGAACCACCCAGTCCTCCTCTAGTCTTCAAACAGCAGAAAATCATGAAAGGAAATACCTCTTGCAAGATTTCTCTGTTACTGCTTTGAAAAACCAGAGGGGATAAAAACAGCCATCCCCCTTCTGCAGAGTGAGATTAAAAATGAGATAATACAAAAATCCAAATTCTTTTGAAGTTTGGATCAAAAAAAGGAATGAAGCCTCAGAGGCAGGGCCAGAGGAAGGGAAGTTACTGATTTATCATATTGAGTCATTCATCTTCAGCACTTCTGTGTGCCTATTATGTGTCAACAATCACAAATTAGACAACAGGAGTGTAATAAAACCAGACATTCCTAGAAAACTCTTCTTGCAGATGATGCTTAATTCAAAGGTGTTTTTTTTTTTTTTTCTTTCAATCATTGCCTGAAAAGACAAAAACTCCAGTTAAACTGTCTCTGGTGAGCAGTTCAGATCAATACAAGATGAACAGCCAAAATTAAATTGATAAAAGGAATGCTGAACCCAAAGACACTTCTCTTTAAAGCAAAAAAACCCAGACAATTCAAATTCCCTCACAGGCACTGTCCTGCCTCACCAGAGCTGACTGGCCTTCACACAGCTTGAAGCCGGTGAACCATTGTGCTGTTAAAAAAGTCTTCATGATGATTAAATGCCTGTAGAATGATCAAAAACTGAAGTGTTACAAAGCCGGGTGAGGGAGAGAAACACTTGGGTGACAGCTTTTGGTGGGCAGGAGCAGTTTTTAAAAAGGTTATGTATACCACAACTCCCGCAGAACCTCAAGTGGATGATGTATTTCCAAACATAAACCCCTGTAATGGAGAAGGGAGTTCCAGAGACACTAAAGGGTTTGCTGGGTTAATGTGTTCACAGTGCTTCTTTGTGCTATGGGAAGTTTAACATAACCTTCGGTCCAGGGGGGCTAGAGTTAGGGTTAGGGTTGGGGGTGGAGAGGATAAAATTAAATTAAAAGTCCAGGGTGGAATAAGCATGTTGTGGTGGCTGATCCCAGCACTGTCCCCCTTCCCCCCGCCCCCATTCCACAGTCTGTTATCCCAGAGTTGTTACCACTGAAAAAAAACAAAAAACACACAGATAAGAATCCTGGTAAAGTTGTTGTTGCAAAAAAAGCACTATAAGTAAAGCACTTTGCATTAACAACTATTTTGCAAGGCCAAATTCCAACCCTGTCATTTAAGGGAGAAATAAAACAACCTTAAAATAGAGATTTGGAAACAGATTTTTCCAACACATCTTGAAGGCAGTTTGCTAAGTGGCTGCCCAGTCATTGTTGTAGCCTCTGGCTCCAAGCACTCGTTTGCATCCTGCAATATCCAACCTCCATAAGAAATCCAAGGAAATACCTGTGGTCCATAGGCCTCCTGAACTTGTCCCTTATGTGACAGATACTCAGGGAGCTCTGCAACATCAAAGGTGTATCTCAGAGCCTGGCAATCTCACTGTATCTGAAATTGGAGGCTATTGAGCAAATTTCAGGAGGATATGTCCTTGCCTATCCTTTTGGAATCATCTATGTCTATGAAGCTATGTATATAAATATATATATAACTATATGTAGGCAGTTAGGAATTGCTCGGCTATGTTTTTCAGCCAAATCAAAGATACACATTAAATATACGTCCATGTTAATTCTAAGAAACATTGGGAAACTAGGGCTTTGGGTACACAAACCAATGACCTAATTACACTCATCCACATACAGCGTTTTTCCTATTCACAACAGATAAAATGCTTAGCAACCTTCACTGCTCTTCCTGAAATTTGTTGCGCAATGTTCCTGTCACCAGTGGTGCTCTGGTCTTAGGCGTGACTGTTTCTGAGACTAAACCACGTACATTCTCAGAAAGTCATGAGGTCTCTCTCAAATTTTAATTTCAGAGTTTAGAGAGGAGACATGAAAAAAGGCTTATGACTTAGAATAGTATGTGGCACTGTCCAGCATAAGTCTGACACCTAATATTAATGAATACTGCAACACACTGCACCTGAAATGCAGATTATACTCTCCTGTATATCCAAGCTTTTAAAAGTGTCCTCTCCAACACAGAAAAAAGCCACTAAAATTTCCTTTTTAAAATACACCATATATATATGACTGGTTTTTGGGGACTGTCTAATCCATGAAGGAAAGACAGATGTTGAATTTATATGTTTGCCAGACAAAATATATAGATAGTAAGCACCAACGTAAATTTGTTTTTGAAGAGCTTTGTGGAAGGGGAACAGATGAGTTGTTCTGTTTGCTGCTGGGACAGGACAGTGTTTATTCCCAGATTCTTTAGTTCCTGTCACAAAGCTGAACTGGTATTTCTGAGTGAATACACTAAAAACAGTCTAGAGGTAAATATTAAACCAATAACCACAAGGTGAATAAAGAGCATTTTTTTGAGACAATCTTTTACTTAAGTCTGATTGTTTCAGTACAATGATCACTCAGGCTTGTATTTCTGTGCTACTAGAAACTTAGTAGAAGAATCTAAAAAAAACCCAAATCAAACATGTCTTTATATACTTGGATGTCAAAGAAATATTTAATGAATTGGAGCAAGTCCTGAGATCTGGACAGCCATGGTTTCAAGTTAAATGGAAATTTCCAGCAGAACTACAGTTACCTCAACAAAAGACACATAAAAATAACTTTGCATTTGTTTTATCACAGCAATTCATCCTTACATGCTATTTTTCAGCTTAAACACATAATTTAGGACAGAGAGGAGTGTATCTTGCTTTCTGTCAAGACAAATACCCTTGATATACAGCGCTCAGAAAATAATCCAAAATGACAGAATTGATTTTGGAAAATGACACTCACTAACACGGCTAATGTTGAGTAACTCCAAGTTGGTACTTACCAGGTTTGGTTTGAACCATAAACTATTTCTTTGCTTATGGAATAATACTTTAACACTGTGGCAGATTTCATGCACAACCCCCCACCCCCTCATTTTAAAGATATAACTATTTCCACAGCGCAGCAAACAATGCCGCATTGTACTGATGACATGGCAAGCAACACGTATTTTTAATTGAAGAGATCACTGAAATAAAGACAGGCTGCACTTTGAGCTCGGTTGGGTTAATCAGCGTTAATTTTCCATAAAGGTATCATGATGGTTATATTTGATTATTGATTATTTGATTTATTTGATATATTGATAGATTTGATTGTTTTAATTGATGCATTTCAGAGAGTAATTCAGGCTCTCCTGTCCACTGACAGCCCTCCACCCCTGACTTTTCCTACTTTTACCTCCCCTTGGATGCTATTTTCCACATTACAGCGCACAAACAGCTGAGCCAGGATTACAAACTCCTCCAACTCCAGGGCCTGCCAAGAGTGTGAGAGCCCATCATGAAGAAGCAGTTCAGTGATCCAAGTTCCTGTTGCCTAATCGGTCCTTTCTCCCTAGCCAGAAGACAGTCATGCCTCTGCTGTGGTTTTCTAAAAAAAAAAACCAAAAAAACCCCACCAAACTACAAAACCCCCCATGAATTACATGACAACACAATGAACTATCAATTACTGACCCAATTTGCGATGCTGGAAACCAAATCCCAAAGAATCCGGTTGATAAACGGAAGTCGTAGGTTGCAAATTTTATTGCTGTGTTTTTACTGGAACATGGTTTGCTCCTCCCAAAATCATCCACATTAACACAGTGCAGGGTCTGGAGCTGTTTAAACAAAGTCTCATCCCACAACTCAACATTTCAGGGAAATTAGCCAAGTAATAAGACAAAGTGTTTTCTTTAGGGTGTTGGAAAAGAGCAAAAAAAGCTTTGAAAAATTAACTTCTGTCCATAAAGCCTTAAAACTTTGGAAATCAATCACATAGCATTTATTTTCTACATAATGAAAGGTATTTGTAATGAATTTTACAATTAAATGAATGAAAATTGCTATATAATCTGTTAGGGACTGTCAAACCACTGTAAAAGAATTCACTGCTATGTCAAGCCCACCATCAAATTTCTTGTGCATTTAGCCATAGGCATTAGAGGAGAAATAACATCTTAAGCTGAAAGAAAACCTCCTCATTCAACTTAATTTAACCTCGAGAGTGAAACATGGAGGCAATAAATTAGCCAGGGGGATCCAGGCAGCACAATGCACACACAGCAATGCAAACAGTACTTGGTTTTCATTGTTATTTTCCACACTGCATCACGTTGGTGCATTGTTAAAACCACTGGAAGAAGAAAAAGCACACGCTTGCATTCGTGTTGGCACGGGCAACGCCACAAGGATGAATTTATGGAATTTTCCTGCTGCTGCTTGCCACAGCTTTCATAGAAGGAGCTTCAGAAAGGAAAGAATCTTTGGGTGCTTTCCAGCAAAGTTAAAGCTCCAGGAGAAACTTAGGCAACATCAAATCACGGCTGTAAAACAGCATCCTCTGGGAAGTCTGACATGGCTTTGCCTTCAAGCATCTCACCAAGCAAGGTTCCTACTCCCATAACTGGGGGAAGGTACGGAAAAAGACCTGTTCTGAGGACAATCACAACAGACTATGCCTCAGCAGCAATGTATTTGGGTTGCTTCCTTTCTAGTGATTTTTTTTTAGGTTTTTTTTCATTGTTTTGGGGTTTTTTCTGTTGTTGTTGGATTTTTGGTTGGGTTTTTTGTTTGTTTGTTTGTTTTTTCTTTAGTGGACAGACAAAAAAATTCTCTCTTTTCCTTCTTTTCTAATACTTTAATGTTCTTGTTCATTGTCAGGGGGTCTCTTGCACCAGTAGGTCTCAAACTTTCAAGCCCTCTGTGATGGCACTTGTTTCAAGTCAAGCTTTTTTCCAGTAATTCTGCACGCTGGGATTTTGTGCAATGAATAAAAAAAAAAAAAAAAAAGGGTCTTTGGATGGAATCTCATTCATAATCCTACTGAAAGCAGGGCTCCTGGTAGCAGGAACCTGTAGGAAGATTCAAAGAGGCAAAGGCACTCAGTTTAATATTGTAAAGAACTATAAATCACAGAATCCCAGGATATTTAGGGTTGGAAGGGACCTCTAGAGATCATCCAACCCAACCCCCTGCCCAGGCAGGGTTCCCTGGAGCAGGTGACACAGGGATGTGTCCAGGTGGGTCTGGGACGTCTCCAGACAGAGACACTCCACACTTCCCTGGGCAGCTGTTCCAGGCTCTGCTACCTCCATGGAAAGAAGTTATGCCTCATGCTGAGGGGGAACTTACGGTGTTTTGGTTTATGGCCATTGCTCCTTGTCCTGTCACTGGGCACCACTGAACAGAGTCTGGGACTATCCTCTGACACCCCTTGGGGATATTTGTGTGGATTGACGGGATCCCCTCTCAGCCTTCTCCTCTCCAGAGTTACCAGGCCCAGCTCCTGCAGTCTCTGCTCATCAGGGAGATGCTCCAGATCCCTCATCATCTTACATAAGATGCTGGAAATCTGACTCCACAGAGGATATGAATATAAGTCTAAAGATTTAATTAAAGAAAATGCTCAAAAATAAAGAAACAAGCAGCCTTCTTTAAAAAATACACTCAGCTGTGCTGTCCTACAAAAGATGCACACGTGCTATGAAATGCTATGGTTGAAACTGGAAAAGTCACACAGCACATATCCTCTCTGCACATTAATTATGTACTGGAAACACTGCAGGATTCCTTTTCCACAGCCCAAAGATGAGTTTTTCAATCAGAGCAGCTCATTTCAGCAGAAACTACTCCCTAATGTGGATGGAGACATCATTCATCCAAATAAGTGTCATTTGAATTTAATGAAACCCCAACTTAGACTCTGTTCAGCTCAGCTGATCCCAAAACATTAGTGTGATTGCAAGAGACATAGAGAAAATGACACATGGAGAATGCCAATGGAGAACAAGCACTTTATCTATAGAAATAATTTCTAAGAAAACAAGGTGCATGACAAGGAGGCAGGATGCCCTGACAATTGAAAGAGAAATCTGTGACAATTCAGTGCTCGCACATCTATTGAAAACAGATCTAAAGCTGCACTGGCCTTCTTGTATGCACAAACTAATTAATTTCTATATTTACACTGGTTTTCCAGAATATAGTATTAGATGAGAGGTCTTTATTTACCTTACAAAGGACTGTGAAGAGAAACGAGCTCTGTAAAGTTTGTCAGACTAATCTACTTCCTCCAGAAGAACTCTTCCTCACTACTAATATTTTTGCAGCACACTGTTAAATTCAGCAAGAGATGCTGCTTCATTTTGCTCTGGAAATACCATTCTGCAAGCCAATAAATATAACTGACAATTTCTTACTATATTATCCAAAAGTTCATATTCATTTCAAGCCATCTTTTCTAATCCCGTTCCTCATATTACATCCTCTGCTCCGTGTTGATAGCCTTCAAGCCTTATCAAATGCTTCCTTTGTCCTTTAGCCCACCAGTATGTATTTAACCTAAAATCATCCCTTATAAATCTGGGCTCCAAATACCTTTCCCATGTATGCTGCTCTTCTCTCCATCTCTCCACCTGTCAATATCCCTCTGCTAATGAGATTTCAGCATCCTCAGTGACAGGAGACCTCTGCTTATTAGACTAAAATTGAATTAGTCTTCATTGCTGTCAAATCACTATTCCAAATTCATGCCTAATTTGCTGTCATTTACTACATTTAAGTCTCTTCTGGTATTACTGCTTTCCCAAGGCCTCTCTCACTCACAGGAATCTGTGCCTCAAATTATTTTTCCCTTGACAGGCTTGTGCTAATTAGTATTTCTAAAATGCTTTTAAAATGGAAAGCACTATATAAATATTAAGTATTCTTATCTGCAATGGGAAACATGATGATTGCCATTGTCACATAAACTTCACATCCACACACTTTGTGCACTGTCCTTGGTCATGGGCACTTGATTTCCTACCTGAATGCATTAATGGGAAATATTTATGTGTGGGCTGTGTACACACAAGAGCTGCATCATGCACTGTATGTGTGACACACACAAAATACAGCCCAAACCACTCCACTGTTTATGTATTTAATGTAAACAGAAGCTCAGTCTGGTTTGCAGCTTTGCAAATTGTATTTTACAACAACTTTCACTGTATAAACACTGTCTTGCTGAATTATTGACTACCTAGCAATGCCTGGTGCAGAGGATTTTCAGTACTGAATGAAATGATGTTTGGTATTAATCATTCAAAATACAAAACAAACAAACCCCTCTATATTTCCACTATCTGGAGTTTCCTGTATTTGACTTTAATGTGTATAATTTCAAATGCTCTGCTCCATAAAGATGTGGGATATATTTCTGTACAGTTTAACACCTTCAGAACATGGCAGATGATGGTGTGCATCATCCCCTCCCACCAGAGGAGGTGATGTCCCATGGTGCCCTTGGGGCTCACAGTTCATGGCTGCTGGGTTGATGGCACAAAGCACAAGCCCGAGGGGATGATGAGTACTGGGTACACAAAGGGAGGAAACTGACCCAGAAAATCTGTTAAAGCAGGCATTAAATAGGCTGGCAAGGGTTACTCTTCCAAAAATGCTGCATTCTTGGTCTCGGTCCAATAAATCACTTACCATAGAAGCCAGTGGAATTACCTAGGGATTCGAAGGTTAAATCTGTGTTTACATGTTTTGTTTGGTCAGGATCACAGCCACCACCCTCCAGGGCTCATCCACTGCTTAGCCCAGGAGGTTTTTTTAAGTCTATAAATTTTTGTGTCAGGAAGCTCTGCGACAACTATTCCACAAGCCTTGCTCCAAAGGGATGGGGATGGCATATCTTCACTTTCACCTGTATTTTTTCCAATAAAACTATTTACTATGGGTCATGTTATGAGGCCTTTCACCACATTCTCTCTTTTTCTGGTGTCCCTCTACAAAGTTCAGACCAAAGAAAAAAAGCTAGCACTTAATCTTCTTAAAGACTGTAAAGAAGCCATCCTATACAACCATCTAATGTTTTTGTGTGACAGCCTGTATTTGTTGAACTCTACTGGGTGGTGCCGAGCTCCCAAATGACAGATCTGTTCCCACTATTCCCTTCCAGGTGGAGGTGGGTACACCTGTGTTTTACTTCCTAAACCATAGCTTCAGATAAAAAGAGTGCTTATTTTGGGGATTGTTTAGGCAGAGCAGCATACAACCAGAGCACCCATAATGTGGTGACCACAAGACCCAAAAAAAAGGTGTGTTTGCCTCCCTTACAAAAGCAAGAATGAAGCCCCAACCTCATATAAAATGTCTAGACTTTGGATAAAAAGTCACCAACGCTGGTGCTGCTGCTGGTTACTGAATTACCATGAAGACAAAGCTGTACACTAATGCCAGTCACATTCAGGGATGAGAAGCAGGCTGGAGACAATCCCTTCAGCGTTTTGCCCACAGCCTCCAGGATGCAGCCACAGGACCAGCTTCCCGGGTCCCACCCAACCTGCAGGTGATCCTCAACCCACATCCTTTCCCCACTCAAGCACATCTCACCTCCTGAGAGGCAGCTGGAGCACAGGAGGATCTGCAATATCTCTGCCACGATTATTACTTTATTTATAATTGTTAACACCAGTCTGCTCAGCATCTCACTGAGCCACAAAGGCACCCCCTTGAAATAATTGACAAAACATCAGGATAAATTCAGTACAATCTTCGCAGAAACAAGGGAAACCTGAGGTGAATTAACAAAATGCAAAGGAAGAGGCCACACTTTACTAGCTACAGATGGTTTATTTCAAGGGTACAGCAGACTTTGTTGTAGTTTCTCTCTGTTAATTTGACTGTACAAATTCAACTTGCTTTAGTTTCTGCCATTGAGACAACACTTTTAATTGACTGTTACCCTCCATGCACTACAGTGTGGTAAAATTGCCTCAGATTTTGTTTTCTGGCACCAAGTAGATAAACTAACACAATGCTGTTTTGGAAAAAAAAGTTTCCTGTATTCACTCAATTACCCCCCCCCAAAAAAGCACATGCAATTTTTATTTGTACTACTATTCCTAGTAAAATGCAACTACAAAAACAGGAAGGTTAGTTTGCAAGGGATTTTTGTCAAATAGATGCTCGGGGTGATTCCAGCAAAGATGATGGAAAACTCACAGCCATTTTATGAAGGGGAAAACATCACAGAAAACAAGTGTTTATCAGCAGTGATTACCTTCCCAAGTATTTCAGTACTGGGGGAAATATTTACCAAAAAAAGCCAATCCTAACATGAAAGAACAGCACCTGTTGCTGTTTCCACAAGTAGCAGGTTTAAAAGACATAAAAACTGGGACAGCCTTAAAGGAATTTTCCAAGATTCCATCCAGGAATGCCTCTTCTCTGGCTGAAAACCAGCTGGGCACCTTGCTGAGCAATCTTTAATCAAATTGTCTGTGATAGAGAGAAATATTTAGGAGTACTAGGAAAAGAAAGTCAGATCTATTTACACTAGTGACCTAAGCAGAAGCTTGATTTGAGATTTAAAGGCAGAAAAAGTGAACAAATGCACAATTTCATTCTCATAGTCCAAGTTACGGAGGCATAAACAGATAAATATGTCAGTAAAATCAATTTGCTTTTACTGCACACTAAGCTCTTATGAATGACCAACTTCTCAGCACCACATTTCTTTTAAAGATTAATTTATTCCTAGTCAAAAATCCTGTATGCCAAGTTTCAGCACAGAATAAAATCTTTACAGTAGAGTTATACATTTTTTGAAAAGTGTGTTCTATGTAGTCACATACACTTAACAATTACAAGGGCGGCAGGTGTCACTATGACAAATGATGTAAAGTTCAATTTAAACAGCAGAGAATCCACTGAAACACTTTGGAAACTGCCACAGATCACTTAACATTTTATATGAAAAAAAAATTAAAAAAACTAATTCCCCTCCCTAACATTTAATTTCCCTTCCCAAAAGGCAAAACAAAGAAAATACAGACATAGATTCTTTGTAATTAACAGGACTGCGGTTTTACAGCCAAACATGGGCCAAGAAGTGAAAAGTTAAAAAATTAGGCATTAGACAACATACATTGGTCTGTATGAGAACCATGGCAATCTGCAAAATAGCTCAGGATACAAGAGCATGAGGTCAGCTGTTTTCAGTAGATAATTGTACATATAAGCATCCTTACCTCAGAGACAAGGCATGCAACAACACACAGGGATTTCTGGCAGTTTCAAAACAATTATATTTGCCTACCATATTACCTAAACAAATACAGGAAGCATGGTCACTAATCACAGTTATGATTTAAATATTAAGGGAGGGAAAAAATTATATTTTCTTTACTTCCCTCCTTCCACTTTCTTCTGCAAATCACGGTTTCCATAGCACTGTTTACAACACAATGGCCTCTTCCTCTCCTTGCTCAAACTCTCTGATGTCACAGAGCACTTTAACACCTACTTAACTTTAAAGCCATGGGATTCCTATAGGGGTGCCAAGGTGAAGGTGTTTTGCTCAGTTCAGGGGCAAAAAGGAAAGAGACCACGAAAGAAAAGTAAAAAATGCAACATCTACTAGCTTAAGGACAATCTTCCTGTTCCTTTTAGACTGTCCTATTTTAAGTGCTTTGATTTCCAGCATTATCTGCAGGTTTCACATGGGAATCCTGTTCCTCCTAAACCAGGCTTTGCTCAGGGCTGTACCTGGTAGCACTTGAGTCCTACTAATACTGTTGATCAATGGTTATTAATATTACTGATCCATATGTTACTCTACATATTCTTGCACCAAAAGTTCAGTCAAGGCCAGGTCAGACAGGGCTTGGAGCAACCTGGGATACTGAAAGGTGTCTCCGCCCATGGCAGGATGTGGAATGACATGAAATTTAAGGTCCTTTCCAACCCAAACCATTCTGGAATTCTATGAATAATTCACCACACTGCTATTGGTGTCACTACCTGTCTGCAAACCAGCAAAACAACCATAAAAGCAGCAATTTTAACTCACAGGATTTGTAATAGTAAAAAAAACCCCAATGAAACAGTACTAACTGCAAACATCAGAGATGTTCAGCAGCACTGGCCAAACTTAACATGCAAACAAAAATATTCTGGGAGAAGGTTCAAGTGGAAGTTTTACTTTTTAGTTTTCTTTTAAGAAAAATACAGTCTGTGGAGAAATTGGGCGTGGGACTGGAAGTGGCCTGTTGTTTTTTTTTTTTGCTCCTTCCTCAGTTTGCCCTCAGGAAGCAAAGCCCCTTTTGTCTCAGGCAGCCTCACCACCCTCCCCAGCAGTAGCTGCTGCTCCCGGCAGTTTGACCTCCCCATTCAATGGGATCTGCAGGGAATGCTGGAACAATCAATCTCATCCACTCTGTCCCAGGAAGAGCCAGCAACCCATAGCTGTCAACAGTTGTGTCCTCAGCAGCTGCCTCTTTCACCTGTGCCTGCAGATAATAGATATTTAAGCTCTTCCTCTCCTTGAAATGAACATTTTAATCCCAAAAATATGCATATTATCTGTTAGACTTTTTTGGGTTTTTTTTTCTTTTTTTTGCTTCATCTTAACAACTCTGGCCTCGGTTCAACAATGCACTTAAGCATGTGCTTAGTTTTAAGTAGATGAATAGACCTGTTGAAAAAATGCTCCAGTTAAGCATAAAATTGATAATGTGCTTCAGTGTTTTGGATTAGGCTTTAATTGCAGGAAAAGTTTAAAGCCATATTGTATAACACTTAAACATCCACCCATAAGCAATTTATGCTTTCCCTTAAAAAAATAGATATAGTAATGCTCCCTGCAAGAACCAAAGTACAGTGTTAAGGATCACTAAGATGAAACCCATGTTATCTTGCAATGTGATAATCATACTGTAAAAAATGATCTGTGATTTTTATGCTAATCTTTGATGTCACACACAAAAGAGATTTTTTTTTCATCAGCCTCTGAAACTCAGATTATATACTTTAGAAATACCAGTGCAGTCTAGGCTCTTTTTGGCTAACTCGTTCTGTTTTCAAATCCCAAATACAGTAATTAATGTAATCACAATTCCAGACCACACTTGTCACCATGTCTTACATGCTTTACAGTAGATCTGTCTTTTTTTAAAGAGGAAACCATAATTTCTTGCAGCACTGTCTTCCTCATCTACTTAGAACAAAAAAACCCCTGTGTTAGTTTTACTGTGAAATACCCCAAATAAATATTTTAAATGGCAAAAGAGCAAGCATAAGCATGCCTTTCCCCCTGCCTTAGATACTTAAGAATATCTATCAGGATAAATTTAGCAAGAAATGAGATTTATCCTGTCCTCAGGACCCATGCAATCTTAACACCCACCACAGGGAATTTCACCTGTCCTTGTGCAATAAGGTGTCTCACAGAAATCTTCACCCAAATCTGAAAATTTGAAGTGCCTTATTCAGCATGTGAGTGATACATGGTGCATAAGAAGATGAGCCCAGGGATGTGCAGGATAGTTATGCTTTTGCAAAGGAAGGGAATAGACAGGAAGGGGTATCTGTAATGAGGATCAGGGATAAATACAAACTGCTGACAACAAAGAATGAACTTCGGCACCAGATTGAATAAATATGAATTGGTCATGAAACACTAAGCATATGACTGAAATCTAAGCACAAGGGGGACTTTGAAGCTCTGAAGTTGTGCAAGATGATTGGTACTCAGACCCAGACTCCAGCTGCCTTAAAATCACCCAGTTCTGTGTCTCATTCCTGATGAGGTCCTGAGCAAGGCTCATCCTCTGTGCCAGTTACAGCAAAATATTTATGGGATAGCTGATAGAAAAAGCACACAGTAAGAGGAAGGGATAAAAAGGCCAGAAGACATTTCTCTCTGCAGCTGTCAGTAGGAAGCTGCACACAGAAAAAACACTCCAAGAAGTTTTTGCACTGCTTTTTTTCCTCAAGAGGCATGGATACAATGATACCTATTCAGTACCCAAAGCCTCAGAAAAATAGAGAATTATACTTTCCTGCCTCTATGTGCAGTTCTCTGTTCACATATATTGTCCAGCAGCAAATGAGACAGAGACAGAATATAGTTTCTGTAACAAAACAGAATTGTGTCTGTTGGGACCTCTGACGTGTTAGAAATACCAAACTTTTATTCATATCATCAACATACTGGGACTTCTCAAAAGATAAAGAAAAATATTTTATCAGACTGAATCAATACTTGGACTTTCTCACCAAACATCGCAGTGCTTTATTCCTACAGGGCTGCCTGAGAGCTGTCGTCTGAAACCACTGCTATCACATAAATCAATTTTTTTATTATTAATTACAAGAATTTTCCCTGCAGTTCCAGTGGGAAGTGTTCATATATTGATCTCTTCCAAGGTACTTCCAGATGTGATCTAACTATCCTATTTTGCCACCTTTGCAAAGTCCCCACAAGTTGTTAAAAACCCCATTTCTACTCATCGGCTGTGCCACTAAACTATCTGATTTCTCTCACCTGTTTTACAAAGGACTGTCCAGTATGGGAGACACCCAGTGGTACCAGTTTTCCTTTATTTGTACCAGTCCAAACCAAGCAGGGCACTACAAAAATTGCCAAGGGTATGAGAGGAGCAACCTATGAAGATTAGACAGCCAGAGCTAAGGAATTTTTTAAGTGTACATCAAATAAAATATATTGATGCTAAGACTGCAAAGCAACCTCACCCACTGACTGTTTTAAAATTCAGGCAGGTATGTTTTTCCTTCTAAAATCAGATTGCATGGGAGCAAAGATAACACCATGTGGGCATCATTTGGATGAAAAAAAAAATCCCAACAGGATGTTTCGATACATTTTCTGTTAATGATTTTTGTCTCTATTGAACTGCAGATATACCAGATGTGACTGTATCAGTATCTTCCCCAGACAATAAAAAAGACAAGCTATTGCAGTCAGAAAGCAGTGAAGAAGAGATCCCTTTATTTTCTGTGCTCAGAAAGAAGCCAAATATAGTTTTGATAAACGCACAAGGTTGGTTGACTTAGATTTGAACCATGATCATGCAAATGAATATTGCCTGTGACCCTTAACGAGGTGCCACAGCAAAGCACAGTCACTGCAGAACAAGACCCCTCTTGACAGAGGATAAAATCAGACAGTTTAGACAAAGGGAAGCACAATAAATTCAAGTGACTCCATTAGTCACAGCCTCATATTTCATTAATGTTGTGGCTTGTATGACTGAGTAATTTTCATGCAAATAGGAAGGACTAACATCTTAATTTCACCCTGAATCAAGTCACAGATTTATCTTGCACTAGTGTCCTTCCACCATTCTCTGCAATGAACTGTACTCTTAGTGGTGGGGAAAAGCAACTTGAATCTGGTGGAATCATTTGACATAGAACATTATCTTACCTGATTTAGGCCTGTCAAAGTACACTGAGCAACATTTATGAATGCTAACCCTGCAAGTAACAGGAGAGCAGCAGGAATAATCAACATAACTGCAAAAAGCCAAGACATTTATAAGTAGTTTCCTGCACTGCAACAAAAAGACTTACACTACTCTATGACTTCAACAATATTATTCAAGAGATGATTAAAATTTCTCCTCTACCTCTCCAGCCAAATGGATTCAGTAGATACCAGAGCATAATCATGTCTGGCAATTGGTAAGAGTTCTGAAAATGACTATTTTTTATGCTGTGGTTTGATGAGCAAGCAGATTTTCATCTCTGTGTATAAACCTGATTGTCTTAATGCAGTAAATCCTGTGCAAAATTGTTTGCTTGGAGGGCACTGCACCGTGAAAACAAAAAGAGTCTGATATTTATATTGGTTTTGTAGAGTCTTCTCAAGCACCAGGGTTGGATTTTATGAACTAAGAGAGGCAAATACAATCTTAGTTCAAAATGCATCAGGCCTGCTCCAGAAATCTCAGCTCTACATGTTTGAGAGTAAAATATAAATGCCTAACAATGTTGTTTTCCCTATTGACACACTCTTTTAATACAGTCTGCTACTTATTCAACTGCTATTACAGCAGTTTTTAAAATCAACACTGCATTTTTGAAGCCACCATGTCTACCCATAAATAAAGGGAGATATTCTCACAGCGACTTAATGAACAACCAGTTCTGCAATCTCTTGCAACACAGATCTCAGATGGTTGGGTGAGAAAACACACGGGTTTTATTTCCAAATGCTTATCATCTCTCATGAACCCAGACTAACCAGAACAGCACAAGGGCAGTAGAACACCTGAAACCAGGTTTCAGCTCCTTGTCACAATACTCTGCAGTGAGAATTGCTTCTGTTGACATTTCAGTGGGTGACAACCTTTATAAAACATGGGTTTGTTTTCAAGCAGCTGGCCACAATTCCTCACCACACAGATCGTCTTAGCAGCACATCTTCCATCACACTTATTGTTCACTGTGCTATTTAAGGAACTGAGGACAGAGTGGAAACATATTTTAAGTGAAAACAAAGAATCATCTTGATGTTTTGGTAGAAGAGATGGAGAAGGGACATGTGGTATCACAGGCCCAGACAAGAGCTCCGCATACAAACATCATCTTTCTTGCAGCTGAAAAACCAACACTGTGCCACTGCTCGGGGTGTGAGGGCTCCCCATGCAGCACCACGCACGTGTTACACCCACACCACTCATGACTCACTGAATCTTACAGAAGGTTGTAGGTGAACAGAGTCTCTCTGTGCTTTAATGGCTCATAGGGAAAAACAGGCAAGAGAACGACAAAAATCATAGTATTCAGATAATGAAACAATTATCCACTTCAAAATAATGAAGAAAACACCTTTCATAAGGGAATTTCTTTCCTTTGTTTTTTTGGGTTTTTTTTTTCCCCTGGAAATACACCAGTCTGTATCCCTTTTATCCTTCCCATAAGTTATTTTAAAGGCTACAGATGATTCTGCTGTGAAACAAAACGAATATATGGGTATTTTACACAGAGACGCCAGTTTAAAAATGCATAGCCTTACGCCTTGAGCCTCTAAAAACACTCTTAAAAATCAACCAATTCAATGCTTTTCATGTCAATCACACACAGAGGTCTCCAATGACTCTGAATTTTATGAGCTGTCACTCATTCCAATCCCAGAGGTACAACTACTAAATACAAATTTAATGACCCTAGAAAGTATGGTTAAATATTTTTACGTTACAAAAATGTAAATTTAAAGCACAAGAGTAACTGAAATTAAAGAAGAAAAAAAACACTGGCAATTTCTCCTTAAATAATATTTTTATACTGGATATGGGCTGTCTTTGTTCATACTGAAATACACATTTTGGTCTCAGAGGGCTGCATTTATGTTCAAAGACATCTGCAGAAAGTAAGTGGCATCACCTTGAGACAGTGAAGATTATAGATAATAATTCTTTATAAGACACAATATCACTTGATTAACTGTATTTCAACTCTTAGGACAAACCAGAAAAATTTCTGTTGTCAAACTTTACTCACTAACTGACCACACATTTCACAAAATTGATAAAATTTAAGCTGCATTTTGCATTTACATTAAAGATGGGGATAATCTGCAAAGTCTGTCCGTTGCCCCAAAATTCAGTGTGCACCTGAGCTGCTTCACTGATGGAAAGATACCACTAGGAAGCCAAGTTAAATTATAGATATCAACTCTTGCTTTTCCAAGGGACTCACACAGTGAAGAAATGAAACATGAATTATGCTTCGTAGGGTGATGATCAAAGAAATTAAATAGTCCACCAGAAAAATAGAGGGAATGAATGGCTGTATCTACTGCCTCAATGAAAGTAACTTAGATGGGTACATGTCTACGATATTGTGAAGAACTTATCACAGAACCGTTGGGTTGGAAGGGATCTTTAGAGGTTATTTAGTCCAACCCCCTGCCATGAGGATTATGTCTCCATTTGCCATGAATAGCACTGGAAGTGTCAGAAATTAAGCTAAAATGTGTTATCTCCTTGCCTCATTGTCCTAGGTGTTCTTAAAGTTCATTTGGAAGATCCAGGTCAAAGGATTCAGTTGACATCAATTAACACACTCACTCATTGATTTATATAAGTTAAAGCATCAGATCAAGTGAGGAAGTAGAAATAAAACAGACATTTAAGCCTTTTTTTATATTTAAGTCAAAATGTCCCATGTTACCAACATGACAACTCTAAAAATCAAATGCAGACTGATCTAAATATTGTTAACACCTGCACTTCACCCTTTAAGGTCCATCCTATGCATCTTTTGACATAAAATATAAAATACTGGCATGAACCATTAGTGTTACACTACTCCTTAATACTTTACATGTAAAGGCATTGTTAGGAAGGTACCATGCTGTTTTTAAATTCTTACACACTCATAAACAATGTTTGTATTATGAAACTAAGAAATAATCTACTTCTGAAGAGTTTTAAACTAATAAAACCTATGAGTAAAATAGGTATCAATGATGACAAAACCAGAACCACAGCAGCTGATATGGTTCCTCATATTCATGGAACTGCATTCCCTGATTTGATGGACATGATATTATGCCTGACAAGTGGGAGAGCTGGAGCTATTAAGAGTCACTTTCCAATATGAACAGAAGAGGAAATAAAAATTTCTTGCCTACTGAAACATGTAATAAGAAGTACTGACCAAGAACCTCACTTTCACAAAAGCAAGCAATATTTAGAGGTCAACTACGCTGATTTTGTATATAAGTGCATTTTGCGTTTCGGGTGCATGCTGTAATTTAAATATTTACAGCAGCCTTATTAACTATTAATTATACCCATTATGATACCTATTAATGAAAGTCTATCCAGTAACAAATCCACCAGATTAGTACAAGTGTTATTGCTTTTTTTGATAGCCTTGGATTGGATTTCCTGATATGTAAATTTTATCCTTTTTCACTTGGCTTTTCTTACCCCATTCCCCCTCCCTAACCTAAAACAGATCTCTGCATGCCTTGGGAAATGTGTGGAATATAGCATAGAAAGAGAAAATTAAGGGGAAAAAAATCACTCTTTTTCAGATTTTGTATGGTTCTCATCGTACAATTTCACGCAGTGTGAATTGAATGGACACAGGCTTTATCCTTTAGTCCCCCTTCTCAGTCTTCTTTTGATAGAAAAAAATGAAAAAACCCACAAAATTTTGGGTGTGCTTTACCGTTTTATGGAGTAGGAAAGCACGTTCTTCTTAACTTTTGAATGTGGAACACAGCTCTGAGGAATGACCCAAATAGGGATTAAGGGAAAAGCACTAATATAACACGTAGGGAGATTTGTGGAAAACTTACTGATACCACCATAAAGAACAAGAACATCTCAGGGTAAATACATGTCTTGTCTTCTTGGTGTATGTCTGCTAAGATATGTTTTTCTCAGGGTACTATACTTGTATCACAAAACTTTGAAACATAAAAGTAGTCTGAATCTGTACAACTTGTGTCTTTCCTGGACAGCATTAAAACAGTGTCATAGGAGCACAACCTAAGCATGGTCCTTATATTAATATTCAGAAATATTACTCAAATAGCACCTCCAGATCCTTATCAATGTACACAATCAATTCCTTACCCAAACGCTTCAATTTCCTTCCTAATGTTTCAAGTTTTAAAAATTTGCAATTAATTAATTCTCCAACATTGATCTTTGCAAGTTATTTCAAGTTATACTGACTGTTTAAAAAAACCCCACAGAGTAGTAATTTTCCTCACCAAAACTGCAATCCAGTCACTGCTGCCATAACACCTTGGGACAGTGAAACAAATGCTATTTATAATATCCAGTAGTAACCCAATATCATCACGTATTCAAATAGATGCGTTCAGCTACAGCATTTCCCCAAAGCATTCAATCCTTTTAAAGACCCAGTTTTTGTGGCAGCAGGTTTAAAAAAAATATTCCTTCTACTTGATTAAGAGAATCATTTCATTCCCTAAGGGTATCAGATGTTACCTGTCAGGAGCAGAGACAAGAATTGAGCCTTGTTTCACAGAAGAAATATTAAAAACACCAGACAAAATCAGTGTCACTGCAGTGAGTTGATGAAATACGGCATTTCAGAAGCAGAGCTTTGGTTAAAAGCTGCTGGCTAAGGTTTAATCCAGGAAACAGCAAAACCAACACAAACACACACACATACACACACACAAAAAGACTGAAGAAATAAAAAAAAGGAAAAAAAAGAAAGAAGGGGGGGGGAAGCAAGCTGCTTGGAAAGGCTTTTATGACTTGATAAAGGCTATCAGCAAGGGCTTGTGTAGGAGACAGAGTGGGAGTCACTGTGTCTAACCCCTCCAAACAGAAAGACTCAGTGTTGGTTTTGGTTTTTACTCTCTGTCATAAGGTGAGGGCAGTAGCAGCAGGGGCCTTGTTCACACACCACAGGAAGAGACAAATCTGTTTATAATTATTATTAATATTTTTATAGGACCAGTAATTTAATGCCTGATAAATAATTAAGGAAAAAAAAAAATACAAGAAACAAATCAGGAATTCTGTCTGTCCTGTGCTGTAGGTCTGGGGTTTCTGAGGGGGTGAAGGATGAGTCAGCTCATGACTCAAAGTCCCATCACGCTGGTGCAGGGGGAACTGAGAGGCACTTTCTGTCTTACCCTCAAAGTGGGTGATCTGGTCCCAGCAGTACTGTAATATTAGTCATCCCATGGCAATAAATCCATGGAACATTAAAAACTCTTTGCCACAAACACAGAAAGCCAAAGAAATAGGAAAAAAAGAAAGATGAAAGAGCAAAGGAGGAGAAACCATCCACAAGGGCCTTTTCAAAAGACCATCCACACAAAAACAGTGGGTAGGAAACCCCTCCAGATCTGATCCCAGACTTTGAACCAGATCTGGATTACCTGTCAGCCTGGGTCTGGGTACACCAGATCTAAAATCTCACACTTGATGCTAAATTCATTAAGCATCATCACCTGCATCCTCACCCTGATTTCAGATCTTGTCAAGTGTTGGGTGTAAAGACTTGTCATTTCAGCATGGATCTTCATTAATTTTAAAAATAAGCTTGCTTCTGTGACTTCACAGGTAAGGAAAGAACTGCAGAAGAGTTGGGAAAGCATATTCTACCCATGGAGCTCAGCTGAAAGGCATTGGAAAAAAACAATCAGAAATTCACATGTTCCCAAGGAAAGGACCAGTGAAATGTAGCACGATTACAAAATGCCCCATTGCAGCCCCATGGCTTGTCTTCTGTGAATAATTTCGGTATTTTGGCAGGAACATAGGGCAGTTTAATTTGCTTCTGCAGAATTTTGTTTACTTGCAGTTCCCTCACACCAATCAACAAGCTGCTTTGAGCCACCACTTCTAATGTTTTTAAAACATATACACAGACCTGGAAAGGATTTAGTGTATGGTTTCTCCGTGGTTTTCCTCTTGAGGTCATATACAACTCAAAGACCTTACAGATTATAAAAATATCCTACATGAAATTACAGATTGAGATCTATCTGTATTTAAAAAAAAAGTCAGGAAAATAATGAAATAAATAAATTAAAAGCTTATAACTCTACACTGTTACCATGAGAGGAAAATAGCCCTTTATGCCAGGACTAAATGACAAGTAAATTTAAACTGTGTGCAAATGAATTTTTGATAGGGACAAATCTGTCAGTTCTAGAATTATTTGAAAAGCTGAAAATAAAATTTCCCACGTTTTCAAGAAAAAAAGTCCTCGAATGGGTATCTAAACATGACAGTAAGATAAGACTGGAAACAAATGCACAGCTGCAGGGTGAAACTTACAAATTTAATTATGCATGATTGCTAACTATCAGCTTTGTTGCTAAAGTAGTATCATCATCACTAATAGGCAGAACAACAGTTTAATTTATGGTGCCTGTAACGATGAAATTCTTTCATGTGTGGCATTGAGTATGATTTAAAAAAAAAATAAAAAAAAGCATTCATTAGGAAAGAAAAAATATACTTTACAGAATAATTCCCAGTTTCAGAAATGCGTCCAGTTATAATTTTCTCTTCATTCACACCCACCTGCTCTTTCCTTAATTCAATGAGATACAATGGAACTTTCTAAGAGTCAGAGTAAGTAAAAATAAATGTTTGATGGAACTAAATGAAAGTACTGAATTTTCGATCCAGGATATACTAGACATTTTAGCCTAATTGTGTTAGTTACAGACGAAAGTAAAAAATAACGTGAAAAAACCTTTTTATATTTTTCTTTTTAGAAAAGCAGGTTTTGTCTCCCAGACAAAGAAAAAACCCAAAAACAATAACCAAAAAAGAAAGCAAACAAAACAAAATTAATCACCTGGAAAAGATAAAAAACATCAGGATTTCTACTGCCCACAATTTCGGATGAAACTCTGTTGAGAGTGCTTAACTAGCAAAAGGAAAGGAAGGGCAATGCAAAAGCTGGAAAAAAGGAAATAGTCTGTTATCAAAGGACTATTAATTGCTCCCAAAGTAAGAGCAAGTGATGATCTCCTTCCTTTATTTACCCATACTTTCAGCTGTCTAATTAAAGAAATGTTGTGTTGGTTGTGCTGAAAGAAAACTGTACCTTTTGTTTCGGTGATTGCCCACTAGACCTTAAGGGCTTTCATTGGATCGGTTTTACAGCCCACTACTGCACTTTAGAGAGCCTAAAGAGCAGCAGGCAGCTTCCAGCGACCCCCGCACCCTCAGCAAACAGGAACAGGGCTGTGCAGCATCACTCGCTCTGTTCTGCTGTTGGTACTGCTTAGTTAGTCCTTGCTACAATTATATATACATATATATATATATGTATATATATAGTTACAGTCAATTCACTGCATCTGCAAATCTGACTTTCTGGTTATACTTAGCTGTTAATATTCAAACCAACAGATCAAAAAATGCTAAAACAAAGCACCTTTCTACATGGAGGACATATATTACACGTTTTGGGTGCTTGCATTCCCTGCCCTTCAAGCAAAGCAGTTTGGCATGAGCCACAACTCCAGTGGCCCTCTTGCAGTTTGTACCTGTAAATAAAAAAAAATGTTTTATTTTCTTACTGTCCTGTAGACCCTCATTATGTTAAATTTTTGCCTTCAATTCTAAAATGTACAAGAAGAAAAGATGGAAATGCACGTCCTGCTTTTATCCTTCACTCCCTGCATCCCTCTCATACAAAGCATGCTCTACCAAAGCCATGGAAGTATGAAAATGTCAGGTTCTCTTTCCCCTCAGAGCAGCAAGTTCTGTAATTTGCCTGCAGGCAGAATAGGAACAAGCAGCTTTTCAAGGTTTTTATGGCCTGAAAGAATTCTTGTAACAGGAGAATTATTCTGGAAGAAAATTTAACTCCTATCGGAGAGAGCAAAGATGTTCCAGATGATCTCTAGATAATATATAATGTATGCTGATTTTTTTCCCCCTCTAAATTTGCTCTAGTCTGCCTTAAGACTTTCTTTACATTGAAAATAGAATATATCTAAGAATGGATACCACTACAGAATGTGTGTGTAGTGGCTGAAAAGAACCACAAGCACATTTCTCAGAGCATGTAAGACTTTATAGTTATTTCTGTCCAAGATGAGGCCTACACGAGTGAAGAAAACCTACAGTGATACTTGGCACCACAATTTTCTGTTCAAGATGTTTATGGTGCTGCAGATGTTAGAGGTTTACTTCTTTTCTTAAATGCTGACTGAAAACAGCAAATCGTTCCCCCAGGAGTTTGCAAGCCAAGGCACATACAAGCATCCCAGAAAACATCTCACTGCATCCATAGGAATAAAACACGGTTAAAAATCCCGTCTTAAGGAGCTGACAAAGCTCACGCTTTACTGATCCCCACCAAAATTCTGGCATCTCAGTGAAACAAATACATGGAAAATGGGCAATTTATGAAAAACCTTTCAGCACGACAGTGTCGGCTCCGGGTCAAACTCTGCTGTTTCATGTCTCCCAACTGAAGAGAGGAGCAGGGAGATGAAAGGGGGGCAATCAGGCACACTAAAAGCTCTTGGCTAGCAGGGATGGAGCAGGATCACCACCTCAGGAAGCAACAACAACATGAGCCATTGTATCCCAAACCTGTCCCGACAAAGGCAGCTCTGTCGCTCTGTTTACTTTTCCCAGTTTGTCTTACTTTGTGCCTTTGATAAACTGTCAGGACTAGTTCCTCCAAGGACTATATTCACCCCAAAAGCCTCTCTCTGTCAGCCTCACATATGGTACAGTTTCTTGTACTTCAGAAGCCTGTAGTTCTCATAAGAGCTCTTCAAGTTTTCCATAATAATTTAAATACTTTTCTCATTGTTTCTCCAGCTGTGCTGTGTACAGGTTGATCAGCACCACAAATGTTACTTCCTTTAGCTGGTGCTGCAATCCTGTGGCTTAAACTGCAGAAATATTAAAAAATACATATCAGATAGGTGAATGCCAAATATAGTACCAGTTTACACAGCAAACAGATAACTTTACTAATGTTACCCAGGCCCTGGAATAAAGCAAAGTTTAAATCAGATTGCTTTGGCTCCAAACAAGAAAAATGCTCAAGTTTCTCAGCTCTAGAGAAGTTTTTTTTTAAAGCTGGTCAGGCTGAACTACCTCCCAGAAATTAACACTATCAGTAAGCTTACTGGATTAAAAAAAAATGTCTTTCAAAGGTCTTTGAAACAGTCTTTTCTATTTTTGAAATACCCAGGAAGAGCAACAGAAGAACAATTCCTCAGGTGGAGACTCTTGTGCTCTAAGAGCATCCTCAGGGTCTCAGTTTGTCTCCTCTGGAGCTAGGGAGACCTGGAGCACAAAAAGGGGTAATTGTGGAGTAAGAGTGTAACTCAAGAGACTTGAGCAATACCACTTCTCTTTAAATTCACTTATTAACCAGCTTATTTTGCAATAATTTGCCTGCGTAATCAAGCTTATAGCAAAGTCTAGAATACAGGAACTGTTAATTCCAGAGTGACTAAGCCATCCACTTGCAAAGGCCAGAGAAAAAGGGGATGAAATGCATGTCTGAGAACGGGAAATGTCTCACACTGAGAGCACAGAGTGGCCTTTTTCTGAAGAATGATTAGTGCTCTGCAGCTGCCCTGACCTCACTATATTCACTCTGCTGAAATTCAAACTTCCTATTCTGACACTTTGTAAGGAAGGTGAAGGAAGAGGGTTTTTTAAACTTGTCAGTCATGGATGATTACACATCTTCCTTCTACTGATAGCATAGGGAAGATACATGACTAAACAGTGCTTTTGCTTTCCAAAATCCTCCCTCCTGGGAAGGCAGCTCCTGGCAAGCAGGTTTTATGTTGAGTAATTCCACCTGCCCATTTTCATTTGCCATCAACTCTGAGCTCCAGCAGCCACAGCTCAAACTGAGAAATCACCTCTGGCAAGCCTGAAGCAGATTACTGATAAATTGCTTTTCCTCCTATTAAGCAATTTTCAGCACTTTATTTTGGTCAATTTAGCAGGTGACCATTCTCCCCAGGAAGGAATGAAGATGAAAGCTTTTCTCCACAGAAAAATGTGGTACACTTTTAATTCATTAAGATCCTCATCTAACACCTCTAAAAACAATAGATTGGTCACAATGCTTTTTTAATGGGAATTATAGTGGATTGCTAGCAAGTACAAATACAAAAATAATCCTTATTTGAGAACTCAAATGAGTACTTCCTCACAGCTGCACTTCAAGTATTGTTTGCCTGTCTTCAGCATTTTTGAGCATTTCTTGTTGTATTATTATACCTTCACTAACCTAAAGCAGCAATGCAAATATTCATGCCCAGTTTAGTTCAAACTGGTCGATTCAGCAGGGCATCACAGGAGTGCTGACTTCTTCAATGCACCCCAGCTCAACATATCACATTACAGCATCCTGTTCTGGATGTCACTAAAACTTCCCATTCACACCAAAAATGCAGCCTGTGTTTTAACACTGTGCCATAAAAACTATTTCCTTGGAAAGGAGACACATTCCCTTCCAAATCAAGAGTGGCTTCTGAAAAGGTGAAGTTTCTTAGCAGTGGAGTCTCCTAAGACCTACTGTTCTTGTCTCATTCTATCCCTGGATGCTGAGAGTTTTTCAGAGAGTCACATGACGCAGTGGATTCCTATCTTCTGTTGTTTCCATCTACCTCAACGGATGTCCCAGACTAAAATCCAAATCAGGATGAAATTATGTTGTTGTCACTGCCTTTTGGGTTGACTTGAAGCTTTTGCAGACTGCCTCTTTATGAAGTTATCTTCTGATGAAAGTTCTAATGGCTCCTGTGACCACAGGAAGAGAGATCAGTAATTCTATTTTCCATCATTATTCTTTCACACTGGCAAACCAAATGAATTTTTGTTTCTCAAGCAAAAAACTCCATGCTATGCAAAAGAAATACAGACAAAATTTTGCTTAGATTTTGCCCAGGGAAGTGGTTAAAGCACCAAGGGTGACATTTAGACTACGCTCTGAAGGACAGAGTGGAGTTGTCGAGGTGTTCTGTGCAGTGCCAGGGGTTGGACTCAATGATCCCCGTGGGTCCCTTCCAACTCAAGATATTCTGTGATCCTGTGACTCAGAACCACGAAAGATCTTTACCAAAACCCTGAAGGTTATCTAAGAACTGCCATCTTGTGATTTTAGTTGGATGGTTTTCTACATAGGAAAAAAATCACCTGTCAAAGTAAGTCCTGTGAAGGTATAGTAAGAAATTTCAATTTCGACCCACAAAAGTAAAAATCTAGCAGCTTGCTCCAGCCCCATGTAGTTCTGGCACTGCCCAACATAAGAGCTGCCTTCTGAAATAACAGAGGACTCACTCTGACAGAATTAGGGTTTTTAGGTTCACCTTTTTTCTGACTAAACTCTCAGAAAGGCAGACACACAATGACATAGTGTGATTAAAAACCAGGAAATTGGAGGCCCTATGGAAGGATTGTAACAGGTGAGCCCACTGCAGTAGCTCAGTGTGCAACTGACTGATGAGGGTATAAACAAATCATTTAAAGGGTAAAAGCGGATCCTCCTCCAAATGATTTTTACAATTAATGACACTGAGTGAAGAGGCTGCATCCATACATCAAAAACCATTTAGACTCAGTAACTATCCATACTCATCCATTTAATCACACTGTATTGATAAGTGTCTGTTAAAAAGAATTTTCCCCTAGTCCAAGTGATCCCCCTTCTACAGGCTCATGCTCTTGCTTGGAACTCTGTTAAGTATGTATTTTATTCAGATAATGAGCTGTATGTGATTTTTTCATTACTAAAACAGCAAACGGATACATAAGAAATTTTCAGTCACTCTCTAGTTAGGGCTATAAAGGCATCCGTAAAATAGCTTTCCATCATTTAATATCATGAATATTTGTATAGCATACTTGAATACATGGCACAATACAGATATCTTAAGTGCTTTTCTGAGAAACTATTTGTGTTTTCTAAATGCAAAGAGAGAATTGTAAACTGCAAACAGTTAACCTTCTGTGTTGATTAGTAAGTCTAGGGACCACATGTCACACATGCAGTATTTATTACTCTATTCCTTGTATTTCAGAGGTAAGTGCATAAAGTAGCCGAAACACTACAGCAATTGTCAGACTGGGCTTTGGAGATTATGTAGAAGACAACTCCATTGATAGGAAAGAGACTATAAAATAAAAACACATGATAGATCTCACTGATCTCATGCCCTCTGAAAGCACAACTCATCAAGGTGTTTGAGAACATTTAGATGCCTTGTTTGAACAGCAATCCACTTCTGTCAGTAATTTGAATTTTAAATTTTTGCATTAGCTTCAGGGAAAAGCAGTGGATGTGCTCAGCAGGCTGAAGGTATGAGGAAGAAGAGATAAGCATTAAAATAGAAAAGCAAGGGAAAAGTGACTATTTCAAAGTGTGGGCTGTTAATTAATAGGTTATGAGCCAAAAAAAGTGCATAAATATTTCAGTGATGGCTTTGCAGTTAAAAGTAAACGCAACTCAGAATTAAAAATGATTCTGACAGACTTATTTTTCAGTTGGAGATGAAGGGATTGACTGGCCTAAGTAAAAGACACAGATGGAGTGGATTATTTCCCTAGAGTTCACAGAATCATAGGATCCCAGAACGGATGGGAAGGACCTTAAAGCTCATCCAGTCCCACCCCCTGCCATGGGCAGGGAGACCTTCCACTAGATCAGTTTGCTCCAAGCCCTGTCCAACCTGGCCTTGGACACTTCCAGGGACCAAGGGGCAGCCACAGCTTCTCTGGAACCTCTGCCAGAGTCTGACCACCCTCACAGGGAGGAATTTCCTCCTAATACCCCATCTAAACCTCCTCTCCATCAGTTTGAAGCCATTCCCCCTTGTCCTGTCACTACAGTTTCCCTCACAGTTTCCTTGTAGCCCCTTCAGACACTGGAACATGCTGTGAGGTCTCCAGGATAAACAGCCCTAACTTTCTCAGCCTGAAGTTTCCACTGACTCCTTAAATCACCTGATCGTGAGTTGAACTGACAAGCAGGAAGAAAATAAGCCATAGCTCAGCTCCCTCTTCATTCCTTTGTCTCCTTCAACCAGAGAAAGCTCATCCACCTGGCCCCTGAGACCAAAGCACTTCACAGGACAGTCTATAGTTTAAATAGGACAGCCACCTGCCTGAAACAGGCAGGAGCAAGAAGGAATTTTGCTGGGCAAAAGGAAGCTGGACTAAGTTTTCTGGTCTCCTCGCAGCATCAGAAAACATGACAATGCTCAAGGTGGACACTGTTCAAATTGTGCCACAACTTGTGACTTTGGGAATGTCCCTGTAGGTAAAGATTGGTGTGGTGGAACACTGATAGGTGTCTCTCTGGATTGGAAGGTATGACAGAAACTGGTGTGGTGTCCTAGTTAGACCAGCTGGGACCGATTCATCATTGGATGGGTGTAGCCCAAAACTGTGTATTCTATAGCCTTCCATGCAATTTCCCAGAAACTGTTGTCAGTAGAGGCCTGCGAGGTGGGGGGATGTTCCTGTCCTCATGCCCTTTTATGGAATTCTCTGCTCTGAGGGAAGGACTGAGCACCCTCATACCCTTTTATGGAATTCCCCACTCTGAGGGAAGGACTGAGCAACCTTTTATGGAATTCCCCACTCTGAGGGAAGGACTGAGCATTCCTGCCTGAGCTGGAGAATATATAAACCTGGAGTTTTGGAACCTTTCCACCACTCGTGGGATCCAGAGGAGGACTGCAGCTCACCGCTCTCAGCCAGACTGCAGCTCACCGCTCTCAGCCAGACTGGAGCTCACCGCTCTCAGCCAGACTGCAGCTCACCGCTCTCAGCAGGACTGAGACCACCACCCTCAACTGGACTGCAATCAACACTTTTGACCAGACTGCAGCAGCTCTCCCACCAGCAGGTTTTTCCCCTCTCCCTTTACTTTGGACTCGGGGGGGGTCCAAGGAACACCACTTTGTTTATGCCCCAGGGTGCTGGGTTATACATTTGGGTTTTGTGGGTTAAGACCAACTGTTTGTCTGCACAACTGTACTTATTGTATTATTTTATTAAATTGTTATTCTGACTTATAATCTCTCTTTTGAGTTCATTTCCCCTGCTGGTTAACTTTTAAACCAGCACATGTGAGTAGACAAATGGTCAAGTCCAGCCACTGTGAGACACAACTTTAATTTTAGGAAAGCAGGGGGAAACCACTGGTCTCTGTACGTCTAACCTCCTGACAGTTTATTCATTCCAGTCTCTAAACAGACCAAGAATTTTCTGTGCCCTGTCTATATCCATGCACTGCTTATGTCTAATTAGGTTTTCTTCTGAAGTGCTTTTTAATAAAATTGAAGCTGCTGCTTAAGACCTTGTCACACATCTGCACCATCCTTGTGATGTCAGTTCATTTATAATTAAACACTAGAGAGCTTTATCCTGTGTCAATCATCATTCAGTGAGGAGGTTGTCCTATTTACCCAATTAAACAGGTATTTATTGTCAACATATTCAATTTTTTTCCTTGAATACTTGCTTGGTGCTGAAGCCCTGCACCACTTCATTTAATTTGTGTACAACGGTATCTAGAGCAAAATTCTTGTGAAACTATAGAGTGTTAAAATAAAAAACAGGAGCTTCAGAGTTGGCATTGTTAAGGAATTCTCATGTAAGCTTTGTATACAGATGGAATATGGAACTGCTATTGTATAGTTTTAATGTGGATTGCTCCTTTGGTTCCCTTTCAAGTTAATATAAATTTTATCACAATTTCTCTGACAGCTCGGTTACTGGAAGGAAAATTCATTTTGCTGAAAGATGAAGAAAAGTGAGAAAATAAATGTGGCACTGTACTGAAAACAAGGTAAAATATGGAAGGAGAGTGAAAGAGTATAAATTAAAATTTTCCTGTTGCTGAGAATAAAAAGACAGAAGTCCAGGGAGGTTTCTTGCTTGCACATTTATAATAAAACATTAATTTGTCAATTATATCCCAGTAATATCCTGTCCTGCAGCACAGATTCCTTCCTTGGCTAACTGAAAATTTATTTTGCTTGGTGCAAAACTGTCTTTAGGAATAACACCCAGCAGTACAACACAAAAAACAACAATCCACCTTCTTCTCTAAGACTTGCAAATTATTCTGTATTAATAGATCCATGATAACCCAAATGCAGAATTAACATGTTAATAGTGTCTGTAAGAATTTATAAAAGACTGAGGACCCTGCTTATGTTCTGTCACTCTCCTGACCTTCGTTAATTTCTTCTACTCTACATAGTCTTAAGTATGAAGAGTAGCAGGCTTTCAAAACTACAGTTCTTGTCATAGAAGCTTACAAATAATCTCAAATATTCACTTGGAATAATGCAGTTCAATTGTGTTTTGACACATCTAAGTCAATGACCTGTAAATTAATTATTCAATTACTGAAAATTATTGAAAAAAATGTTGAAAAAATTTGGGGGGAAAAAAAAGAAAAGAAATTATTGAAATCTCCAGATGAGCTTGGTCTACCAAGAGCCCACTTCGGTGTGTCCTGCAGAACCCTCATGTCAGACAGGATCTACCTTATCTTGGGCCAGCCCTAAACATGGGGTGAGGCAATTATCTGAATTAAGACACCATAAACATGGTAGATTGGATTCTAAAAGCTATTCCAGGATGCTACTGCCAAGGCTATGAGCTGCCTCAAGACAAAAAACTTGCAGCTGTGGATCTTATATTTCTGTTTCCATCAGCTAAACATTTAAGTGACATTGCTCAGAAAAATAATTTGATTTCTCTTTTCTTCCTCTTTTCTTCATATGTATTAAGTCAGTCACATTCTGCTCTGGGAGACAGTGGAGACTGTGTTACATGAGACAATCTACCTTTGTAAGAACACACAATAGAGGAATAATATTTGGAGATGTCAGGTGACAGCAAGTTAACCTCCACACAGGTGCACCTTTATGCAGGCAGCATCAGGCTCTACCCCGACTCATTTTCCAAATTCCATGTCAAATTGGCTAAGTCCAAGAGCTGGAAAGTTTTCAAGATGAAAAGGTCTTGTCAATGCTCAGCCAAGAAATATATGTAAAAGCAGGGAACTCAATTACGTCTAGAATGTTGGTGCTCTACTAAGGACAGCACTTTCAGGTGTGACAGAAATTTTAAGGTTAATGGTTTGGAAGCACTAGCTGAGACTCAACTTTCTAATGCTCAGGTAACGGTGTTTAGAGAAATACCAGGTGAATGCTTAAAACTAAGTACTGTGCTTAAATATCACTGAAGATAGGAATGCCTAGTAAAAAAGTGAGGATGTGAAATGGAAATATGAACAGTCAGCTTAGATTCAAGATGGTTCAAGCAATTTGAAAGGCTTGCACAGGATATGCAAACTTACCTGGCTAGCAACATTCAAGCCTGTTTACCATCTGTAATCTTGATTATTAATTTTACTAATACAAATCTCCCTCAAATCAGCTTTTTCTTTCACTTGCATATTTCTCTTTTGGATAGGAAGATGTATTTTGGTTGATGTACCATGAAACTGAAATAGTGTCTGAAAATAACATGTATCATCATATTCAGTGTGACCTATCTACATAAGAGTTGGCTTTGCAAAGGGACCTCAGCAACAGAAAAGATTAGAAATAATAAAGAAATATGTTGTATATTTTTAGCAAAGGAGAAATGTCAAGTCACAGGAGTCAGTGAAGAGCTGGGTGTGGTATGCAAGGAACCATGAAAAAGAGGAGTGTATGGCTAACAATATCTTAGGGTAACATGAAACATTGACTTTCTTTTTTTTTCTGAAATCTAGCCTAAGAAAAGGTTAGAACAGCACGAGGAAACATCTCAACCTTGCAAATAATTTCATTAGAGAAAATGTAAGCTGAGGACTGTGGTCTCTGGCAACATCCTGCATCAAGTCATCCTCATTAAACAGCCTAGCAAGCATTCCTCCTCCTGTCCTCAGATGTGATGGTTGATTGGGTATTATCTGGAGCAGAAAAGGTGTAGATGCATATCAGGCATGCAGAAGGCAATAGTTGTTCTATACCTTTCAAGTCTTACACTGCAGAGGAGAAAGCAGGAAGACAAAGAGAAGACCAGAGGCCTTTCTTACACAAATGAGCAAATAAAGGCTCATTTGGGCAACACTATATCCCTCTAACACTCAATTCCACCTCATCACAAACCCTCCAGATCTTACAACCCCATCCACATTTATTTCAGTGCCCTGACATAATTTTTCTAAGCCTCCTGCTGTTTTAAGTTTTACCTTTGTTAGGTAATACTTAATTTAGTATTAATTTAATTTAGCCTGGTCAGCCACCACCTGGCCACAAACAGGACTCATTGGCCCAGACAACCCTTGCTGCTCCCAGATTTTGGAAGGACAACAACTGCACCAAGGAGAAGTTGGACAAACTTGATATGTCTTTAGATATATCTTCTCCCCTTGCTTCTCTCCCCCACCATTATCACTGGTTGGAGGATACTGGTTTGGACATTTTGCTTATATTAGCTCTGGGATTGCTCTGAATAACATGGATATAAAGTTAATGGTTTTGTCTGTTTTTAAAACTTCGGAGTTCACAAAGTATCCTGAAACATTTAGAGTCAATGGGTAACTCATCATATCCTGACAATATTTTATTTTTATTCAGACATCTTCTGTTTGCATCTTCAAACCTGTTTTTACTTGAACTGAAATAGTTGCTCAGACTCTATCACTTTGAATTTTGTCAATACAACTGGGTATATCTGATTTTTGTTTCATTTACCATCTTTAGTCAATACTGTAGCTACACAGATACACAACTAAAGGAGAGTATGTATGCCAAGATATTCTTTCTTAACCTGGTGTTTCAGAATAGTTTAACAGTTGCATAGCACCTGAATAGATAAATAATTCTGTATCTGTGACAAACACCAAATCCAGTAGGTTTACTATTGTAGAAATGTTTTCTTATTTAATGGTGTATTTTAGCCTAAAGGACTGAGGATTTTCAGTTAAAAGACATAATTTTTCAGGATTGTTTATTAACAATAGAATTTTGTTCAGGTAGTCTAATAGTTATCCAGGGAGCAACTCCAGAGAGGCTAAAGCAATAACACTCTGGATGGTTCACATCACCACCAGAAACTAAATTACAAGGTTTATCATCACTTTACTTCGGTTTTACACTGGTGCAAGTTCAGGGTTTAGAGAGTTGTGGCGGAACACTGAAGTGATGAATAATGTACCATTTTCCTCTCTGACTAAAAAATAACCCCGTGAAAATATTCTGTAGTGTTTCTTATAAATATGGGGTGGGAAAGATCACCATGTGAACTAGGTGTTAGTAAGAGTTTTATACCTGTGGCCAAAGAGTAATTCAGAAGCTGGTAATTTTAAATAGTATGTGGATAAGTCCTCAATACTGGGGAAAAGAATCACCTGTTTCCAAACTCTCACTAAATTCAGTGAACACTCTCTGGGAACAGATGTTCTAAAACATAAATCAAATTTCTTTCAACATCTTTCTACAATTAGCAGCTTTTTAAACAGATTATCTTCTCATGTTAAATACTTTCTTTACTCTATCTTTTCTAGATAAACACAAGGACAGAGGCACCATTTTTTAATTTAGCAGAAAGGTCTCTCATGTCAAATTCTCTTTCTGGTTTCTACATAAATGGTATATAAAATATTTATTTCCATACTCTTTAATAATTAACAGCTTTTAAAAAAGTACATGAGAAATCTCATCTCTTTCTAGAATGAAACCTAGAATGAAACATACCCTCCCCAAACAGTAGTGTTTACACCCACATTTGTCCCTGTTCCTCAGTTTTAGTCCTTGTTACTGTGTTCATTCTAAATATAGAAGATGAAAAATTGATGTCAATGGTTAGATTGACTACTCTTAGATTTTAATTCACCTTAGTACCTTGATTAAAATAATTTTGAAAAGAGAATTTAATTTGATTTCACTTCTGCTATTTACTATTGACTCTGTTGCTGATTGTTTTTTCATACTGACCATTTTCCTTTAGTTTTATACCAAGCCCACTTATATGAGTTGACATGCAGTAAACAATCTGAAGAAAATACAAGCATGTAATTAATTTTAAAATTACTGGTTGTATGTTCAAGCTTGAGTGATGCAACAGTGACATGAAAATTGTTATGAATGGTTTGACAGATGAATAAAGTAAGGAATTATTTTAAGTGTTATTAAGTAATCAAGGAAGTGTGTCAGCAATATTGAATTTAAACAAGGATCATACTAATCTAATTCTATACCTCCTGCAGCTTCTAATAAGCTCGTTTTTAATTATGCTAAAGTAGATTGAATGGTAGTTAAATTAATTTAAGAGAGACATGATTTGTGCAACTTTTCCTCTTATTGTACAAGTTTCTGAACTGATGCATAAGTATGTGCTATGTGCCCTCCCACAGATGTAGAACCCATCAAAAAGGATCGTAATTAATGTCATGGTGAATTCTGACACAAGTTGACAGAAACAGATGAGTCCCTTCAACTGACCATGAAAGTGCATTTGCTCATTCTGTATGTATTAGTCACAGCATGTAAATTTACAAATATTTATCCATTCAGACCAGACTTGGGAATAGCTCTAAATATTACTGGAAATTCATTGTCACTGGCTTCAAGTGCTTGATTTACTGCTTTGGGGGAAAATATATAGAAGTGGTAAATAGGAAAACGAATGCACAGTCAGTGCCTCTCACCATGGTCTCTCTCCTTTTTCCGCTCAGAAACATGTCCAGTGTCACCTCTCACCCTTTTCTGTGCTCTGGACCTTTTCTTTCTCCTTCTCCAAGTCATTTTGAGAGATCGACTTACTTCATGAGGCAGAAACAGGATTAAAACAAAATCAGCAGTACAAGCCTGTTTACTTGGGAGTCATTCTCCTTTTCCTCTGGTTTTGCCACAGATTTCAAGAATTCTGGAAAAGGAAATGTCCTGATATCTGTATTTCATTCCGTTTCAACAGGATCCTTATGCATCTCATACAGGAGATCTAGAAGGACAACTAAGTCTGATGCAACATTTCTCATTGGCTGGATGTTGGTCTCCACAGTCAACAGTAATCAGCTGAAATTAAGCAGATGAAGAAAAATAGAAAATCTAGATACAGCCTTCACTGTTCGATGACTTATGTCTCCATTGGAAAAATAAGTTCTATGCACTTAGTTCTGTGGTTTTTAAGCAAAAGATTAAGCGCTTATTTTAGCACAAAGAAATTGAAAAGTCTTGCCAAATTGAAATGGTAGCTTTTTAGCCCTGCTTTGCTCAGGTGGGACATTTTGGATGAAAAAAAAAGATGATTAATTGGTAAAACATGAAGAAAACGGACAAATAAAAATAAAAAGATTCATGCAGTGAATCTGAATTTTGAAATGTGCACTGAACTGAGCAATCACTTCAATGGAGCAGGAGGATTTGCAGGAGCTTGTGAAATCTTTTCCCATATCCTGAGTTTCAATGTATTTTTGTGTATGGGATTTTCTCCAGCTCATTTCCTGGGGTCTGTTATAATTTAAGGGATTACTGTTCCCCACAGACAGTTATGCTACATGGAATACTCAAATTTAATCCAGCAAAGAAATATTTCATGATCAGTCTAAAGAACAATAAAAACAGGTATTTAGGGCAGTTTATCTCATTAATATAGCCAAGCTTTCATCTCATTCTCTTCCATGCTATCTTTGACATCAGGGCTGAGCTGGCAAGCACGGCTACTTAGGCTTTCCGTCAGCCTAATCTTAATCTCCTGCCAACAGCATAATGAAAATTTCAAGTATCTACATTACTTGCTTCTCCCTATTAAAAATAATGTGAAAATAATTCCATCTGAAAAGATGGTTTAGGAAATGGAGGTTTAATTGACACCATCAAGAGCCCTTTAAAGAAGTGTGAGTACAGAGAATGCATGTTTGGCTCCTGTACGCTAATCACAGAGATGCACATGGAATTTCAAATATTGCCTTCTTTGTTGTTTTTAACACAATCTCCTTTTCTCAACTTCCCACCAAAAGACTGAAAATACTGTAGCATGGTCTACTTCAAAAGCCAACAACTATTCCAGCACTGTTGGTTAGCTCAACCACACACATCTTTCCTTCTTCTTACTGTAATTTACTCCTGAGGAGAAATTTTTTGGCCTCCACATCAAGACACCCCAGCCAGGATCACGAAACTGATGCTCAGTGTGATAAATTAAACTATACCAACCCTCAACCTACCTAAGAGAAGCTTAAAATACAAAGTACAGGTCAAACATCACTCCAGTTTAAAACATTTGTTAGAAAGGCCAGGGAAAAACACCAGAAGTTTAGCAGAAAGGTAATGGAAGAAGGCACAGTTTCCATTTTTTAAGCTATCCTCTTGTAATCTCACAGCCACCAGTCTCACTGAAATACATCATAGATGAATCATCGGAGACACATATCTCACCATATTTGTCACAGCAGTAAAACCCTGCTCTAAAGAACATGCCCTGAGAAAACAGAGGGTACAGCCCTGTCAGTCTCACAGAGTAATAACTTCTCCATCAGCAGTCAATTATTGGGCTATTACCAGTGACAAAAATCGGTGAGATGTGCTACAAACTAGAGAGCTGAGAGACTTTCCTCGGGAGAAATTACAGCCTTGGAGGTCAGCAGATAATGTTAATTTTTTTCCTGCCCAGGGCTTTCAGTCTTCATATTTTCCCACCTTTCCCTGGGGAGTCAAGAGAAATGGTGTCTGTGGATAAAAATTCCTTGCACCTCCCACAGAAATAAATCACTCCTTCCCATGTGGATGGCAAAAGCCTAGTTATCTGCTGCTCAGTTAAAACTAACACACACTGCACAGAGAGACACCAAGAGAAAAACAACTAAAACAACTGCACTTTGCTATATTTATTTCTGCCTTAGTCATTTCAGCTGAATATAGAATGACTCCAGAATGTTTTTTGCAACCACTTTTTTGCAAATATTTCATTTTTTGTACTATTTCTGCAATATTATAATCAAAAGGAAAGGAGGAAGGGGGGGGAGGGAGGGAGGGAGGAAGGGAGGGAGGAAGGAAGGAAGGAAGGAAGGAAAGAAAGAAGCCATCCCAAAGTATAAGAAAATGCTGAGCAAGCATGAAGCAGAATGCCTTAATTATTTAATTTTTTTTTTGATACTCACATTAGAGTCTCTTCTAAGAGATTTTTTAACTTGCCTACATTTCAGTCTGAATGAGTTAACCATCAAAAACTTTCTAAACACTGCATTCCATAAATTTATTATGGCAGGAATGAGTTTATCACCGCTGTACACAGACAGTGCACTGACTCACTGATACACCAGTGACTACAGTGTTTGTCACAACAAGTTCTCTCCTATTGTAATAAATGATGTAAATACAGTTAATAAATAAAAAAGTGACATGTCAACATGAACTCTTAAATATGTCCTTCTTTAAAAGGGAGGTAACTGTGGGGCAATCTATATATCCCCTCTGCAGCATGGAAGGTTATGGTATCATTTTCAGTGGGATCCAAATTTTACCTGGTTAAACTTTTTTTATAAGAAGAATTAGTTGCTGTGTGAGACAGAAAAAAACCCCCATGTCTGTGTGTAACCCTCTGAGAATGCCCAGTTCTGATACAAATTTATGGTTTCTCCTACCTGAGTCATTGGTGGTGGCAAACCACACTTTAAATAAACGTTGCATTAGGATTTTAAAAATGTGAACCGCAAGCAGTAAATTAAACAAATGCAGAGAGAGGATCCCCAGGGAGCTCCTGGCTCACGACAGGCTCTGAGTACTTTTAAGGGGGTGGAAGGTTATCAAAAGAAAGACAAGTCCAGCTTATTACAGTACTGGGATGAAGACTCTAAAAACCCTTTGAAGGTACAGCAAGAGAGTATGAAAACTGAAAAAAACCCCCACATTTATCATTAACAGGCAAAAACTGTGCAGCAGCCCCTTCTACCCACAATTACATACATGACTAACTTTAATCAGGCCCTGAAGTCAAGAACAAACACCAAGTTGTGAGGACTGTAACAATCATGTTTAAAGTAAAAATTACATTCTCTGTTTGGCCTCCTCTGATGGAGCAATTGGTGGCAATGCAGGTAGCACAAAACACCCCCTGGTAACTCCTGGGACTTCCAAATAAGCAGTCACCAGTCCGGATATGGGGTTTTTTTATTTACTTGGATGCTGCTGATAACCCTAAAAATATGCTGAACCCTTTGAGCTCTCTGAAAAAGCAGCGTTCATGTATAAAAGCAAATAACACCTGTTATTCTTCAGTCAATTGAACTAAAAGTACTTCCTAACACTTGCTTCTCAAAATTATGAAACAATTCCTGTATAATAATATCTTTTGGTTTTCTCTAGTCTTCATCTCAGGAGAATCCAGCACATTTGCATCCATAATAATGTTTTTCCTGTATTTGAGATGCCTTCCCCCAAACCACTTCTGCCAATTGTATGTATGTGTGTGTATATGTATATTATTAAATAGTAGAGAAATTAGGAACACTACTGAGCAGCTGGAATGGATTATACTTTGAAATACATAGAGTAACTTATAGAAATTATCCAGGAAAGCCTTCCTCCGAGGAAATCCATGTGTGAATAAGGACCATAAAACTAGATCCTTTATTAGTAAAAAACGACGGACAGAAAAAAAAGGAAAGCTTTTGCTTTTCTTAACTCATTAAATAAAACCAATTTTGTTAAACCAAAGCAGAAAGATGGAATTTTTCCCTCGTGGAAGCAAAGTAAAAGCTGTAAGTTGCACTAGAAAGGGAGGCTTTTTCCTGATTTACTTTTAGTTACAGAGGCTCCAGCTCTGTTCCACTGTACTCTGTGACTACAGACCATGCTTAATTTTTAACATTATATCAAAAAATTTGCCATCCTCAGTAGGTACTGTCTACTCTCAAATAGGTTCAAATACTTTCAAAGTGAAGATATTATAGAAACATCCAATTATCTACAGGATTCAGGCTGAGAGGCCCTACACTTAAGCCTCTCTACTGAATGCATATTCCACATGGCTAATGGTGTCATTCATATGCAGCCCCCAGAGAGATTTGGTTAATAAGCACAATTTCTAACTGTGGATTGGGAACACTCTCATTAATTTCTCCACTCCAATTATGAAATGTAAATTGTGAAAAGTAGAATTTGCATCTTAACTTGACTTATATATTATCTCTGCTTTGCACCTTAGGAAATTGCCATATATTAAGTTACAGTTAAAGCTGCATCAATACCATCACAGTTTACTGGAATCAGAATAATTTTATTTAACTTCTTGACTCAGTCATGTTTTGAACTGCAAGATCCATCCTTTGTCACACTTAAAATGTGTAAATTAAAAGCCACAGTTCAACTGTTATTAACTAAAAGTAACATCTGTCTGCCTAAGGAAGCATTTCCTTTCATTGAATATCAGATTTGAAAAACAATGTGCTAGAGAGCCGGATAAACCTCAAAATCTTGACAGTTCACTGACCAAGTAATTATCCTAAATTTCTGCTTTATCCTAAAGTACATCTTTATTTCAGCAAATAATTAAACAGTTCATTTAGCAACCTTGTTCCACAAATCCTAGTTCACCTCTTTGCTGATCTCATGGCTACTTTCACTAAGCTTCATATTATCCAAAGCACATTGCCAAGTTCCATTAAAAATGTTGATTTAGCCCTTGAATAAATTGCCAATGTAATACTAGATGTCTACATGGATAAACACAATTCAACTGCCTTTTCTGCCACCGCACCCACACACAAAGCATGAGAAAGGTAGCACTCCTTTTGCTCTAATTTCTATGTCAAACAGATCTTTATTTGCATTCTTCTGAGTGTTCTTGGTCATATCTAAGAATATGTTTTCATTCCAAAGGACTAGAGAATTGCCACATAACTAGCTACAACATCCATAAATCTAAAATATTTGCAGAAATAGAACCCTTTCAGTTTTCATGACTCAGTATTTACTTTAGACGCTTTTTATTTCAAGATAAATGCTACTTTCTTTGCATACTTTAAAATCTTACAAGGAATATGTAGAAGTTAAGGACATAATTTCTATGTAACAATGACTGTTGAAAAACTGTGTTTTTAAAAACAATCTGAAAGGCAAGGAGAAAAGGAAAACTTGGTTGATTCCTTTGAAGACGAGGTATTTTTTTTTGTCTGATTTAAGATCTTTTATGAGTCAATTTTTGATGCAATAACATAAAGACAGTATTAGGCTCCTGATGTTTGGCTTGTGACAGCCCTGGTGAACATGAAATGATCACCAGTGATGTCACCAAAATTTCAAATGGAAAATAATTCTAAATAAGCTTTATTTGTTAAAGCAAGGACTGTTGGATATGGTTTTGTGCAACTGCACCTTATTTATAAAGCATTTACATTAGCATTTACATTAAAGAACCAACTCCTTCTGCAGGTCTATGCAGGAGTGTTCAGAAACAAGGGATCGTTCGTGCATTTGCAAACGTGATCACAATCTGTCATTTGATCCTCCTGCCAAGCAGAAAAACCATGACACGCTTCCAAGGGCTGCACATATCCCATGTTTGTGATGGAGCCCTTCCAGAGGTGAAGGAATTCTGAGGTTAACTTCCCCCCCTGCCTCCCTGCCGCCCCAGCAGGCTGGGGTGGTTTGCTTGGAATTAGTAATTTTATTTTTTTGCTCAGTGACACAATACTGGAAAACATTTCTGGGCAGGACCCCAACATCCTGTCAGCTTAAGATAAAGCCTTTTTGTACCACGTAGGATCTGGCTTTGCATAAGCAGAAATTACTGGAGAGGCTTCATAAAAAAGGAACACCTATATTTGTGAACTGGTGCTAATTCCACATCTCCCTACTTTTGACAGGCTGGAGAGAAGTGAAAATTATTAGCCAAGTAAGTTGACTGAAAACTTGATTAGGAGCTGGCAAAAGACTGAAGATGAAGCTCAAAAACCCTCAAGGACGCTGGGAAAAATAATCAGAAAAGTGAAAATTGTTACAGTTCGGCTGTTGTAATTTTTCAGGTAAATGCAGAGATTTTGTATCTCCTTAGTTAACCAAAGAACAACCACTGCCACATAGTGCAAAGGGAAAAAAGGAGAACAGAGACTGATAGAATGGATGTTCCATAGCCTAAGCCTTAAAATATAACTAATTATATTATAGCCCAGAAGAAGAGACACTCTTCAGGTTCAGCTGTGACTTGATCTGTAATCTTATTAGAACTTGATTGTATAGAAGAATAACTTAACTGCTCTGGTTTTTTTCTAAAATTTGCCCTACTTAAGGGAATTAAAACAAAAATATCAGTATTTTCTTAGTCATTCCCCTACATAGAGGACTCAGATATTAATAAACAGAAGATTACTCAGTCCAAGACCTTTCTATACTCCTCTGCAATAATTTGCCTCCATAGGTTTTGCTTCAACAATCAAGACTAAAAAAAAGTGAAACTGAATTTCAGCCAAAGACACGCAGACTTTCAAAATTAAATGGACAACATATAATGGGGAATGGGCATTTTTCATTGCAATGTACTGTAAAAGAACAGAAAAAGTAGAATCTGATATTTTTCTACATCATTCAAAAAAAATATAATTTTTTAACTAAAAAAACAGGATTGTAAATTTAAACATTCCTAGCTGGCATCAAGCCACAATCTTCTACATCAAAATGTAATAATAAAAGATAATTCTCTTGTTTATTTAAACAGAAATCTTTGCTAATCACGGGAAATGTCTATGTAATATACTTGTGTTCCTATCTGTTTAAAGAGTTTGTTATCCATGGAATATTACAGACAAAAATGGACTATAAATATTTTCAAATACAATTTGCTATATATTTTAAAGAAATACCACTAACCATATTGCAGCTCTGAGGTAATACTCTGCATAACTAAGCACCTCCCAGACCACATGAAAATATTTCCGGAAGTCGAAATTGGGATAAGAAGAAAAATACCTACAAGTGCTACAAATTCTGACACTCATGTTTCCAAATGATTTTTTCTCCCCCATGATTTTATTTTCAAAAGAAATCCATTCTGGTCCATTAAACATGGTATTGTGACTTGATTTCCACTGAAACTTCACAGGCAGAACCACAGGGTGATGAGGTTGGAAGGGACCTCTGGAGGTCACCAACCCCAACCATGATCAGTTGGGTTTGGAACACAACAAATCCTACAACTTCTTTAGGTATAAAAACATTTAAATACATTTAAAAACTGCTTACTTTTCTTCAGGTGGTTGTTCTGCCTCATAAGCTGCCACCTTAGGCCCTGTCCCAGCAGGTTTTGCTGCCCTTTGTCTTCTCTTCCTTCTTGGAGCTGTGTCAGCAACGCCTGGGCTCCCCAGGAGGGAGGAATCCCTTCTCTCTGGTGCTGCCAAAGGGAAAAAGGATCAAAGCTAAAAAGAACTCAAATACGAAACATCACAAGACAATCCTTAAAATTTGATTTCTTTAATTAAAACCTCTATACTGCTAAGATGGGCTCAGATCTGGGAGCAGTTTGTGTCAAAGCAGATGGCATAAAGGAAAATTCAAGGAGACTAAGCTGGAAGAAAAGCTTCCCTTGATACCTCTTTGTAGTCAGTGGACAGCAAGAACTGGGTAATCTGTCTAAATTTTCACTGACTCCTTCACTGAGGCTGAGTAAAGTAGGCTCTGTCCTTGTTCATTTACCTAAACTATGATTTCTTACCTGGTTCATATTTAACGTACCATGTACATTCATAAAATATGCATTATCCACACTTAAAACACAATGCCCTCTCTGCTTTGACGATTACCTCCTTGAAGCTCAAATCTCAAGAAAATCAGATCCTTCCTTAAGCTAAAACCCCCCCTAAAAAGCCGCTAGTAATGCACTAAGAAGTTACGTAGATATTTTTATTCCAGCTATCAACGTCTTGTAGCATATTTTCATTTGGTATGCTTGCTTTAAAAATAAAATCCTTAACTACCTATCATTTTCAAGACAATGATACCCATAACAGCACAAATTTCAACTGAAATACATTAAATAATAACGTGGTGACTGAGGCTGATGCTGTTATGGTAACTTCCCTGATTATTACTTTCTGTGCAATTTAGAGAGGTTTAATCTTGACATGGATGAAAGATGCCATAATTTTGAGATTCAATACAAAAGGTTCTCACAGAAAGTAAATAACGAGTCCTGTTTCTTCATTCCTTTCACATCTACTGAAAGTGAAACAGGAGGATAATATACAACCCACAAGTGGCATTTTCACGGTTTCTCAAAAAAAAAAGTGCTTCTGACCAAGAACACCGTTAAATTAAACAGGGGCTCCAGTGCTTACAAAGAGAGACATCCTGAACATTTAATAATACTAAATATTTACCAGCATGCACTATACCACATCACAGGCTTACAGATATTTGTAGGGTGACAACAGGCATATTTCCAAAGCACAAGCTTAATTAACAAGTTTCAAAGTCCAGTACAGACAAGACACATTCTCACAATAAATGCTGAAAAGGGTTAAACTACTGCCTAGTTCTCCACACTAAACTTTAACTAGATATGCTTACTTTTCCAGTGCTAAATGTTGAAAATATCTTCATGATAGTTACTATTTACCTGCAGCATGTTGGGGGTAGTATGTCTAACATCTGCACAAACACTATTTTATTTAGTCCAACACCACTGCCTAAAGTTGGCCTCTTCATAAGTAATACATATAAAACAGTTTACTGTCAAGAACCCAACAAACTTAAACAACTTTACTATTACTAGCTCTTATCCTTTTTGCTGTTCTCCTCCCACACTGTCTACTTTGGCCAAGAAGTAGATCCAGAGGTTAACCTCATACACAAAACCTACATTATGCTGGTGTGAGATAAAAAATGTCTCTGTTGTGACTTGTGTAATATGCAACGGTGATCATGGCCCTCATACTCAGCATTGTTCTGTTGTTTAGATACAGAACAAAAACAATTTAAAAGAGATTTTTTTCTCTTCTTTCTAAATAAGATTTTTTCTTTTAATATCACACAAAAAAAAAGGTTTCTCATTCAGACAGCTCAGAATGCAATCTTACAAACAGCAGCAGACTGGCTCATAGGTGATGGTTGACCACCACAGGCTTGGGGTTTTTCGTTTTGTGTTTCATTTCTTTTAAGCCAAACTCCTTGTTAAAACTGCTGATGAAAAGAGGGCATACACTTGAAGCATCACCATAAGACTTTAAACACACACCCAGTACTGCTGCCCTAAAATAATTCCCTTTAATGAGTTAATTTATAGTACTTGTGTAAAGGCCAAAGAAACCTTCAGCAAAATATTATTCATTGCTCAACACAAAATCATTGGGAAAAATGAGAAACAGTCTGAGATGCAAACCTAGTTTTTCATTCTGAAAATATTTTCTGTCTAAATTTCAGCACCATTTTAAGGAAGTTAAGTTCCTTTACTCCTCAGGAAATTAAATTCCTTACTTTTATATTATGTAATGCAATATGAATGATTATTACACCTTTGAGAAGAATAGTAGTACTTTAAATACAGGCAAGAGTACTGTTTGATGAAAGCCCGCAGTTGAACCACCTAAAACAAGCATTGAACAAGAAAAGAAAATGCTCCCAACAGATAACATACCTTCTGCAGGTGAGAAACTGCAAGAAGCAAAATTGAGAAGAGAGTAAGAAAGGGAATTGTAGCTCAAGTACTAAAAGATTATTTGTGCTAAGATTAAAGACTTTAAATAAAAAATTCCTGCTGTATTTTTTGCTGTTGTTTTGAAAAAACTGATATTATTTGGTGGGTAGTGGGAGTCTTCAAATAAGATAGAATATTCTAGAAAATAACTGAAAACTAAAAATAACTATTGTTTGTTTGGAAGACTCAGGATGAAATTAAATCAATACAATCCTACAATTGTTTGGGACCTGGAAATACAACAGGTCTTTAATATAGAAAATGCCAGGACTCATTCTCAAGGCATTTGGTAATATACCATCACCATCTCTGAAACTACAGGCATTCAAAATTAACTTCTGTAGCCTAGTTAAAGATGTGCAGTTCACTTGGATTTTAAAAGAGATTTCTGCATTATTTTACTTTGACATACAGGAGACAATTGTTTAAAAAGAAATACCTGCCAATCTATCATATTCACTTTTCAGCTTGGAAAAAAAAGAAGACCCTATGCACCTTCATTCTCTGTGTATCACCACTTGTAATGAAAATTCTACAGCTTTGACTTGTCTAGGTAATAATGACAGTGCTGTCCTCACAAACAGGATCCATCTCCTCTCAGTACAATAAAGGACTTAAACCAGCACTAAAAGTTTTGCCATAAAAAATGTATAGAGTGAGCAAAGCAAGCAAAAAAATGAGCAGAAAGCTTCAAAATTTGAGCAATTTGATTGTCATCAACGACCCAGCTTCACACAGACAGAATTCATACCCTCGATGTCCAAATTGTGAAAGATGTACCACTGGCAAGAACAAAATGTTGCAACTCATGAGATTTTACCCACAGGAAACAGATATACCTTCCCTTCTCTTCACCTTGCTATCATATATTTAAGATATAACAAAAGATCCAGTGGAGGAACATTCATATTTTCAGCACATACCACTAAATGAAACATATTTAGCTTTGCTCACAATAAAGAATGTTCACCTATAAAAACAAAAACCCCAAACTTTGGTTATTACTGGAATGGAAAAGGAAATATTTATCAAGGACACAGGCATTCATCCTCAATGAAAGCCTTTATTTAAAATTATCTCCTGTCTAGGAGATTTTATCAACAGCAGCACAGAACTGTCAATTTTAATTTCTCTCCTGAATGAAAATTTAGCTTTTTTGTCACAGTAGTATTTGTTCAGATTTTCAGATATTAATGCTATCATAGGTCCCCTAAATTTCTCTTAGAGTAGAATCTCCTGTTTGAATTCTGCCTAACTCCAGGCATTTTGTGTTGCTGCACAGAGTTAATCAACTGGACTTCCAAGTTCTGCTGTCTGCCTTTAATGAAGCTGATGATTTATCTTAAAATCAGCACCAGTGGCAGATAAACTAGGCCACGAGCTGACAAAGTGGTCACAAAACGACCACCTGAAGAGCCCCAGAACTGCCTGTGACAGCTGTTCCCCAAGCTACCAGAGAAAGAAAAAAACAGAAAGGGAGCAGAACCCATCACTTTAATCCCTGACTGTAGTGTAATTTCAGCAATTAGGTGTTTTCTCAATCCCAGCCTAATTCCTGAGGGATCACCATGGTTGATAATAATTAGCATCTCTTTGACAGTCTCAGCAGAGCCTTCTAAACGAATGGGTATGGAAATTAACATCTCTCACTGGTGTAGGCAGTATTTGCAAAGTGCGATTAAGTCATGTTTGACAGGCAATTTAGGAAACACCACTTCTACCTACCCTAAAGTTATCCTGTGTATACAGATTCTGGCCACAGTAAGGCATTTCTCATAAGATACAGATCTATTTAGATCACTCAGAGATCACAAATTAAACACTGGTATTCACGGTTCGTGCATCTGCTTCAGTGAAAGTAACAGGAATATGCCACTATTATAATTTTAGAAAAACAGTGAGAACCCTTCTGCATTTCCTTTGTTCTGCCCTACTGTATATTTCACCCTTTGTATAAATTTGGGTTTATTGTACTGTAATCCCTGAGGCTGAAAGGTGGTTGAGACTGAGGTTCTATAAATTCTCTGTCAGCTAGTTATTAACATTTATTTTTATAAAGAATATCTCCATGGGAAGTGTTTATGAAGACACATTTTAAAACAACTCCAGCAAAAAGTTTAGATCCAGCCACACAAAATTTATAAATTGTATTCAGTTCAGTAAGGAAGTTTACATTTCGCCCTGCTAGGCTGTATTACCACAGACTTTTCTATTTGCAAAGTCTATTTTTTCCTGATGTCACATTTCTCTAAAAGCTTTTTAAAGACAATACTTTAATAAAATTTAAAAAACAAACAAACAAAACCCAAAAAACAAACCAAACCAAAAACAAAAACGAAACAAAACCAACCAAACAAACAAAAAAAACCCCAAAACCAAACCAACCAACCAAACCAAACAAAACAAAAAATATCAACTTATTTCAAACCTGCACGGAAATTTATCATATTATAATATAAATCTTGCTGCCTTACAGTCTCCTTTTCAATGACTATTAAATGGAGACAACTCAGACATTTATCTGTTGCCATCTCATACTGTCTTAAAACTAAATGGCAAAAAATATTAAGGTAAATTTGACAAGCAAATAATAATAAGTTTGGTCAGGAAGCATGAAAAAATCTTTTCATCTATCAAAATATGAAGGTAGAAAAACAATGCATTTTACATGTATCTGCAGAGACTCTGAAGGCGCTCATTAATTTTAATCACCAAAGCCATGATCTGTAATAGAATCATAGAATCATAGAATCGATTGGGTTGGAAAAGACCTCCGAGATCATCGAGTCCAACCCTTTGTCCAAATCCAGTCCATTTACTAGACCATGGCACTCAGTGCCACGTCCAATCTGCGTTTAAAAATCTCCAGGGATGGTGAATCCACCACCTCTCTGGGCAGCCCATTCCAATGCCTGATTACTCTCTCTGTAAAGAATTTTCTCCTGATATCCAACTTAAATTTCCCCTGGCAGAGCTTAAGCCCGTGCCCCCTTGTCCTATTGCTGAGTGCCTGAGAGAAGAGACCAACCTCCACCCGGCTAGAACTTCCCTTCAGGTAGTTATAGACGGTGATGAGGTCACCTCTGAGCCTCCTCTTCTCCAGGCTAAACAACCCCAGCTCCCTCAGCCTCTCCCCACAGGACTTATGCTCCAGTCCCTTCACCAGCCTTGTTGCTCTTCTCTGGACCCGCTCCAGCACCTCAATGTCCTTCCTGAACTGAGGGGCCCAGAACTGGACACAATACTCAAGGTGTGGCCTCACCAGTGCTGAGTACAAGGAAATAGAAATTCTTCTTTTACAAAATACCTCGATAAGGGAGATTTCAATGAACCATATCCACCTCATCAAATGAGATATTAATTTTCAATAATCCACAATAATGTGTTTTGCTGAAAATACTTTAGTAATGTCACAGTTCTAAAAAAGTCTCTCGTTATAAACATTGCTAAAGATTATGATTTATCAGTAAAATCTTGAAGATCAGCACATATATACATATTATATATTTATACTGTCTACAGCCCCTAAAAATTAGTTCCTGTCTTACAGCACAAACAGAAAGTGCTCAAATCTGTCCTGGCATAGGTCAAGAGGAAGCTCCATTACAAAGAAGTGAAATTTTGCAATTTCAATTTTGGTATCTAAAATCTCCTAACTATTGAAGTTGCTTTCCTTGCTTTATTTTCCACGGGTGCTTTGACAGAAGCAGTATCAAAGCTGGCAACTCAGGTGCTGAGGTGGTTTTTACTTGGCCACTCTTTTCAGGACGAGTTGGGCTGCTCAGCAACAGCTAACTCCAGCTTTTCAATGATCCACTGCCATTCCAGATTTATTGCACGCAGTTTTAGAAGTCTTTTTTGCACCTCTCACCCTCTAATCTTTTAGAAACTCTGTATTAAGGTTAATTTTTGTGTACCATGGTTGGATGTGCCGGCATCTAGAAAACCAGCACATCCAAATTCAGGCAACAGCACTAAAAAGGGTTAGATGAGCTCACTGTCTTGGGTGTGACTGTTCGCTGCAGTCATTCTCTGGATGTCGCTTTTGGATCATCTGAACCACCCAAGGGTGGAGGCAGGAGGCTCCTCGACAGCATTCCCAGGAGATGTGAAGCAGCATGCAGGTCAAGTAAACAAAACAACAAAACACACAGATAGAGGAACCAAAATCACGAAGCTTTGAAAAAAAATTCTGAGCTGTTATGTTTTAATTCAACGTGAGGTGGTAGAGCCCAAAGTAATTTCTCACCAGGTATGTAAAACATAAACCTCACTCCATCATTTTTGCTCTTATCAGTTTTTCTGCTGTCTCAGCTGATGTTGCTCAGCCCACCCAGCTGATCCAGGCCCTGGTACCAACAGGGGTGGGCTTCCAAGGATCACCTCTAAGGTTACCCGATATGTCACACAATTTTTATCATTATTATGCCTAACCTCTGATGGTGTGGATGTGGAGCCTGATGTTTGAAAATCAGCCCTAAAAAAGAAAGTCAGCAACCATAATTAACAGTACTTACCAATTTCAGATAAGTGATTAAGTGATTATTCTGTTAACCTTTATGTAGTCATGGAATCACAAAATCACAGAATGATCTGGGTCATTCCACCCCCTGCCATAGACAGGGATACCTTCCGTTAGCCCAGGTTGCTCCAAGACCCATCCAACCTGGCCACGGACACTTCCAGGGATGGGAATTTCACAACCCCTGTAGGCAATAGTACCGCTACTGGGAATGTGAAGGTAAAATAAAATATCTACTTATCAGCACTTTGAAACAGGGTTTCTGAATAAAGACTGAATTAAGACAGCAAGTATCAAACCCCTCAAACACAGAGTTGGAACTATAACTACTCCCATGGTAGCTTCTTCATTCAAAATCAATATCTGTCGGATGGAGAAATATATAAGGGTGACTGAAAAGATCAATAGACAACAAAACCTTTTGACTTTATTTAAATTTATTTTGACTTTCTGAGCCCAGGTGTGCCCAGGTGGGCAAGAGGCCAATGGTCCCTGTGCTGTCCCAGCCATGGTGTGCCACAGGCCCAGGGCAGTGCCCGTCCCTGTGCTGGGCAGTGCTGGGGCCACACCTCGAGTGACGGGGGCAGTTCTGGGCCCCTCAGACAAGAGAGACATTGAGGGGCTGGAGCGTGTCCAGGGAAGGGAATGGAGTTGGGGAAGGGTTTGGAGCACCAGGAGCGGTTGAGGGAGCTGGAGGGGCTCAGCCTGGAGAAAAGGAGGTTCAGGGGGGACCTTCCTGTTCTCTGCAACTCCCTGACAGGAGGGGGGAACCAGGGAGGAGTTGGGCTTTGCTCCCAGGGAATAAGGGACATCAGGAGGAATTTCTTCCTGAGAAGGGTGGTCAGGCATTGGAAGGAGCTGCCCAGGCAGGTGGTGGAGTCCCCATCCCTGAAGGTGTTCAAGGAATGACTGGACATGGCACTCAGCACTCTGGGCTTCGTGACAAGGTGGGGATCAAGCACAGGGTGGACTCAATGGGCTGTAAGGGATTTTCCAAGCTCAATAATCCCAGGATTCTGTGATCTGTTCAATTTATTTTTTTATTTCTTTGTGTTGCCCTGGTGCTTGAAGAGCCTTTAGAGTAGCTGGTCTGTCTCCTGGAAATGCTCATAAAATCTGGTTCAGAGGATCATCATTTTGACACACAGTTTATTCACTAACCCCACAGGAATTATGAGGCCAGAGAGATCAGCCTCTATGTACTGAAGGCAGCCTCAAAAACCAAGTGTAAGCTGCACCCGCAACATCACCGACCCAGTGCCCTGGTGTTCCACCACAGTGTTCTGACACAGATGGAGCTCAGACACTTAGACCACAAAAATGATTTCTTTCTTCATTAAACAATCTTTGAGGAAATCAATACAGCTCAATGGAGGCTATGACTCATGACATTAAAATGTATGATTTCATAATGATGGTAGTTTATGGTGGATAAATAAGTAACCTCTACCAATTATATTCTACATTCCATTTTTTGGATTACAGATATTTCTACTTCAGATTAAGAAAACATTTCAGGTGGAAAAAATCTACAGTATAAACCTATTAGAACAGGAATTTTACTTGCCTGTATTTCACTATATATTTGTAAAGAAGTACAAAAGCTTTGAAACAAATACTACATTCTGATCAGAAGCTATTTTTCTGCTTATATTATTTACACAGGAACATATATACAGTCCTGTTTGCTTTCTTTGAGAGAAAAAGACAGCTCTAAAGCTTTAAAAAAATCTACTCAGTGACATAAGCCCTCTGTCCTTTATCAACAACACAATTTTAACCTTGGAACACCAACCAGCTACATTAAAAGTGTCCTTATGAGTGAACATACACAATTGATGATGGCACAGAGTATAATCTCTCAAAAGTTCACCGTCAAAGGACAAACGTTGAAAAAGCACTACATGCGTAAAAGGGAAATGGAGCAGCTTGTACATCACTAATATTATCAGAAGCAGTCAAGAGGGGCTGCTTGCTCAGAAAGTCACCTTTTACCTGTAGTTCCCCAATTTTAATTCTGTCTGTGGCTGCAGTAACTAAAAGTCACCATTACAGGTGGCTGCTTTCTAATTAGAGTGATCTAATTTCTTATTATTCTTACACTCAGGGAATATTTGTTACTTGCTGATATTAAGGAAAGACTTGGGTAGCTACACATGGATAAAATCTTCTGGAATCTACAGATGCAGGAGTGAAGTTCAATCATTTTTTTCTTAATGCCACAATCTTCTGACATCTCATATTACGAGTAGTTTCCTAAGGATCAAAGTTACCCAACACACAGAATCTTGCAGTGCAATGAGGGGGGCATGGGATCTGTCCCTCATCCTACTGACCTTGATAAATATGCACACTTTGGTTCCCTGTGTGCAAACCTCAGAAAAGCCCAAGATTTGCCCCAGCATCCTCCAGGCTTCAGTGATAATCACCAAAAATTTGGGGTGAAGCCTGTAAGAATTTGTACTGCCTTCTTTTGCACCCACTCTTCTTTCCTTTCCCTACCTTTAGCAAACTTAGAGACCCACTGAGTATACTGTGGTTGACTGGTAAAAGCAGATCAACACCCAGAAAGTCACTTTACAAGGTCCTTGTCAGAGTTATAACACAGTTCAAACCCCTTCCTTCTCAAAGACTCTTCCATGAGAAGCTCGTGCCCTTTCCAAATAATCTTGCTGCAGAAGGGATTTTTGGACTATTTATATTTTGCTTTTTGTATGTATACACCTTATTCTCCCCCCTCCTGAAATTTAACAGGGTTTAGACCCTTTAATTCTATTGTATATTTTTTAATTTTCTATAACCAGCTGATACAGTTCCAAACTTGGTCATGCATTTCCCTACATTTGGTGTGAAATGAGGAAGCTGACCTGAGGTCTCACATGTCATTCACTAGGAACAAAGTTCCATTTACGCCATTATCTCTCTGGATCCATTTATTTATCTTGAAATTAATATAAAGCCTCCACTAAATAAAAGACACACCACAAATATTATCCACAAATTGCTGTCAGCTACCTGTTTAGTTTTTTTTTTTTTCCACGTAGTGTTCCTAAAAGGCTTTTCATGCTGTGAATTTAAAGACAGCTTTTAAGATGTCATTACGGCATGTCTTTATATACAGTTGCCATTAAGGTCTTTATAATGGATTCAGAAATGATGAACATAAAAGATGCCTGTGTCTCAGTCAGAAATGACAGTAATGTTTTTATGGCAGATGCACTGGAACAATCTCGATCAACATCACGGGATAATTTTGCTGTGGAAAATGCTACAGGTAGTTTTGGCTCCACTAAGAGGTTCTGGGAATATACTTAAGGAACTTTAAAGATCTCGGTAAGTACTCTGAGAGCAGCAACACATTAATATTTATTATAACACTGAGCAACGAATGTGAAATCTGATCATGTACAGGACATTAATATACGATGAACAAAAAATTATCAATTGGAATCAAGAAGTTGGTTTAATTTCTCTTTAGATGCTTTTTAACACTCACAGAGACACATAAACGGAACAATTTTTATTCTTTATTTATTATTCATTGTGGATTGATTGTAAAACTTGTGGCAGGATCCCAGACCTTTGTTTAAAGTCTGACCTGTGTTGCTTTTCCTCTCCAGGCCCCTGGACTTCTGCAGGGCTCTCTTGGTCAGGCTGAAACTGCAGTGAGACAGGATCTTAGCTTCAGAAGATAAAACCTACACCATTGAAACATGCACAAAATACCTGGATATTGACAAGCTGGAGATACTCAGGGCAATTTTAGAGGGCAGTGATGAGGGTGAATGGCAAAAGACCATGGTCCCAAGTTAATCAAGACGACAGAGATGCACAGCCAGGATGTGGGATGAAGTAATTGTGTGGTGTGATGGGGAATGTCACAGCAAGACTCGTTATACAGAACTGGCTTTGCTCTCCTGGGATCCACTAACTCTGGGATAGTCTTTCCATATGGTAGAAACTCCACTCCTCAGTAAGAAAAAACAGGATCACACTCTAAGCTGTGCTAATGTTCCATGTTTCATTCTCCAGCAAATGTCCCTACGAGTCATCAGGGCCAAGAGGCACCAGGGAAATTCTTTATTAAAATGGGGATGACAGCGTTTTGATCACCTAAATCCACCTCATAACACAAATGTTCAAGACCAGGAAACATGCTATTTTCTCATGATAAAGTGTCTTACTACTAAGCTTTACTGATATTCAGACTAGACTTCTGCAGGGGGCAGCTGCCTGAGGAATTACTGAAGGGTAGAACACAGCTTGCACTGGCAAAGCTTGATGCAATTCCTCTCCATCAATATGCACTGATTCTGAAAAAGGATTGATATCTATATAAAGGGATACTTTATCATTGCTTAATATTTTATGCAAGCTCAAAATAACCATGTGGAAGAAAAAAACATTTAAAGTATTTTGTAATTTCATTACACTGGGCAATTCTCATGCCCCTTTACCATCAAAAATTCATTTAAATTATTAAGGGTCTGTGGAAATTTTAAACACTTCCTGACACTTCTGCAAAACAACAGCTACTGTAATGGTAGTGTTTGATTATAAAATGTAATACAGCCTCCCTGTGACTAAATAAAGCTTAGGGAAAATGGAATTTAAATACAAAGAGTGTAAACACACACTCCTTTCCCCATCACAACACAACAGACTGATTTAGTCTGAAAAGAGTTTTTCCTTTGGCACATTCCTTCAGGAAAAAATATCAAGGGATGATCACTGTGATACAAACTACATACTAAATTGCAGGATGAAATACTATAAAAACAGGATGTCTTCAAAGAAAGAACGTTAGTGGGTTATTTCCAGAAAAATTTGCTGAAGATGTTGGGAAGTATGAAAGATTTTATGACATTCACTGAAGAACAAAGAGAAAAAAAAGGTGTTTCAGGCTACAAAGACCTAGAGAATTAAGCTCACTTGCAGCAAAAGCAGAATAAGGTCACTGGGTTAAGCAGCTGATGTGTGAGATGGCAGAAAGCCATAATAATGTTCTATAACCAGAAAATATTGTATCATTTGATTTTTCACTCTTTCCAAGAAAAAAAGAAATCTACAATAGATAATCCCGGAATGACATTTTCTCAAATTAAAGGCTCCATCTTATAAGTACTCCAGCTATCCTAAATAGTGCTATCTTTGACAGCTTGATCCTTAGAAAAAACAACGTTGGTATTATCTAATGCTGGAATTTTTGCCTTTAACTAATATTGTTTCTAACCATCAAAACACTTGTCTAAAAAGATGTTTAAGAACCTGTCATTTTCTTTTATTGGAATGGACTAATCATTATTATACTGGTATACCTAACTAAAAAAAAAAGAAAAAAAGAAAAAAAATTAGATCACAGAGAGTTCCAAATAAGACATTTTAAAAAATGTCAGAATAAAGTTCAAAAACACAGAAAGATCTAATCTTTGTCCATGCTGTCCCTGGGGTGCACAACACCCTCTTTGTTGGTCAATAAAAAACACATTAAAACATCCAGGACTAGGCACAAAATGCTGATGTGAATAACGGCTGCTCAGATGAGTAACACTTTTATTACATATTCAGAACTGAACTCTGGCTAGAGTAAACCAGAGCAGCCTCTCTGGAAGTTAATGGAGCCATAATGAATTATGCCAATTGAGAATTCAGAGTATTATTCTGGGCTGGTTTGCTGGTGAAATACACAAAACAAAGCAAAAAGGATAATTGCATGCTGGGCATGAACACAGTCTTTTCAAAGTGTATTTCCTGAAAAGGCAAATGAATAATATCACTCCCTGAGAAACACCTGGAATCCTTCTTGACCATTTCTTCTCTAGTAAAATCTCTACATACTAGTTGTGTAGTTTTTTGTTAAATTATACAAAACAGTCTTACAGACTGTTTTCCTCCCCTACGAGCTCTGAAATAGCAGGAAAAAAAAGCACTACCATGACTATCCTGCAAAATATCCATTTTTAACTCATCAGCACACGATACTTACCCCAGAATGTGAAATTCTATTTGATACAAGAAAGCTTTCCCAACCTTGGAAAAGCTGATGAGAGTTTGGGAAGGACATTCCTGGATGCCTCAATGAGCTCCAAGTCCCTGAACTCCCTTTAACTGGCATGGTCAGGTAACAAGGCAGTCATTCCAAAGCCTCTTGTTTTGATAGTATAAAAACGAAAATGCTATGTACCTTCATTGGAATCCTCACCACAAAAATACCTGTTACTTCCTCTAAAACCATTTCTACTGATAACAACTATTTTAACTAATAACAACTGTGTTGATCTAGTTATCCAAAGGTATCTAAGAAAAATAAAGCCACCTCCTGTCTCCCAGACATGGATTTTAAAGTTCGTCAGGCCTGTGTGCCACAAGGGGATGATTTATTGCAAGATGCAAATTAAAATATCAGTGTATTTCTGAATGGGAACAGCAGCAGCACAGATCCAGCCTGAGCAACTCGGGGGCACAAAAAAAAAAGCCAACTTCAAGCTCACAAAAGAGCTACAAAATCCCTAATCTGTACCATGAATTTAATACATTATCCCCCACCAGAAGACAGGAACTGTGGGTTCGCCCCTTGCCCCACTAAGGCACATCTCCCTGTGCCCATTCCTTTCACTCCAGCTGAACAGAGACTTGCTGGAGGACACTCTGCTGCCCAGGAAGAATTTACCAGAGAGTTATTTTAAAGCACCTTTATATTGTTCATGCAGAGAAAATTCTCCTCAGTAGACTAAACATACAACCTTAGAGCTTTAGAAAACTACGTGTTTTAGCCATAAAATATAAACATCTCCTGCAAGTGCCAGCTTATCTGAATTCTCAGAGCAGCTCTTCAATGTTTGTGTCACTTCAAAAAATGGAGGAAGGTTGGTACAGTTGGCCTTTCTCTGCACACAAAAATACCTCCAATGCACATAAAAGTACTTACAATGGTTGCATTGCTTCCATCCTTAGTTATCCAGTCTTGGGGGATAAACAGGGAAGCAATAAACCATCTCCTCTTCTGAGCTGTCCAAAACTTAACAACAAATACCTTCTTGAAAGTCCAGCATGGGGGTTGAGCTCTTTTCCCACATAAGAGACATGACAAGAGGAAACAGCCTCAAGTTGCTCCAGGGGAGTTTTAGATCGGATATAAGGAATAATTTCCTCACAGAAAGGGTTGTCAAGCACTGGAACAGGCTTCCCAGGGCACCGGTGGAATCGTCATCCCTGGAAGTGTTCCAAAAATGTAGTATGGATTTGGTGTTTAGGGACAAGGCAGTGCTGGGTTAAGTCTTGGACTCAATGACATTAGAGGTCTTTTCCAGCCTAAGTGGTTCTGTGTGGGTAGAGCCCTTCCCAAATCTTTGTTCGTGAAGCCTAGCCATGATGGGTTCTGTGTTTCCATATTTCGATGATTCTATGAGGAGGACAAGTCCCTCCTTCTCTCAGGATGCAGTGAGAATGATGCTTGTTCCCAATGTAACACGATTTTCTGCGTATTATTTTCTTAGACTACCAAAACTTAACTATGCCGCAAAGCTAATCAGGAAATTCTCAGACATTAAAATGGCTTTTTGATGTTCACATACCTAGAAAGATAGTAGGTATCATAGGTTTGAAAAGAGATGTTGGAACTTTTTGCCTAGTGCCCCGTTTTTCCCATCACACCCCTCCCCCTCAATTTGTTTCTTCCGGGATGAGGGAGTCGCGGAGGGAGTGGGGGACGGAGCGAAGCCGCAGGCGCTGGGTGGCACGGCAGCGGGGAAAGGGGGAGGTTCCCTGGAAGCGCGGTGGTGGGGGACACGGTTGGGGAGTCTTTTGTCTGGGGCCCCCCGGACACAGCGGGAGGGGGAGGTGGAGGGGGGGGCAGTTTTGGCCGCCTCCTTTTCTTTCCTGAGAGGAAGCGTTGTTTCCCCCCCCCCACAGGACACCTCGAAGAGAGAGACCAACCCATCTCAGAGCGAGGTATTCTGCCTCCGGGACTGCCTGTGGGAAAAAGGAGCCTTTCACTGTTGGCTGTGAAGCCATCGGCGGCTGCGAGCATACGTGGCTGAGAGCAGCTGTTGAACTGCCGGGACAGTCCTGCCTCCTTCCCTCCCTTTCCGCCCCCGCCCCAGGTTGCCAAGGGTTTCTCCCCCCCCACCTGGGGAACTGGGACTTTGTTTTGTTTCTTCTGAAAGTTTTTGATTGCACCATTTGTTGTTTATTCAGATTTTGTTAATAAAAATCTATTCTTTTCCTTTTCCACACTTCCACTTGAAGTTTCTTAATTTCTAAGTTGTAATCTTCTTAAACTAACGCAGTAGGTTTTTTCATTAGGCAACTCCTGAACCCAAGTGTTGCAACTGAGCAAAGAACAAACCATCAGTAAGCAGTTCAACAGCCTAAAAAGTGATATAATTCACTCACACAAGAGCACAAACCAAAGGCCAGTCACAGTTTTGACCTTGCTGGTGCTTTGTCAAAATGACTGACATCAATCTCATGATCCAAGTATCTTAAAGGAGTCATGAAAGCACTCATAGCCCTTAAAAATTCTCCAGTAGGAATCTTCTAATCCCTGCCCTGTTCCACAGGAAAGGCTCCTGAGATGTTAGGACTCAAGAAAGAGATCTGATTTAACCCTTGGTCTGATGCAGTCAACATCATCAGCCTACAGTAACTGAGGTCAGCTGCTCATTGTAATGGCTTGCTGTGCAAAACCTTTCATTTCTTTCTCTCAAATTAAATATAATCAGTTTAAGCACAGGCAGGTGGGAAATCGAAAATCACATTTCCATCATTTACAATCTGCCTCCATCTCTGAACACAGGGAAAAGACAGATGTATTCATGTCACAAGTGCCAAAAATCTTTATGAAGTCCTTGGTGGGCAGAAGCACTTTTTACATTTCCCTAAAAGCTATAAGCCTCAATCATTTCTTGGAAATCTACACTAGTAGTTCCAGAAAGAAACACTTCTCTGTTCTCCAATTTGATGAAAAGTTAAAGCTAAGTGCACAACTGGAGTTTATCCCTCCTGGGCACACAGAGAGGATGTGTATTTAATTTACTTCTGTATCTTGACGGCATCTTGTGCTTGGTTAGGGATTTGTTAATATCCTCAGAGCTTACAAACACTTGGCAGAACACATTCCTAAACTTCACTGGTTAATGAGATAGTTTTAAACACAGGGGGACAGAAAAAAACAAAGTAAAAAAAAATAGGGCACATCATATGAAAAATTAATGACAGCACACTGAAATGACTGAAAATCCACTTAATCTAAAACTCTATTTATATTTTACATCAGTCAAAAAAAATGTCTTTTCTTTTAACAACCAAAGTAGGTGACAATATTTGAGTCGACCATTTTGTTCAGCAGAACTGAAGTCAAGTTGGGTGTAATTTACAAGCAGGTCCCAGTGAAGGACAAGCATCAACATGTTTTTAATCTCCTGCACAAAGGCTCATTTTTCAGGGAGCAGCCATGCAAAGAAGCAGCAGTGTTCTGCAGGGACGTTTATTAAGCACACCTTGTTTTGGAATGGGAAAGTGCCAGGAACTGTGACTCAGATTTGCTGTTGTCAAATGAGGAAATGACAGAACTCAGTCTTCAGGCAGCCTGCAATCTGTCCTGGTAAGAGCCAAGGGTGAGCAAGGGACAGACCTTCCCAAAGAACAGGTGATGAACAGTGCTCTTCGTGCTCACTGGAACCTGGGAGCAGAGTTGGAATGAACTCGGGATGAGGACTCACCTTCAGATACAGGTGGAACTGGATGAGCTTTAAGGTCCCTTCCAATCCAAACTATTCTGTGATTCTATGATCTACAAACAATCCTGTTTTGTGAGTTTTGTGGGATTTTTAAAAAACAAATTAGCCAAGAAAATTACCTACTACCCCAATATCGGTGTCATATTGTACACCTTTTACTGTTTCTTCTCCCATATCAAAGCAGTGTTCCTGAATATCCCAACAAAAAATGCTGTGAGCCTTTCACTTGCAGAAAAGAGGAGTCACTGGAAGTATCTTAGCAAAGGAAATCTAGTGGCTGACAACATGCAACTGCTTTGGCAAAACAGCATTTCCACGAGATTTTGCCAAGATTGCCTGTGGTGTTCCTACTGCTTACCATCCAGCAGTGAGGTTCCCTGCCAGGTAACACAAAGACACACATTTTGCTCTTTGTTTCATTCACATTCCCCTCAGCATACACTGATCAGTGATGCAAGGAGCCAGTGTCTCACTTCTCAAGGATGTGTCCCAAATCTTATCACTTATGCTGTGAGATTTGTTCCTTCCCTGTCTCCCAGGCCACAGGGCAACTTCAGAAAGGTGACTAAGTGGGTTTGTAATGTGCTTTCTCTCTTCACCTCTTGAACAAAAAATAAGAAGCAGTAAAACTTTTACCTTCATCAAAATTCTGAAAGTCTTCTTTGAATTAAACGGTTGCATATAAATTGTTTAGGTCCTTTTTCTGCAGGAGCAATGAGCTGCTAGTGAGCCATTTAGTTAATGATACCCTTCCCAAAACAGAATGTTATGCCTAACTGGAAAAGTTAATATTTGTTGAGGTGTAACGAAGTAAACTATCAAGCAGGAAGTACACAACAGCTTCATTTTATACTTAAAAAGTCTCCTTTTTTTTTTTTTTAATTACTTTGAAGTTTTCAATGAAAATGTATTCGTACTTCGTGGAGATAGTGGGACAAAATTCAAATAGGCAATGCAGAGAGCCAAAATGCCAACATCACCCTCTGAGAGAACCCCTGGGGATTACAAATAGGTAAACCACTTTGTTCCACACAGTGTTTCTCAGCTCCTACCTCAAAGCCTTCAGACTGCCTCCTGTGTTTCCCAGGAAATTGCTGGCAATCAGATACTCCTGACCTGACCCTTCTCTCCCAGGAACCCAAGTAATGAGTATCCCTGTGAGAATCCAACACCTGGCTATAGATTAAAGAGCTATTTTTTTTTCCTGGCTGAGACAACACCTCACAGTATGGCTAATCCCCAACAAGCACTGTTTTTCCTTTATGGAATTGGAGATGCAGCTTGCAGGATCAGCAGAGGGAAATCTGGGGACTGTATAAGCAGGAACAATACTGTAGCCAGGTAATCTGTCCCGGAAGATCTGAAGTCTCAGCTGCAGGCACAGAGCTGAGCTGAGCTGAGCCAAAGCACTGCTGGAAGATGTTCTCCTACAAGTTGAGTTTATTTCACCATTTGAAAAAAATACGTTCATTAAAGGGACAAAAAATAAACTTACTGCCATGAATGGGTTAATTAATGACAAGGCTGTGGGCAAAGAAAGGTGCAGAGTGAGAAGAGGATGAGGAAACCAGGTGGCAGGTATAAAAATGATGCAAAATGTTCCTTTCACTGGCAAAAAGGTGGCAGTGGTGAATACAAACCAGCATTTCACTGCCAAAACACATGTAACAGGGATTTGTGCAGTATCAGCAGATTCCTCTAGAAAACTACAGACCTCAGACCCAAGTAAGGAAACTTACACCAACATTACACACTGGTGTTAAATGCAGCTTTATATTACATCGTGTCTCTCCTTATTTTCCTGAAATCTACATTTTTCCCATGCAGTTCCTGCTCCCCAGCTCACATTGCGTTACTCCCCACTCACACTGATGTCTGAGGATGGACAAAACTGAACACAACCACCTGCCCTGCAGAAGGACCAGCATAAGAGATTTCAGATTTTTGGTGTTGCTTGAACAGGTTACACTCAATAACTTTCCAAGTTGTTGTCTGATTAATCAATTAAATCATGGAAATTACTTTGGTCACTCTTGAAATTTGATATTATCAGCTATCAGTTGCCAAAGAGGTGCTTACTAAGGTTTGTGCTGAGAAAGTTTAATATTTTTATGAAATAAAAAATAAGGTCTCCTCTCAAACTAAACAGAGGAATGGCCTGGTAGTAAATTGGGAGTCATTTGGAATCAGCATAATAAACTGGTTTTCTGCCATGGCCATCAACATCGAAGACTAATCTATTTTGATTGTGGATTTCAAACGTTTGAGGCAGTTGTTTGGTTGAGAGAGGTTAAGAAAAACTATTATGGAATAAATGGCAATTTTTAACTTTTATTATCTTCCTAATACATTCCAAAATACTAGTACATGCAAATGTATGCTTATATACATTTTTTACTTTAATTATGCTGAAATCGGACACAACTGGTATCTACACAATAGGTTCTATATTTTACTCCACATTAAAGCATTAAAAAAGGGCATCCATTTTAATTTATAGTTAGATATCTAAATTTCTAGAACAGCGGGTACCAGCCGCTCACTGAGGAGTGAGGGCTCCTCTGTTGGCATGAGGAGTGATATTGTCCCTTTTTAAAGGTGGACAGAATTGATAATGAGTTATAAATGAGCTAATAATGGCACTTTTATAAGCTACAAAGGAAGAAAAGGTTAGCTTCTGACTATAGGGATACATTCTTGGGAAAGGTAAATTACTTGGTTTCAGTTTGTGAAGACTACAAAAGATGTGATGAACAGTCCCAGGTGATCAAGATCACACCTTTTATCTGCTGCCTCACAGGAACAGGAGCAAAGCTGTCACCAGGTAAAAGGTTGTGAAATGGGGAGGAAATCTGCAGAAAGACTAATCTATCTTTGAGCTTGTTTTTACTTAAATTTATTTAAAGAAAAGTTAGATCTTTAGCTTCTAAGAGAGGAGGGTTATACTTAGGATGCACAGACATGTATCACCTTTTTATCTGAGTACACAGCTTTCAAACAGAGATCTACTTTAAGCACAGTGAAAATGAGGCCGTTTTAAAACATACATTGCAAAATAATGGGAAGGGGGTTTTGCCCCCCGTTTTCCTAAATATATACATAAAGCCCTAGACCTCATGAATTGTCATTTTGCTTTTTACAGAGCACTAGAAGTTGTCCAGTTACGTGTGTCCCATTAGAGTAAAATAAAACAGACATAAAAAAAAAGTAAATACAATGAGGCATCCATAATTATGAAGAAATATATTCTCTCTCTGATTCAGTATGTTGGGTTCTAGTCTCCACCCAGCTAAAGAAAGCAGAAATCAGAGTTTACAATACTTTTGATTTGGCATTATATCTTTTGTTACTTTTAATTTATGCAGTAAGTAAAAAAACAACTAACAGGATGCTGACGGCTCCAGTTTTGAAAGCATCTCCCCTCCATCTTTTAGAGGATGTAACTTAATGTTTGACCTGCCTGAACATAGCTTTGTGACTGATGGCTCCTCTGTGAAATCACTTGGCCAGTGAAGGAGCATAAATCAACAAGCTCAGGTTAATCTTCAAAAACAAGCAGAACACAGCAAAACGCATGACAGAAACTGGAGCTACAGGTGCCATTTGCCTATCGTCTCCAAATTATTTTAAAGCCAATTCTTCCTTTCTAAGTTTTACAAATTTCTAATTTGCATGAAACTCCTATGCAGTGGTATGGAGATTGAGGAAAGGAATCCTTGAGGAGAGGCTTTCATGCTAAAGATAAAAAGGAACTTCTCAGCTTTCCAGTACAATGACTGATAAAAAAAAACCCAAACTGCTTTCCAAGAAATGAGGCAACATTCCAAATGATTTCTGTGGAATTTATGTATCAGTCAGTGTTATCATTTAGTTTTTCTACTGAGTAAAGCAATTTTTTTTCCAATACAATTTTATCACCTCACCCCCACCCCTAATATCTTTTAGATTGATCCATGTGCTATTTTAAGAATAAAAGCTAAAGGACAAATAGGAAGCTGATTTTATGACACTCTCTTTTACTTAAGATAGATATAAATAACAAAAATATCCAATGAAATAAGCAGGATAGAAGAGAAGAGGAAGAGGAAATAAGTTTTAAAAAAAGACCCAAAACAAAAAAAGTTTACAGGAGTATTACATTCATGACTTTTAGACGGAACAAAGAGATTCTTGGCTTTGCTTCTTAATCAAAGACGTTTTAAAGGTTAAAATAAAATGCTTTTCTATTCTTATTTTTATAGTATGACGATTTTGACATTTCTTTAGGTGTAAAATCTGTTTCCAATCAAGTATTCACTGGGTTTGAAGAAACAAAAAAAGAAAAGGGCTGCAGTAAGCAAATCCAAACAGGGAAATCAACTTTTAAATCTAGAGAAGACCCACTAGAGTCACAGGGTGAGAGAAAATTTGCAAGTTAAAAACAAAGATGTGTGCTTGCTTTAACCTGGGTAAGTAATAAATCAAGGGAGCAACCATAGTGCAATCTTGAACAACCCAGCTTTCAATCAAGATAGGCTGTTTGCTGGAATGAGACATTGTAATACAGTTGGGAAGCAATTAGGATAATTAGGACAGCGAATGTTACACAGGTGGCCAGATCAAATGTCCTTCTAGCATTTTGTCAGAGACAAAGCAACACTCCGAACTAACAAGTGGTAGCTTGTTCCCGTGCAGAAACAAACTGGGATAGGTAAACAGCTTGTGGGAACTTCTGATGGCTTGACTCACTATTAGCTCCAAGAAAACACACAGGAAAACATGAAGTGTAAGAAGAAAACCTACAAAATATTCAACTTAACATCAGAAGAGCCGTTACAAAACGTGAAGCAGCCACCAGTTGTTCAGCAAATTTATCTGCAATGTGCTGCTCTCTGGTCTGCCAGAACCTGCAGGATCCAGGCTTTGTTGACTGCCACAGATAGGAGTCCTTTCCATAGCTGAAGATAAGGGATTTTATCCCAATGTTCAGGATTATAGGAACATGTTATCAGTCCCCTGCAGGAACCATTTTTTCTCAAGAACCAATACTACTTCTCTTTGATGAAAGGATACCTCTCCAAGAGCTCCTAAACTCAAGATCAACTCTTTAAGCTACAGCCATATTTTCCAGAGGGAAGGAAACACAAATGAGCTGTGTTACTTGAATGTGAATTATTTTGTTTTCAGTATATCATGAAGTATACCTAAATATTTTTGATGGTGAGAGAATTGGGATTGTTCAGCCTGGAGAAGGGAAGAGTTTGGGGTGACCTAATTGTGGCCTTCCAGTGCCTGAAGGGAGCCCATAAGAAAGGTGGAGAGAGGCTATTTACAAGGGCCTGAAGTGGTACAACAAGGGGGAATGGCTTCACACTGACAGAGGGCAGGGTTAGATTGGATATTAGGAAGGAGTTCCTCCTGTGAGGGTGGTAAGGCACTGGCACAGGTTGTCCAGAGAAGCTGTGGCTGCCCCATCTTTGGAAGTGTCCAACGCCAGGTTGGAAGAACCTGGTCTAGTGGAACGATAAAGTTCATTATGAAGTTGTGTGACAGAGAGGTTTCACTGGCAGGTTTGCATCGCATTGTGCACTGAATTCAGTAACTTCTATGATCCATAATACAAGTATTGAAGCATATTTTGGTATAAGAATAATAATTATTGCTATTTCCTTTGATGACAAGAGACCCTAAAAGGGCCATTATGCTGGATACTGAACAGACTTAAAAGCCCAAGGACAAACAAAAGCACTGGAATGTGGATTACCCCACGCAGGTTGTTGATGGCTGGCAGAGGTTTCCTCCTCACCTGATAAGTAGTTGCTCTTTAACTGTTTATTGCGGGGTGGGGGAAGGGAACGGAGCAGGGCTGTCAGTGGCCCTGCTCCAGCACCACCAGTGCTGCAGTTTCACAACTGATGAGTTAACGTTCTCAACCAACAGGTGTCCAAATAGGTCCAGGAAGAAGAGAAAACAAAGAGTCTCACCAAATTAGTGCTCTCGTGAAGATGGTCAAGTTACACGGTTTTATTTCCAAAGGAAACAAATATCTGCTCAGTGCGAAGTGTCTTTACTCACAGAATTTATGTCCAGCTCTGCTCTAATTAACTCCCCACCCTCTCAAAAGCATGGACAGTAAGAAGGTCTGTGCAGAGGTATAAACAGTCTTGATAATTTTCATAGTAAAATGTGAAAGTAGTACTTTATAAATCCCTCAGTGCAATATTCACATTAGGATTTTTAAAGGGACATGGAACATATTGGTATTTGCACTGTCTATGTATTTTGACCATGGCACCTGGTACAACACAGAGGGAAAGCAGCTTGGCAACCACAAATATTTTACAGGCATCAAATCATGGGTTGGGGGGGGGATCAATGTTAAGTTGCAGGAAAAAAGGTACGTACAGCTTCAAGGGAAAGGAAAATGATATTATTCCTTGTGAAGAACCATTTCCAATTATAGCTTGACAAAGAAAAAGAAATAATTTAGGACTGAAGTAAATTAAATGGCTAAATACTAAAACTTCTTAAAAACAGACTTTTAAAGATAAGCCCTCACAGATGTAACTTTACTGTACAGCACAATTAGGTGCTGTTACAACAGGCTTTTTTATTATTATTATTAACTGTGATCAAAGCTTATTAACCAGCAGCATCAGGCCATCGGTGGATTGGACTACACAAGAGAGCTAATTAAACTTAAGAAGCCACAGACCCCTGAAGGCACAACATGCAATCCCCAAGGCAGGAATCTGAGTGAAGGGGATGAGAACATTTGCATAGTGAAGCAGTGGAAAGTGGAAAGGTGCTTCCTCTTATTTATTGTGGGCACAACAGTGAGTTTATTAGAGCGACTTCTGAATCTGTCCTCACCATCAAACATGCAGAAAAGTATGAGCACTGAGTGTCTGAGGACTCACTTAATACGGAATATTTCCATACACATGGCAAGAAACACAGATCATAAAATTTACTTAATCCAACAGGCTAGATCATGAGGTTATTCCTTACCCCAAGGAGCACTAACTTCCACCAATTATAATGTGAAATACATCTAAGGGACTCAGGGACAAGAGAAACTAAAATAGAGAGGATGCAAGCTGAGTATAAATGGGTGCCCGGTAGCCTTGTTTTGCCTACAGGCAGCTACATACAGTAGCATTATAACTGGAAATAAGAATAATACATTGTAAAATAATTCCTTCCATTGCTTATCTCCCATCTGCTACTTTATTCTTCACACATCTATTACAGATTGCAGTATTTAAATGTTTCCCTGCAGCTTCATCACATACTTGAGAAGAGGAATAATATTCTCTTTTCTGGTCACTTTCCAAACACTGTGAAGAGAGAAACTTTTTCCCTCCACCTACCTTTCCAGCTGCTGGGAAGGAAGCAGAAAAGTTTATCCAATCCTTATTCCTGTTTAAAAAACTTTCTGATGTGGATCACTAAAGTATTTTTCAGCTAATAAGAGGGTCTAATTTGCAGGGCAAAGACATGAGTGCCAACCACAATATCAAATAATATTTTATTAGTCTGATAATCTTATTGTCATTTTAGGATCTCTGGGAGGACTCAGCAGCAATAAAATCCAGCACAGAGGAGAAGAAAAAGGAATCAGTGGCAGCTGGGTTACGTTCTGGATTGTCCTTAAACAAGAATACTTAAAGAATACTTTAATTACTTAGTTAAATTAAATTAATTACTTAAAGAGTGCATGTTTCTACATTTTAAAATGACAGAAACATCTTGCACCAGTGTGGTGGCATCATGCTAAGTCACCCAGTCACTCTTGTGGACTAAGAGAAACATAGTAATGGCCACTTTTAGCCATTTTTTTTAGCCCTTTAAATAAAAACAGGTCCAGTTGGCAACAGCACATGAAAAAGGCAACAGTCTCATTCCACTCAACACCTCTGTGACATTTCCAAGCCTGCTCCAGTTGGTGAAAATTTGTTCATGTCCCAGTAGGGAAAAAAACAACTACTACCTGTTTTTGGTGACTCAGACAGAATCATACCAACCCTGGACCAAAACAATAACAATCCAAACCAAAAGCAACTTCCCACTGCTCCCAAGAAACATTCCTAACACCCCATTCATGAAGAACAGTAGAAGGATTTCCTTCATCTTCTCCTTCCTCTCTCAAACAGGAGCTCACAGGCATTTACAAGGATCTGACACATCATCTGTAGCTGCTGCATAAGAATTTATTAAACTGCAGTGAAAGCTGGGATCGTGTGTCTTTTTCAATCTCACATTCACAATCCTAACCAATATTTCATATAAATTTCACCCTATGCTCATGGCTCAATGGGCAAAGCTGTTGTGTAGAATGGCATACAGTGTTATTTATAAATGTAATACTGTTTCTAAAAGTTTTACTTCTCATACACATCAGAGCTGTTTTTCTGAGTGCTTTAATATACTTACTAATTCAATTTTAGTTTTTTCTTTTACAATACAAAGCATTAACTACATCTCTGTGTAGATTAGAGACAAAAACTGCCATGTTTCAGTTGATCTTGGCTTTAAGCTATGAAGCAGAAACTGCTGTCAAAAAGCAAACCCTAAATCACCTACAAATAGTACTGTAAATGCCAAAAACCCTAAAATTTTAGGTAAATTTTTAGGTTACACTTTATCTGCTACTGTAAGGATGAAGCTTCTACTCTTATCACAACATTATTGTCCCTATCTTGGTAACATGTATATTTTTCTTCAAACCTAGATGTCCAAAATTGACATAGCACTGCATCAAGGAGCTCTTGGTGAGTCCCCACCTGGGGAAGGTGATGGCAGTCCCTGGAGATAATCCCAGCTTTAGGTGGCAGAAGGAGCTACACTAAGCCCAGCTGGAGATATTGTTGGTTTTCCCAAGTGAATTGTAAAAGGACTGAAAATCATGGCATTACACTGTGTTAGTTCGTTTTGCTCATAGTTGGTGTATCACAAAATGCAAACTGGTTTAAATAAATCACCCTTAATTTCACACTCCAAAGATACCAGGACTGATAACTCTCCATCTGTATTTTAAGACAAACAGACAGGCTCATCTGAAAATGTATTTATCTCATGTTATGTTAATTTCCATGTTCTAATTTCTTGAATAAAACATTGTGTAACACGATATCTTATGCAAGTCATTCAACTAGTTCACTAGTTGACCAGACAGCTGGGAATCTCATCACAGATGAAATAAGTCCCAGTTTTCAGGCTCTAGTTTCTGCCCCTTTACAAAGATTGCGATTAATCATTCTTATACTTTTTCTTAATATTTTTCTTCCTTGGGTCCTGTTCCAATCTTTGGATCAGATCTACATCAGACTAATAATTTAATTTTTATTATAAAAAAATGCCATTTAATTTTCTTGTAGTATCTGTAGTTTTTTTTCCAAAACTACTGGAATGCCTTCAGTGCCCCAAAAATTAAGGAAGGAAAACAATTATTGATGGTTAAGCAAAATCTTCAGAGTTTTAAACTCTGTAGTTCAGCGTATCCTGAGTAGGTGACTGATTTTACAACGTCTGTGTTTCACAGCTTCTGTTTCACATCCTCCTTAGCTGACAGAACAGAACTACGGTTATGATGGAACTACCCCTAGTGTTCACCTCTAAACACAAACTAAATCACCTGCTGAACACCACTGCTTTTTTAATTCTCAGTGAATTTTTTGGATGTGCACATGTGGAAATGCACTCTTACTATGCATATATGGGCATATACCCACCTGTCTTCACTTCCCTCCAAAGAATTTATTTAATTATGATCTCCTCTCTTGATTGTGGGTTTCACCAGTATCTACTAAAATGAACTCAAAGATCTTTTAATTCTTACTGACTCCTGCATTCCACACAATGAAACTCCAAGTCCAAAAGGAAAAGCAATTTCATGTTTGACTAAGAGATAGGAAAACTAAGGTAATCAGAAAAAAAAACAAATATAATCTGTATTATCTTTTATGTCTTACAGTCCTTAATGTTTCATGTATCTATAAGCTTCATTTATCCACTCATTCCACTCATCCCTGAATCACTGTTTTCTCCATGGAGACACGGTCTGCCTCAGACTTCTTTTTGCATCTGAAAATCCTACGCCAGACTTCAGATACTCAGCACATATCTGTGTTTTTCTATTGTTCATTGAAAGAGAAAGTTGTGCACACAGGGGGAGCATCACTCCACCTAAGTGATGCTCATTGTGCAGGTGCAACAATGCCATTACCTTGAAAAACTTTTATTGAGTTACCCAAAGGATTAAGTTTACAGTTTTCATATTATTTGCAAATTTTGCTGCTGGAAGAGCTCTACAGTCAGGACAAGAGAAGGCAAAAGAAAACACATTTTTGTTTACAACGCAAATTAAAACACAGTTGCTATATTTTCCTATTACACTGATCAGTCCACAATTGGCTGAGTAGGGCAGTGGGGGCTGTTTTCATTTTTAAATGCATGTATATCAAAAACTCATTCACTGAACTAGTTAAGTCCCCCTGAATCTAGAAAAAGACTCAACATCTTCCACTTTTCCTTGCCTTTTCACAAAACAAAGTATTTCTCACCTTGTCATCTGAAATGACCAACCAACATTTGAAAGCAAAAATTTCTGAAAAGCACAGAATAACAATAAATGATGTCTTTCCATTATTTCAATTTTCTCCATTTGCCTGAAAGCTCTGCTTAATTGATATTACCCCAGAAAGCCCTCAACAAACAGGCTCATAGGAGTGACAAAGCTGTTTATCACTGGTATCAGGGTTTTAGACACTCCTGGTTCCCAGGTATGCACAGAAAACTGGTGGTTTACAAAAACACAGTGTTGTCTTGATTACCTTTACCTACAGTGGAAATAAAAAGCTCCAGTGAGAGAACCCACAGAAATATATATATATATACACACACATACATACATACACACACATATAACCATATAGCAACTATCAATGCAGTTTTGAAACTTATTTGTCCTGTATATTCCTATTAGTTTGTCAAAAACTTGCCAAAATTCTGATTCATGGTATCTGGTATTGTAGAATGGGCCATCGCTGTATCCCACACACTTTACAAGATTCTAGTCCTGGAAAGATTTGTCAAATTAAGTTTCACGAGCATCTTCACAAGACCAAAAATTCACTGACAAATTAAAGATAATTCTGCTATAAATACATTTCTATTCCATTTACATACACAGCTCTTTTTATAGCTGTTAAACCTCCTCTCTTTCCATCTTTTTAAACAGTATTGAAACTGTCAGGAACTACATTTTACACTTTATCAATCATTGTGCACACATCATGATTCCCAGAATTTCCAATGGAACTGTTGATGGTTCAGGTACTGTTAAGACTGTCATTAGTTTTGCAAAGTGTGCAATTTGTCATTTTGGAAGAAGTGACAGTGCCTTCACTTGCGCAATATGCTTTTAAACCTCCTCTCTCTAATTTGAAAATGGCAGTATTATCCTCTGCTTCAAAAGAGGTATTTTTAAGGCTTGCAGGTTGGCTTGTCACAGAGCAATCTGTCAGGTAGTATTTTACCTTTCTTAAGGTTTATTCACATAAAGCCTGTTTGTGATATCACACAAAGACAATACTTTCTGTCTTACCTGATGGTAAAGAGGCCTGTGTTAAACTTTCACTTTCCTCATCAGTGCTGGTATCATAGTCATTTTCTCTCTTTATAACCATTTGAGTAGTAGTTATACCGTCCCTAGAAAACAATAAAAAATTGAAAAAAATTAGGTATTTTTGTTTCCCAAAGGAATCAAATAATTCAGAGAGAATGTATATGAAAATTACCACCTAATGAAATGGCAGGGACACACTATGAATGGAAAATCAGCTGCAGCCCCACATAAAACAGGACAGATTCACTGGATGTTTAGTTACAGCACCCAGAGCAATATGCTGCTATTTGCAGGGGTGCCAGGAAGAATCCTCCTCTCCCACTACTAACAGCATTGTTATGGATAACCCAACTCTCAGACAGGAAGAACTGTCACTCCCTGTTAGGGCCAAAGGAATGCAAACTAAACTAAACTAAAATATGCACCAGGTAAGATACCAAGAAAGCCAAGAAATTTAAGGAATACCTGGTACACTTGGCATCTGCTGCAGATTCTTTGGCTTCATTCAGCAACCTCTGTAAGTTTCTTATCTTTGCCTTCTTCTCATTCAGCACCAGAATAAACCGGTTATAAAGATCTGCCTCCAGCTTCTCTTTAGCCTCCACACATTTTTCCAGCCTGCAATGTAAAATTAACTATTGTGCTAATTTTTCTTAAAATAATTTGCTGCTTCCTGGAACAAAATTCTGTAGTGAGGTCAGACTTCCTCTTACAGGAATCTCCATTCCGAACCATGCAGTACCAGTCCAGCACCTTGTGTCTGAAACAGCAGCTTTTCTTTTTCCCCCCTCAGAAAAGTGAAATGAACTTTGCTACCAAAAGGGGAAAGTTTCCAAATGTGAACATTTCTCTTCATGCCTTTTTTTTTTTATTGGTTCCTGCACAGCTCCAACTAAAATTTAAATAGGCAAGTGTTCTTTGTTTTCACTACTGAATCACCATAGTTGGTATACCTTGGCAGGATACACACAATGAGATTATAAATATATATGATTAGCTTGACAGGTCTCAAATTTGGACTACACAGTCTGATGTGAAATATATATGAAGAGGGGGGGAAAAAATCCCCAAAAATAAAAATGTTTAAAAGCTCTTAATTAGTATCTTCAGAGTAAAATATTCTTCATGCTTTTTAAGAAGTTTAATATGTACCTGTGAATAGGTCAATGTCAATAAAATGAACCACAACGGAAATATAAAATTAAGAACATGGATGTATAATATCTCATAAGCAAAGAAAAACTGGAATACAAGCAAACATGAGCCCAAGAAATTACTTGTAGCAAATGCAATTCCATATTTGTTTCCTATATTTTATAACCTTTTAATCCTTGCGTTGAACCACAAACATTTTTTTAGCTGTGTACACAACAAGCAAATAAACATCTTGATAATCTTGCTGATCATGGTAAATATAGCAAATAGTCAAACTTATAAACATTCTTTTCACCAATCTGTGCAAGGCTGGTAAGAAAAGCCTAGGAGGCTTATTTTGTTATTAAACCCAAAAATGTAACAGATTTAAAAAATACTCACTTATAAAGTAAGGTATTTCAACAGACTTCCTACATAAATACTAATCAATTTGTTCACAGATCAAAACTATATAGGATGTAAGAAGAAAGGCAGTAGCAAAAAAAAATTAAATCTAATGAAATATTAAGTCTACTGTGCAATGCTTAAGGGATATGCTTGATAGTTGATAAATAATTCATCCAATTTAAATGCAAATAGCAGAACATCATTACCATATGGATCAGTTCAGTAATGCTTAAATGAAAGATCATATGTACTAATCAACTACCAGGAGACTTTCCACCTACAAAAGGGAAGTTAACTGTTTAGTGGGGAACAAACAGGCAACTCACAAAGAATCATAAACCCTAATAAAGGACCCAGAAGAGCCTGGACATGCTCAACACTAATTGTGCCTGTATAACTAAAAATTGGGTGAAAAAAAGCATTTTGTCTAAATATGCTAATCCTGTCTGTATCAAATCCTATAGAACAGTCCCCTCTCCCACAGAAACCAGCAGAAGTGATCACTGCTGTGCCTCTGTTTTGCCAAGCCACTAGTTTGTGTTGGAGCAGTTGGGGTTGGTTCAGACAGTTACATTGAGAAATTTTGCTCATTTGGCCAAAAAAAGTGCCATATAAAGACAATTTCAGTGAGGCCCTTGAATCCTGCAAAGACATCCACTGATGAAAATCCACGTAAACGGAAACTTCCAGTGAAGTAAAGCTGATGCTGCCTGTACTGTAAGTAGTATAGTACAGGAACCAATGGTAATTCTAGATAATTTCTTCAGTCTCTGGAGCAAAAAATTAGCATCTTGAAATATATATACTGACTGTATGCACAGATTAGAATACTAACCCTTCCTTGTGCACAAAAACCTATTAGTTGTATGCCATCAGTTAATCTTATATGATTGCTTTCATTTACAGGAACACCTTTTTTTGTTTTTCTCTTTTTAAAGTTATGCACATACAAACACATTCACCAGACACAGGTATGACATTAATTTGGCACAGCATACGATCAGTATAAATCAGTATTACAGTAATGCTGTATTTACAAGTTCATCATGGCTGGGCTTCGCGAACGAAGATTTGGGAAGGGCTCTACCCACGTTTGTTACAAGCACGTTGGTGGCTGAAAAGGCCAATACGAGATAGGCACGTCCGGTTGCAAAAGGCACAGCAGAAAGACTCCTTAGGTGGTATATTCTGCAAGACACGATTCTTTCTGTGTTGCCTTTTCTCCTCAAGATTCTGCGTTGCCTTTTCTCCTCAAGTACGTTGCCTTTTCTCCTCAAGGTTTGCAAGTTATGGGCCTTTGAAATGTACTATTATATGGCATATCTGGTACTTGAAAAACAGAGCAGTGAAAAAGCAACAATCCTTTGCCACTTGGGAACAGGGATGCATTAATTATGTAGGTGGAGTGGCTCTGTGGAGCCTTTAGGATTCACTGAATCACCTGAATTACGTGACCACCAAGCAGAGCTGTCTGGGTTTCATTCCAATACCTCACAGACTACAAATACAAAATTTAATTGCAATTCGCCACATGCTGCTGCCTGTGTGTGATTTGTCTTCCTGAAATACCACCTCCCCAGGCCAAAGAGAGGAACTGCTCATCTCAAAGACAACTTCTGAGCATGGTAAAATAAATGGAGGTTAATGGCTGGATTGGTGCTTTCCATTTTGTGCATCCTCAGATCTCTCTGCTGTGTGAGCACAATGCTTTTAATGTGCCAAAAGCACCTAGGTTGACAGGCATCAAAAGGTTTGCACAGCCCACTGAAACCAACCCCTATGACAAATAATAAATTGAGAAAACCAAGTTCTTTTAAGTGCTGCCTCAATGCAGAGCAATCCCACACAATTCAGAGAGGTCAACGTGAACTGTGTAACTTACTGGCACTTATTTATTAGTGGTATTGCCCACAATCCAACAATAAGAAAAAAAGAATTCAACATCTCTGCTATTCTCTCTTGTTCTCAGGGCTCTAAAATAATTCCTGGATCTCACGGCACTGCTTCATTGCATTTCAGAGTCACGCTCCCCACAACACTGGCAATGGTATGGAATCCTGATGAGCTAATGCTGAAGAGTCAGTTTCAAGCACCAAAGTACCTAGCTTGCATTTTTATAAGCTATTTGTGGTTTAAATATACTGTCACTGTAGTTGACCACAACATAAATAAGAGTTATTTTGAATATGGCTTGTCTACACCAATTTCAGACATCTGAAAAAAAAATACATACCATGCCCAAATCAGAAATTTAATTGTTATTGTTCAAGGGATTATTTTGCTACATATTATTACAATTAATAACAGGGTTGTTCTAACCCCTGTCCAACCTGGCCTTGAACCATCTGTATGAAATATGAACAACAGCTGTTTTGCTCTGATATTTTAACTCATCTATTCCTGAGATAAGCTTGCACACACACTCATCCCCAGGCACCCACTTGCTCACAAAACCTCTGTGATGGTCAAGAAAATTGGAGCAGGGAAATGGAAATGGGATGATAGAACTACTCCATCCAGTGCCCCATGGTCAACCAGAATAAAACCAACCCTCAGAAGTCTGCCTGCTATGTTTTAATTCTAATGAAATCCTGAGAAAAGAGACTTTGAGCATAGGGAACTGCAAGGCTTGAGGCTGTGGAGTTGATATGCTTGAGCTGCAGGCGAGGTAAGAGCACAATTCTCCACATCACGTGCTTTACATTTGATGTTTTACCACTCAACAACACAAGTGATACAGAACGTAAATCCTGAAATCCTGCCTGCTGAACAAAGGCAGGCAGAGCTTTGTTCAGCTCTGAGAAACTGGGTCCTGCTTTTGGAGCCAAAAGAGCAAAGAGTAGACTGGGCTGTGGCAAAAAGAATTTAAAAAACCCAACTCTACCAAACCAAAGAAAAAACCCAAACTAAAAAAAAAATCCCGCTGTTTGGGTGAAAATTATTTTTAAATTATTTTTCTTCTCCATTTATTAGACATGGCCAAAGACTGGTGACCATAAAACCTTCAGAGTTCATTTTGAAAAACCATGTTTCATCTATTCAAACTATAAACACACCAAAGAAATCCACCAGCTTTCACAGCTTCTGAGAGCAAAGTTTGTCAGGCAACTGTGATTTTTTTTTTCTTTTTTTTTTCCGCCTATTCTTTGGGGTTACCCTGTAAAAGTGCCACCCCACCATGGAAATTGATACAAGCACTAATGCCTCTTACATATCAGCATGTAATACAGTACTGGTTATACAATACACTATTGTTCAATTACACTGTTAAGCGCTAAAACATTACTTAGGGAGGCCCTAAGCCTGTCAGGGAGACTGTCAGGAGAAATTGTTACTCTTTTTAATGAGAGGGAAACTAAACCATAAGTCTCTTTTTCAAGGTAAATTAATGCCAATTAGCTACATTCTTTCATCAATCTTCCTAAATGTGGTTTTTTTTTTAAAGTAAAGCTATAGAAAAACAAGATAAATCTCTTGACTTCTCTGTGCTCAGAGTTTTATGCTGAAACGAGCGCAGATTCCTTCACTATAGAGTGACAGACAATTCAGATCATAAATGCAACAGCAGTTATAAAAATCTCCTGCAAAATATTGGCATTTTTTCCCATAATACCACACTCTGGCTGCTTCCACAAGGCAAACAGATTGAAGCAATGGCAACTTATTTCCCACTCAAAAGTGTAAATAATTTAAACTGCTAGTGCTAAGAATTATAAAAAAATAACATTAAGGAAAAGGCTTCCTAATGAAACTGAAGAGGATTCAATAAAAATTAAATGTTTGTTTGTTTTTAATTCATAAAGCTAAAACCAAATTTAATTGCAAATTTGTAATATTAGTTGTATCCTTGACAAAGAAGATCTACAACTACATGGGCTGGAGGCAACTGAGCTCAAAACACCTTCCAAGTGCATAAAAACCTGTGTTCACCTTGTGAAACTCACCTCTTCTCTGCATCACTCCAGTTGCTGAAAAGCCTTTCATTTTCTCTCTGCAGGTGCTCATTTTTGGCCTGCAGTTTTCCCAGGCTGTCCAGGCAGTAACCAATGAGTTCCTTCACCACCTTGGCCGGACTTGGGACCTCCTGCAGCTTCACAGAGCCAAGTCTGAACTAGGACACAAGGACAGAGTGTGTTATCCCAACTGCACAGGAAGGATCGCAAAACTTTGCTCCAATAAATTTTAATACTTAGCAGTCACTTTGTCATACAGAGAATTGAGAAATGTGGAATAATCTACATGCCAATTATTTGCAGAGGTGATGAGGGGTCTGGAGCATCTCCTTGATGAACAGAGACTGTGAGAGCTGGGCCTGATAACTCTGGAGAGAAGAAGACTGAGAGGGGATCCCATCAATCCACACCAATATCCCCAAGGGCTGTCAGAGGACGGTTCCAGACTCTGTTCAGTGGTGCCCAGTGACAGGATAAGGAGCAATGGTCATAAACGAAAACACAACAAGTGCCCCCTCAGCATGAGGCAGAACTTCTTTCCATGGACATGGCAGAGCCCAGAACAGCTGCCCAGGGAGGGTGTGGAGTCTCCCTGCCTGGAAACATTCCAAACCCATCTGAACAAGTTCTTGTGTCACCTGCTCCAGGTGATCATGCCTGGGAAGGGGGTTGGACTGGATGATCTCCAGAGGTCACTTCCAGCCCCAAATATCCTGGCATCCTGTGGTTTATACAGATAATATCTAAGATCTAATCAGCAAGTTGTCACCTCCAAGGTTCAGACAGCAAGTTCTTAACAATAAAAAGAGTCCTTCAATTAAATAGGTAGCCTTGTTAATTCAGTGAGATTAAAAGACAGGATCTATAATGAACTATTGTATTTCTTCAGCAGTAGGGATGTTGTTCAGGGTACACAAGAGGTCTGAACAGATTTGTTCTGTTGTGTCTGGGAAAAACAATAGAAAACTGTTGGTTTTGTTATGATTTTTTACGGCTCAGCTATACATACAAACCAGCACCAGCTGAACTATAAGTGTGCAAAGCTGGGTGAAGATACCCAAATACCCAACATGGCAGTTTGGGGCAATGGGAGAAGGATATTGAGGCTGCTGGAAGAGGGTCACACATGTTATCTGAGGAAAAGCAAATCAGAAATGAAGGGCCTGGCTTTGGTGCTCTGGAGTGGGCAGAGGATGGGGAATCTGAGCTACCTCAGGGTACACTTCTGCAGCTGATAAAGCCTACGCAACACTCATGGGGCTTTCTGAGCCTCGCCACACCCAGGAGCACCACTGTCTGACTTGGCAGAAAACTGAGGGAGCAGCTCCTGAGAAATGCAGAGGTGGGCTGGATGACACAACCCAGATTTTGGCCAGCTCTAAATCACAATACAAGCAGAACTTTGGGGGAAAAAAGGTATTTAAATTACTTGGCTTCCACTGGAAGAAACATCGAGTTGGTGAGGGGTATGTAGAAGGAGAAGGGGGTCTTCTCTTGCATCTTGTAATTATCAAAAAGACTGACATAAAATTTGACAAAAGCATTGCATTTCCCTATGAATAGAACTATTACTCATATTTTCAACTTGAATACAGAGCAATAACATCTTAAAGTACATAAAAATGTAAGCAGTACATGATAGGGAAGAGTTCAACCTGTGTTGTGGCTCCTCACCTATTAAAATCAGAAATGCCATTTCATTCCTTTTTCACGTCTTTTTGCTTGGGAAGGCATGGAGAATAACTAAAAAAAGACATCATTAAAAAAAAAAAGGTGTATTGTTTGTTAACACCTTTTTAATAGCAAATTTCACTAACACAAAGTTTTGCTGAAAAGGGCCTGGTAACATAACTGCACACAAAGATTTCAAAGGCATTGTTTGAAACAAGTAACAGTCCTTCAAGTTGGATCTTTTATCTGTGGAAGTCTCTGCCAACAACACATGACACCATCATGACCTTCTCCAGTAAGGTCAGCCTATTAGAAAACGTGACAAACCCAAAGGTTTAATTTCCAATTAACCACATATCTTTCCTGCAAACTCATATGTGCTGTCTCTAACGTGTTGTTGTCTTTAGCTGACATACATCTGATGGCTGCGGATTAAAAGATGCTTTCAATTTATTTTTGAAAATTAGATTACATTATCAGTGACCCACAGATTGGCGTGTATTCCCTGAATCACACTTGCTGTCTGACAGCATTAACAAAGGTGGACATTTGCATAAAGGAAACTGTTTTTCATCACTTGCAAGCCACCACCACACTATTTGGATAAAGGCTTCATGGCACACTTGAATACTGCCCACAGAAATAGACAGGCACAGTAGCAGAGATAAAACAGCCACGCAATCTCCTACTTGTACTTTGAAGGAAATAGCAAGGAGAGTACATCACTTTTGTTTTATGCTTTAATATTATCAACTGAGACAAAGTATTAAACAAATACGTTTAAATGGGACAAATAATCAGTTTTCTCTGCACAAAAGAACAAAATATGCATAATCCTAAAAAACGGGTTTAAGTGAGTAGCAACAGATTTCAGCTGAAAGCCTGATACCACTGCCAACCAAAATCACATCAAACAAAAATCAGACATTTCAAAAGCAATTGTAATTATAAATAAACCAGACACACAGAGAATTTGGTTGTCCATCTTCCTCGCTGTCCAAGTCCTACACTGACAGTCTTTAGTCTTTAATTCAGTCTTTATGCAAAGTAATTGACTATTATCTACTTTCTTACAATAAATTTCATTGTTCTGTTTTCTGTGTCTCAGACACTGCATGGACCATTTCAGTTCTCCTACATATTGCTTAGTTTTTCCTTGCAACTAAACCAAGAAACACCCTAGTTATTTGTCCTTCATCACCAAAACCACAGTAGTGACACTGCAAACAATTCTAGGAAAATTCAGTAGAAGTGGTTGAAGATCAGGATACCATAACAAAGAGTTAACTGGGTGGGATATCAAGGTAAACAGACCTTGCTTTCACTCCTTTCTTGCAGGAGTGAAAGAAAACATCATTAACACTTTACTGAGCTAATATGACACTCAAGGTGTCTTTAGTTTGGATCATGTTTCCAAGGTGATTTTGTAAATTTGTAATGGTAAATTTTAATTTTTTGTCAGTTTTGTAATTCCTGCACGTTGCTGCTCCCCAGATCAATTTAAATTTCTCACCATTCTTACAGTTGCTGTGGCTTCCTGGCTCTGTATCATCTGCAGATGTAACTAATGTGCCTTCTGCTTCCTCTTTCAGATCATTCAAGAAAACATTATGTAAAACACTGAAGCACTAAACACTTCATTTATAAAGACAAGGAGCAGCTCTGCTAGAAGTCCCAGGGGACACCACACTGACTGTGACTGACACACTACTCCCCTTCAATATCTGTTTTATTGTTTGTGAGGATTTCTTTTAAATTGTTATTTTTTTAAAGACACATAAAGATGAACACAGACAGACTTAGAAAACTGTGTTCCAATAATCAGAAATCACAGTCAACATGTATCACTGGACCATATTTTAAGCTTAAGAAATAAAAACAAGAATTAGAAGCTTATGACAAAAATGTCCTTTTCCTGTCACCCCTCACCCTGCCCATCTTCTACAGATGAAGAAAGCACAAAATATTTCAGAAGGAACTGAAAATCTTCTTTAGTAATTTTTCTTCTACTTACTTATGCTTACAGGAACATATTTTCCTTCACATATGAAAATAAAAGTTATTGAAATATGATACAACACACATTTTTCACAGAAAACTCCAAAGCTGTATGAAAACGACTTCATTCTATAGAGACATTAAAATTTAATTTTGTATTAAATATTATGTATCTGCTATATAATCTTTGCATTACTACACTGCACTAAAAATGAGTTATCATATCCAAGGCAAAAATTACCAGAGGTTATGCACTGAGAGGAGAAGCCATTCACACAGCAGTGCCTGCACACTCTCTGAGGCAGAATCGGAAGCTGAATACTATCAGTGAGCTAATTTCCAATAAGAACAATTTTTCATTGTGACAAACTAGTCTAGAATTAAAAAAAAAAAAAAATCATGCTGGAAACTCTCATTTCATGTGCTTTGCTGGTCATGATCTCTCTCTATGTTACTTAAGTATCCTAACAATCCTTTCTAACAGTGTTTTTTTAATACGAAATATATTTAAGGAATTCTGTACTTCCACAAGGTAGAGAAAATATTTAGACAGATTTTGTCATTTCTTTTCCTGGCAGGATAGATACAGTGTTTTTGTATATGTGTATATATATATATATATATGTATATATGTATGCGTGTTTTTATATATATACATACACACATATATATACACTGTATGCATGTGTGTGTCTCTTCTATTAAATCCTAACCTATAATATTTCACTTTTTCCTTCTCTGTTTTGAAAATTAATTAACAATTAATTTTTTAAGAGATCACACTTACAGGTACTTAGGTCTGATTTTGAAATGAAGATATTCCTAGTGTGTGAACTCACTGATGGAGCTCTAATTGTACAAGTCAACCTATAGCCTGTAACAAAATCACCTCTAACTCATCTCACTCAACTTCCACTTTTCCTGCCCCTGAATAAGACTCAGACATCCCTATGCTTTGTTTCCAAGATGGTATTTCAAGCTGTATTAGCACACTTACGAACACCTACATCCTTGCAGACAGAAGCTGCCTCTTGCAAGGAATTGCCTAAGCAACATCCTTTCACCAGGGAAATATTGAAGGAGAATTTGAGGGGAAAACAAAACTTTGGAGCAGGCCACCAGCCTGAAGCAGCTGTTTCATCCCCACCTGGCTCTGTGGGGACCCACAGTTTGTAAAAGCAGCTGTGGCCGCTGCAATGAAGCAGAAAAACCCTGCAGACCCAAACAACAACAAATTTTTTTGTCATCATCCTGTCCCAAGCACAGAATCACAGAATGTTAAGGGTTGGAAGGGACCTTAAAGCTTATCCAGTCCACCCCATGCCATGGGCAGGGACAGCTTCCACTATCCCAGGTTGCTCCAAGCCCTGTCCAACCTGGCCCTGGACACTTCCAGGGATGGGGCAACCTGTGCCAGGGTCTCACCATCCTCACAGGCAGGAATTTTTCCTTCATGTCTTATCTAAACCTGCTCTCTGTCAGTTTGAACCCATCCCCCTTGTCCTGTCACTCCAGTTCCCGATAAACAGTCCTTCTCCAGCTTCCCTATAGCCCCTTCAGATCTTGCAGGTGCTGTGGGGTCTCCGCACAACCTTCTCTTCTCCAGGCTGAACAACCTCAACTCTCCCATCCTGTCTACATAGGGAGATGCTCTTTATCAATTTCATGTCCTCCTCTGAACAAGGCTCCAATGCCTCTCCTGCACTAGGAGGGAGTGACACTAGCAGGGACATTCTGATGGCAGAGTTCAGCCTTGGTCCTTCCATGCCGCTGCTAAAGCAGATTCAACAGGGTCTTTGGGAACAAGAGAAGATGGAGGAGCAACCACGGTGTTTTTAAGGAATAAAAGTCTTAAAGTTTAAAACTGTATGTTTTCTGTACTCAAACTCCATCTTCATCTCCAGAGTCAAACCAAACAAAATGCTTTACTCATCTGTTTTATCAATGCTTACACAAATTTACACCCGGAACTGCCCTGCCAGGAGAAGATAATAAAAGCTGTACAGATGAACTATCCTGAAATTACCCACCAATGCCCTTGCGTACTGTTGGTACTGAAACCACAGAGTTAGGGATCTGCCATAACACTCAGGACAGCACTGAATGTGTTTATTCAAATTATTTAAATTGAAATTCACTTAATTCAAAAGGAATGAATTTAAAAGGAAGATGTCCCCCTCACATGTAAGATACAGCAACTTTCTTTTCTCAGCTGAGAGCTGCGGCTCTTGAAAGGCAGATATTCTGTGATTTCCAGAATCAGCTTTGCTACTGCCAGTTAAATATCAGCTACCTCTTCTACTCCACATACACACAGACTCTGAAATAAGGTAGAATCAATACTTTGATAAAAGTAAGTTTTCACTACGAAAATAAACAAGTATTTAAAAGAGGAAAATGTTAATGAAAATTCATATACAGGGTTAAAGAATATGACCTACAAATGAATGATGCTGACACTTACACAAAGAAAGTATTGTTACAAGCTTGAATCTGGAAAGCATTATACCATTTTTATTTCTTAAGTCAATCAGTGAGTGGTCTTGAGTTTTTAAAGCTGTGCCACTATTATCACCAGGGAAATCATTCAACAGTAACTATGACATCCCTGGGTGTGGTAATGAAACAAGTACACTAGACTTGCACAATACAGTGATGACAACGTGAAAGCAGAAGTTGCTTTTCTAACAGCAAACTCTAGGAAGCTAGAAAATATTACAAAGTACCATGAAAGCCAAGAAATCTGGCCAGTTACATCAGACAGTATAAAAATATGATCAGCAACTACAAAAAAACAAGTTTAAGATAAAAATCCTGCCTTTCTACACTCCTTGCCTTTCCCTCCTGAAATGTTATTCATGAGTAAAGTATTACTTCATCCTTAAAAAAACCCTACCAAAAACAAAACAACAAACTTCCTTTTTGACGAAGGTATTACATCTATCCCAGAGCAAAACAGCTGACATAAGTGATTGCTGTTTTTCTCAGATTTTTACTACAGGCTGCAGAAATCTGCCACACAAATTGCCATCATGTTAGCTACACATCCACTGGAAATGAAATTCCACCTGGTTTCACTAGTTTGTGTCAGTGGTTCCCAAGTATTTTTGGAGACTGCTCCGCTGTTTCTCACACCCTCAAACCCACCTAATTCTCGGTACTATGAGCCCCTCAAGGTTTGCACTGCAAGGAGGCTACACCTGTACAGTAAAATGAGGAGGAACTAGGAACATCATCAGGTGGTAGAACATACTAATTACTGTCCTCTGTCTGTGCCAGTGACCAATTCACCAAACACTTCACAGAAATACCGCAGGAGTTGGAGCATCCCAGGGACCACTTCCAAGAGTCACTTTGCATGCAGCCAGCCTCTTCTGGAGGCTACAGAGAGTTTAACAGCATGGACATAGACTCTTCCCCATCATTTGGCCTCTGTGTCTAGGAATATCCCCAGGCATTTTTAATTTACTTAATTTAATTCAAGTGCAAAGGTAACCCCAGTATCCAGTATTCTGTACACCCCAGTAACCCCAGTATTCCATATCCCTGGAGTACTGCTCCATGAGGTTTGCAGCAGGAGGCACTGTGTGTTACCAGATTAAGAAGGACCAAGGCACATTGCAGAAGGAAGTCTCAGGTTTCCTTTTTGATAGAATACCTGGGTCACCAGGAAGCAGGTAGAAATAAGGATGAAGAAGACTCTGCACTTGCAAGTTATTCCTTCCATCCCTCATCAAGCTCAGCATGGGCCAAACTTCCCAACTGGAAGCAGACTCTGATCCTGAAAGGTCTTAAAAGAATCCTTGACTGGGGAGGAGGTTCTGGGGATGTCCAGTTCACATAAACCCTCTCATGAAGAAATTTAATTTTTTGAAAGAGTTTCTTAATCTCACCAGTCTAGCTGGAAAGCTGCTTGGGATATTTTTTCCTAATTGGTCTCCTAAAAACAGACATGCCCAACTTGTATCCACCTCTTGGACAGACACTGTTCCCTAGCTTATGGCATGCTTCTCCCCCTCTTGTGTTCAGACTCCGTAATTTATAAATAAATAGATTTCTCAGTCAGTGTTTTTTATTCTCAACTAAAGCTTAGTGTAGCTTTGGCTACATATACGTTAGTTTCTCTGTCCCTCATATCATACAGCCTTACTCCCAATTTCACCTTGCATTTCTTGACTGTGGGTAACCAGAACTATATATGTAACTTTTGAATATATACCACAACAAGGTAAACCATGAAAATTCACAGAAAATAGACATAGAACTTAATACTTATGATCTTCAATTGTCACTTAAGTCTATTTGCATGTTTCACTTCTTTCTTTAACCCTTCACGTTTACCCTGTGTAAAAATCACCACGATACAGGGATTATCTATATTTCAGGAGGTCTGGTTCTTGAGACAGTTTTGGAATAAAAAATGGTAAAGGAAAATAGTGAGAACATCAGACAATTCTTAAATATTCCCTAAAAAAAGAAAAAGTGAGCCATGTAGATAGGTAAGAGTACCAAGGACACCTACTGAGCAAGAAACTAACGGACTTCTTTCATGAATAGGCGTTACATCTGTATGTCTTTCTTGAAAGCCTTTGGAAAACTTCCTTGTTTAACCTTTACATTCCCTCAGAAACATCATATTTCACATATCTACACAATCAGCTACTTCTGTGAAGCTTAATCCCACCCACACTGAAAGGGTCTTTAGCTACTGAATTTTGACAGCTGTGACATGGTCTGGTCAGGATCTACCCAGACTGTGATTCATGGCCTTAAAATGCTTTGCAACCATTTTCCCAAACTTACTCTAGAAACCCTGGCTCGTGAGATTACTTCCTCCTCCAACCTTAAACCTAAAGATATATATTTATTCACGCACACATATAAATGTATGTATATGAGCCAAATTGTATCTTTGTAAAAAATGAGATACATACCCAAAAATGGCATGAACTGTCTAAAGTTGCAGAGCATTTGCACTACACCAATGCACATGTCTCAAGGTGCTAAGCTACAGAAAGCTGATACTAATTTCCCCCTCAATTTTTTGACCACTGTGCGACTAAATCCCTTAAAATTAGAAATACACTGAACACTAAATGCACTGCAGCAGTAATACTCAGCACCTGTAACATCAGGTATTCCTTCCATTTTTCCCTCCCAATAGTAATCAGATAAATTGTTCCATTTCATAAAAAAAAAAAAAACATTAAAAAACCCCACAAAAACTCCTAAACAAACAAACAAAAAAAACCACATCAAAAAACCCAAGCAAAAAACCACACACACAACCAAAAAAAAAACAAACCCCAAAAACCCCAAAACCTAACCAATTGCAGTAAAAAAGCCAAAGGTAAAAATCCATAAAAATCAGGTGCACTAGTTACTTTTCAGAATAATCACTACAGAATGGGAAACTATACAGTATAGTTCCACAAACAGTGATAACAGTGATGATTATGTGAAGAACAAGCAATTCGAGCTGTTTATAGAATTTGGGATGAAATTACTATTTCATCACACAAAAATTGTCAGGTCTGCATTTTATGCATACATCCAAATGCTTTATCTTCTTCTGTGGTTCCTCTTTTATCATTCCCCTCTATACTTCAGGCAATACTGTCCATTCAACTCCTTGTTACCCCTCTGCCTCTGAAGTGAGCTTACAAAGACAACTGAAGCAGGACGTCCTTAAAAGGTCTTTTATGTTTTCATCTTTTTCTTCATTAATTCAGTGTCTCCAGACATGATCAGATACATCCCCACCTCGCTGAGCAGGCAGCAGGTCTGTGAGCAATGGAACTACTGAACGCTGGTTTCCTATGGTTATGACTCTCGTGCTGGATCCCCTCATGTCTAGAAAGGTGAGAAATCCAGTCAGAACTTTTCCCTTATTTAATGCCTTCATAACTCCTCTCTCCCATGCGGATTTGCTAGTGTCTAATAATATAGTTGATCTCATTCCACAGCTTTTTCCAAAGCAGGCATATGAATAGGGTCTCTCTTCTCTATCCAGGCACCTATTTCCATGAAACTAAAAGGAACCTGATATCTCTGAGCCCTTTACTCCTGTCAAATCTGTTTGAAATTGTCCAGGAGTTTCAAAAGTTACTGGGGAGAGAGGGGAGAAGGTAACAGACTGGTAGTTAGAAGAGGCACACAGCACAATCACATAAGCTTTGTTTCCTTAGGAAACAGGGTAAAACACTTGCACTCTTTATTATTTTTAAAACCTTCCCTAAATGAATTAGGAAATGAGCTTTACTTTCAGATCTAAACTTGTTTTCCTCCTTGTTTTTTTAATGTAACTTATAGTGTGGCAATAACACAATATACTCTAGACATAACATCTGGATTTGGGTCTTGGGGCTTAAATACATTAACAGTTCACAGCTGTGTTAATTTAGATTTCAGAGGGAAAGCCTTGTACGACATCTTAAATCAGATTTTATTTTCTACAGGCTAAGAACAGAACATGGGCCATTATCATAAAACAACTGGTACACAAACTTAATGCATAGCAACTTACTTATGTTTGAGGCTTGAGTCTCCCAAAAGTATTAAAGGAGGTCTGCCAAGGATTTTTAATTTAATCTGCTAGCTCTTTTTTTTTTGTCAAATAGTCTGCATTTATGTTCAGATTTCCAAGTCAAAAATTATTCCAGAACAAAGCTGATTTAAGTAAAATGTTTAAAGTAGGAGTGTGAAGCTCTTTTCCTGAACAGTCACAAAGTATGCGTAGCATGAAAATGAAACACTGAAAAATGCCCAATGCAAGCCTTTAAAAAACTACCAGAAAAATTTCTACTAATTTTATGAAAGGTAGACCCACATAATCATGCTTCCAGCAAAAAAATCTCCAAAATAAAAGCAAGGCTTGCAGGAGTGTTTGTGATATTACTGTCAGTAAGGGTTCCGAGGTAACAAAATATAAATGATTAATACTTCCAAGATTAAAAAAACACCACCACATCATGTGCTGCATAATGGGAGTATTCTAAAACTACCTGTCAACTGATCCTGTTCCTACATTTGAAGCCCAGACTGGAGCTTTCTTTGAAAACTTTAATAAAACATAACTGAAATGTCTGGAGTAATAACTGTCAGATACAAAGACAACTTGTCTTGGGAGCTACTTCCCTTCAAACACTGACCTTTAGGTTTGGGAAGCAATGGAAACTATAAAGTGCTTCTTGAATACACCCTTGGAACTAACATGCCAACATTCTGCAGTAATCTGAGTCTGATTGTCCTCAAATATGCTGTGAAGAGCTCTGGGATTGCACATTCATTTTTTTCTTTTCCTTGGAAAGTAAATGTATAACCACGTGAATAAGCATGAGATAATGCCTAGACCAAGGCAAAATACAAAAGTGTTCCCAACTAAGCACTACAAACAATTTTCCAGTGTGAGTAATAACACAGCATTTAGAACAACCATTTACTTGTTTGCAGGTTGGTATTCCGCTCTTTGTTTAAAAAAAAATAAAAATTCCTTCAGGATGTTTACAGCCACATGCTAAAACCTTTCAGATCCAAACTACTTTCAGATCTAACTACTTAATAAAAACTTCAGTGAATGCAGTTATTCTATCCCAGTCAGAGAAACCCAAGAGACTGAAGATTGTGCACCCAATCTGAGCAATCTGAACATCTGCATGTGATGTGGCCCATCCCCAAAAATGGAAATAATCCATGCATCACAAGATATATGTACTGGATATGACAAAATTCCAGCAAAGCCAAAGTTCCAAGCAGTGTTAAGTACACAGAAGGACATAAATACTTCTATAAATTATCAAGATATGAACAGTATTATTTCTTTCCATCCAAGAGTCTAAAGAAACAAACAAACAAAAAGCCAAAATCTTATTTTCACATAGAAAGAAAGAAAGAAAGAAGTACCAGCTTAAGTTCAGGAATGCAATGTATGTGAAATAACCCTTACCGTTTCCTCTCTGCCTAAAGTTCCTATTCTTACTGTTCAACTTTATCACCAGGAAAAGATTTCTCGCACCCTGTAAGTTACCGCACAGATACGCCAAGAGTGAGATTCTACTCAGAGAACCTAAGGTTTCCTACCCCTCCTCAATTAACCTCTTTTCTGCCTTCATGCAGAAATCTACTTTGTTGTAGCTGCTTTCATGACATCTTTATTTTAAGTAAGCCTGAAAAAATATAAAAATAAAAATAAAAATAAAAGGAGTATTTTAAGAAATTCCTTGTAAAAACACTGTCAGAGAGGTAGGAATTTGACAACCAAAACTTGTTTTAAACTATAAGGAGATAAAATTCTCTAGTAATAGGAGGACAGAAATTTTTACAGGTAACAGAGATTGTCACTTAGTTGGAGGTGGGTTGCGGCAGAGCATTTTTCCCGTTATTTTGTCACAAGAATACTCCCTTCAACCACAGTAAAGCGTTTGTGTCCAGATGGCACCATCCTAACACGGGCCCATGAAGCAAACTCAGCTCTGACACGGAATTATGACGTGGAATTATGAGAGTTTGAGTTTGAACCTCTTATAGGTTCATGAGGAGGAGCAGTACATCTTTAACCCCAAACTGATGGGCCACAGTTCATCCTTTAAGACATTTTTTCCAAAATGTCTGCAGGAACATTGCATGGTTCCATCCAGAAGTCCAACTCCCAGCACTTGTTTGTCTTGTTTATGCTCTGGGAATGAAATTAAGGTTTGTCAAATCTGGCACTAACCAGACTCATTATGATAGAGGAGGATTTAAGACTAAGTACTACTGCTAAAAATATTACGTTACATTCTATTACATTCTACCATGTAAGAATAATTAAAATATGACATTTTCACTCTGTAGGTCAAGGCCATTTCAGAGCACTAATTGATCACAGGTCATTTCTGAGGGACCAAATGTCATTTCATACACTGACTAATACAAGGTAATTACAAAGCTGATATGTCAGATCCATTCATGGGCACTACAAACTCAACTCCAGACAGTAATTTTTCCATATAGGTTACTAAAATGATAAAAGGCATCAAAAGCTTTGCATTCAAGAACCCTCATGAAGTTCTAATAATAATCAAAAATCTAATAATCAACTGAATTTATCTAAAGGAAAAAAAAATCTCTTATCTCCAATTCCTTACCTAATTCTTAAAATGAACACAATTATATAACACATGCCTTCTCAGGAAGATTTTTGCTGAGATCAAAAATTGGAGTGGATTCAATTAGAAAATATTTTCTCTGAAATCTTATAAATTCTCCTCTGCAAAAGAAAGATAGTCCAGAGATAAAAATGTTAGACCAATGCGGTTGCTAGCAACACAAACAAAACATTTACTTTTTTTTTAATTTCCCACGTAATACAATTTTGAAAAGTTGTCATTATGAAGTATTTAGAGAATCAATGTTTTCTTAAGCCAATCCTGGGAGAAGGAAACCATTTCTTTCTCACAACTAGGGTTCTACAGAGCACGACTGGCGACTTCAAGGGACAATGTGTTTTTATGACACATTAATATGAGGTGGTTCAGATAAGGCACCAAAAAAACCCACATCACCAGGACCCACAGCCACATCAATTTATTTCCACAGCACAACAGAGGCAAAAGTGACCTAGTGAAAAAGTGTCCTTTATTTTACAGAGTGATGGTCTGTTACATTCCTACATTTCATTTGCCTCATTTTTACATGCCAGCAAACCAGGGCAAAAGGGAGAAACTTTTGCTAAATCTTTATCCTACTAGTTCCTGAGTTGTCAATTGTGCATATCTGTTTTGGTTTTGTCTCTTTTTACCCCTTTACTCCAAACTTACTCACTTTCTTATGAATCAGAAAATTCTGGGAGGGTTTTTTTGTTTGTTTGGCTTTGGTATTTCCTTTGTTATATTTTGATTTTTAAGCACCTACATAGCTCAAGCCTGCTATATTCCTTCGTTTTCTTTTCTTCATTTGTCTATGCCAGTAAACCAGTGCAAAAGTGATTTTCTGAAATCTATAGCAATAAAAGTAGAAGAACTAAAACTCTTATGAAGCAGAAAGTGCCACAATTTTTTGTTTGCTTGTTTCATTGTTCAGTTTTGTCTTGGCTTTGGTTTTTTGCTTTGTTGTTGTTTGATTTTTAAGCACATGCATTATCTTATTAAGAGGCTAAGATAATATCTTACTAAGATAATAATAATGTTATCTTATTTACTATAGAACAGTAAAATACTAGCAGTGGAGTACCTTAAAGAAACTGTACTTGGGCCAGTGCTGTTTAACAAGGTCACAAAACAAACCTCAATAAACTTATATTTCAGTTAGCAAAAAGCTGGAAAACAAGATACACAGCAGCAAATGCAAGCAACAGCCAAAGATGGACACTCGAAATGTCTCTCAGTGTCACATGTCAACCATCAGTTATTAGCATTAAAAAATTTACTATTCTAATATATGGGCAAAACAAGATCTAAAGAGACAACATGCCTGTGAAGAACCACTGGGAACTCAACCATTTTCTGGGCTGGGTTCTGATTTTGGTGACTTTGGTGATCTGTGTCCTGCACAGGAAGACAACCCTACCTAGACAAATGTGCAGCCTAGAGGCCTGCATGCAGAGAAAGCAGTAAAAAGCTTAACTTTATAATCTTTATTTAACTTATATCAATATTCCACTGTCAAAGGGACACTGCTCGGTGAGACCATGGAATGTCCTGAGTTCAACACGTCTGATATGTTCATGTAGATTCTTTTTTGGCCAGGATAAAGCAAGTATTTACGTGGTCTGAACTCTCCTCAGGCACACAGTTATCTCCAGGTTGCCAAATACAACTTCACTGAGGTTCTCAGCACTCTGCTTCACTGCACGGTCAGCCACAGGCCTGCAAAAACTTACTGGTTCCAGATAAAATCTAACACTATCCCTAGCTGAGGAAACAGAAAAGATCCACTGAAACTAACAAACTGATCACTAAAATTGCTTCCCATTAGAGTAACACGGCAGTTTTCTTATGGATATACAAGGAAGACTTGCGAAACTGCTTCTTTAAGCAAATCCCATCTTGTGCACACAAAACAAGGATATGCAGGAAGAAACTTTGGAAAAGAAGCCATTCCACACTGTAGAACAGCTAGTTTAAACACAAGATATGATTATTTATCCTGAGCTGTAAGCTTAAGGGACCTGTGCTTTCAAGCCCTATGTAGCTGAGCTGGAATGAGCAGTAGCATGAAATAGCCCAGACTAGGAAGTAAATAGTGCAAAGTGGCTACACCAGCCCACAAAAACACAAGCCAAAGATGAACCAGAGCAGCAACACAGCAGACTGGGACAGCTCTTCACTGCCAAATCCCAAGGTATAGGAATTTATTAAAAAAAAAAAGAAAATTAAAAAAAAGGAGGGGAGATTTTACTATCCTGTGCCTGACTTGCAAATTGAGGAATGTTATTTCATGTTTTGCAAGACCAGCATCCTGTAGTCAGTAGCCAACACCACTCAGACCAGCCTCAGTTTGCTGGATTTTTTTTGGCTGACTAAGACTCAACCGCTAAAATAAACAAAAGTTAAGTAAGGATGCTCAACATTGCTAGATAATTTCTTTCCCCTTACTTTTAGCTACTGGAAAGTGATGCTGGGTAATCACAGCACATGTTCCTTGAAGGTAACATCAAGGAAAACAGGTAACTGCTATCCAAATTTCTGTTAATATTAATTACATCAGAGCACACTGAAATGTGCAAGAGCACATGTTTATTGTCTTTACTTTTTATCTCCTAGCGTGAAACAGTATGTTGGAAATTAAAGCAACTATGCTAACTGAACCATGGAGAGGAAATTTCCAAGAAGGAAAACAGTCTGATAATCATTTCATCACCTTTGTGTGATGAAACCCACTTGCAAAGCTACCTTCCACAGCAAATTAAGGAACCTTCACTGTTTAACCTTTCAAAGTAAACTGGAAATACTTAGGCTTTTACAATCTAGAATTATGACTTCAAAAACAAGTGCAATTTTCCATGCACCATCTGCCAGTCCTTAACTTCCAGCAAGCTCAGGTTCCTCAGAGACAGCAGACTAATCCAAAATACCAAACACCTGCACCAAGCACTAAAAATCAGTTACTTGCGAAACAAGTAGAACTGAGAAAGTGTGTTAAAAAGGTTACTAGAAATTGCACAAAAGTGAAAAATTAACAACACCTCTCCAAGTTTTCACACTCTCATCCGAAAGGCTGTATCATCATCTGAGGACTTATGTTTGGAAGACAAAGAACAGCAAATTAAGCTATTTCAGCATTTCTCTAGGTAAATCTGAGCAAGATCTTAAGAGATGTCATATAAGATACCTTAAGAACCAACATTTGTGTGTACGGAATCAAATACTGTTGATTAACAGTATTAAGTAGCTACAGAAACAAGTCACAGTATCCACAGTTTCTCTTTCTTAAACCTGAAGTTAAGGGTAGTTACCCCAAAAAATCATAGTCATGAGCACCTGTGTCACATCTGAACAAGTCTCATGTAGCCAGTTCTAAGAATGGAGTCATACTACCAACTGAATGCATCTCTACAATCTGAATAATCACACCACCAACTGAATAAACGCTCTGTAGCTCTAACCATTACAGAGTATAACCAATATATCCAAGACAGGAAATAAGGCTACTGTTTTCATCTAAACAAAGTTTGAGGAACTAACTGATATCTCACTTTTGTACAAGTTTCACAGATTAATATTTCAGGGTAGTATTCCATAAAAATAACAGAACTGCACCTAAAATTGTGCAATTGCAAAACTGTTTTTAGGGACATTATTCTCTTTCCCCTACATTGTGAGGCAGGTCTCGTCAATGGAGAACAAAACACTTTTGTTATGGTCCTCCCAGGAGGAAAGACAGCTCTCTGCAGAACTGCAAGATAACACATGTCAAAAGGAGAAGAAATCATAACTACTACGAAAACAAATACTGTATTTCAAAACCCACTGGGAGGATCTGGTTGTGCAAGAAGTCAGAATAGCTAGTGCTCTTCTACTTCAGTTCATTAATTGTAGCTAAGGATAGATATAAAAATATATAAAAATGAGATAAGTTCTCTATCATGCCATGATTATTGCCTTGCTTTTCTAAACCAGTAATATCACTCTTATACACAAAGTTTTCCTTTTCCTTTCCACTGGTTCTCAAGTTAAAAAATAGCAACTGAAAAGCAAACTCTAAGCAGGATAACTTCTCTCACTTTCCTCCTTGATAAATTAGAAGCAATAGTTAAATATAACATTATATTTAAATAAGCTATAAGTAAAACAAACAATAACACAAATCCAACAACCTTCACTATGATGGCTGACTTGTCCAGAAATCAGTCACTTTCTGGCACAGAAGTAGGGAGGTTTCAATGCTAGAGAAGTAGATGAAACAATTCCCCCTAGCTTAAGAACTTAAGCTCTACAGTTGCAATTCAACTGAAAACACTTCTCTGTTCAGAGGAAGACTTTCTACCTTTACAATTTTTTTTATTTTTTTTCTCCTTAAATTGGATTCATACCATTTAGGACTGTGATTTTGCAAAGGACTCTTGGAGAGGGTGATGTCTGGATGGTTGAAACATGAGGGTCTCACCAGTTAATTAACAGCAGTTCATGCTGTTCTGAACAGACAGGGCGCCTGTCCACGTCCTGTACGTGGGGAAATCAGATGTTAGATAGATTCTGCACTGCATCCAGGTCTGGAGTCCTCAGCACAAGGAGGACATGGAGTTTCTGGAGTGAGTCCAGAGGAGGCCACAGAGATGATCCGAGGGCTGTAGCACCTGTGCTCTCTCAAGCTGGGAGAGCTGGGGGTGTTCACTTGGAGAAAAGAAGGTTCCAGGAAGATTTTAGAGCCCATTCCAGTGCCTAAGGGGCTTAAAAAAGGGAAGGAGATGGATTTTTCACATGGCCAGGTAGTGACGGGACAAGGGGGAAGGGTTTTAAACTAAAAGAGGAAAGATTTATATTGGATATTAGGAAGAAGTTCCTCCCTGTGAGGGTGGTGAGGCCCTGGCACAGGTTTCCCAGAGAGGCAGGGGCTGCTCCATCCCTGGAAGTGTCCAAGGCCAGGTTGGACGGGGCTTAGAACAACCCGGAACAGTGGAAGGTGTCCCTGCCCACAGCAGCAGGGTGGAAATGGATGAGCTTTAAGGTCCCTTCCAAACCAAACCATTCCAAGATTCCATGACTTCGAAGCAAGTCAATCAAGTAGTGAAAAGCAATGACACACAAAACTAGAGACAATTTCATCCCATAGAGTGACGAAACATAACTCTTGTTTTTGTGAGGGGATTACAATTTTCCAGCATTAATATTTTAAGTCATGGCAACACCCTGATTTTAGGAAAGGTTATCACATTAACTTCTGTGGAATTACCACATTATCACAACAAGCTTCTCTGCCACTCTGTCATCTCGTGGAATACTCAATCCACAGGTAACACCACCTCCTTTCCCTCCAAAACCAACACAAAAGGTTAATGCAAGTTCGTTTAATATTAATCATATTCCAGAGCATATGGGTTTAGAGTTCCATTTTCCATAACATCAGTCAGCCCATAGTTTTGATAGAATCAGCCCTACTTCAGAACAAATGCAGCTTTTAAAAGACTTACAATAATATGTTAGGCATGGAAGAGTTTTTGATGTCAAGGACTCCGTTATATGTTTGGATGCAAGTTCAACAACAGCTGCTCCAGATTTAATGAAGGTAATACTAAAGGGACTGACATTTTCTGGATTTATTTATGGGAGCTTACAGAAAATGTTCAATATATACCAAAATATACATCGTTCAGAGACTGTCATGCTTGAGAATGACACTTTCAATTTGATTCATAACGGCTATTTCACAAGGGCTTACAGGAAATAAAACTGTTTATTTTAATTGCATACAGCAAAAATGTTAGAAAAGAAAGATTTATGTTCTCTAGTGACAGTGAATGTTTTGGGCTAATTTGTCATGGTTACCATGGACAGAAAATAAAGGAATATTATTCAAGCACTACTTCAATTCACAGACAACTTAAAATATCAGCATACATACACAGTACTGTCAGTCATCTTTTTAATCTTCTATGTAACCTTACAGCACCTTTTAAATACAGCATAACTACTTGTGGAAACTTATCATTTCACCTTTACTTTTCTTTTCCATTAACAGGGTTGTTTTTCACATTTCCTGGTAATGGAAAACAAAAATAAACTCTTGAATGTAATACAATTTTAACAGCAATTATACAATATTTAAAAGACTACATAACTTTCAACATCTGTATTGGTCAATGCTTTGAAAAGCAGTACCATTACCTGTAAGTTCATACTTAGCCTGTAAAAATTTTAGCTTTTTCACTATTCTGGTTTGTCTCTTCTAAATTTGTGATCACAGTGGTATCTGGTCACACATTACCAATTGTTATTGTGTTTTGTTACACGCTGCTTCAACTATTAGGGTGTTAACTGGTAAGATGACTGAATAAATGTCAGAATATTACAAATGCATTTTGTCTGGCTGCTGAAATACTTCAGCCTCAGCATAACAGCACCTATCCCCAAGCCTCTTCTTGTATATTCTGAGCTGCCAACTCTTCAGCAAACGAAAACAGAAAATATCCCACACATACTCTGCCTTCACAGCAAAGGACAAATTTCAGTGCAATTGCAGTAAGTTTAATGATCTTGTGACAGTCTGAGAAACCATCATCTTTCAGCAGTTTCTTGGGCCTCACAAAGTATTCAAAAGCTCAAATATTCTGCAAGTGTAGCCTTTGTTGTGCTTTTTTTGCCATGAACCACTTTCACTGTGAACTAAATAGACACAAAAACTAGAAGTTTGTCTTTCACTTTTTCTTTCCACTAGTCCACTATTTTTCTTCTTTCCTTCACAAGTTAACTGCTTTTGCCACAAACGATTTCCCTACCACCATTTTTTCACCCACTTATCAGTACAGATGTGCATTTTCTAAGTTGAAAGTAGTTCTTTTAACTCAAAATACTTAAGAATTGTTGCCACTTCACCTTTTTTTTTCAGAAAAATTAACTTAGAATTAAAATTTAATTAAAAATTAAATGTTGTTCTCAGCTTCCATTAGCTCTTTTCTGGCACCTGCATTAAAAAAAAAGACAATATCTGAGAGCAATTTCATTTCAATCTGAAACTGAACAGTTTTTGCATTTTACAATTGACTGACAAATCAGTTATTTAGACCATTTAATTTCAACGGTATAGAAATCATGATTATTTACCTTAAAGTTATCTGAACAAGTATCTTGAGAGAGAAAGTAGCTCAAGATCCACATGTCTTCAAAATCTCCCTCCAACAGCACAAAATTGGATTAGAGAATACTAGACGCTACTGAAAAGGGATATTAAGAAAGCACAGCATCCATTTGTTCTTGCATTTGGCAATGCAAATGAGCACTTCTCCAAATTTTGCTCACATTCTCCTCACTTTAGACTCAAAAGTCCTCAACCTCCTTCTTCTTTCTTTGGGATTTGTCCTTTCTCATTTAAGTATTGAAAATCTTCATAATTCAAAAAGAATCCTGAAGTAAGGAGTTAGTAGTGCCATTGGAAGAACAAGATGTTTGTTGGTTTTCTCACATTAAACTTCAACATAAATGACCCATCCAAAAAAATCGTAAGATGGATTCTTCATTATCCCAAAATCATAATACCAAGTTAAAATTAAAATCTGAGAATAAGTGTTAACCTTAATTAACTCTTATCTTTTCTTCTCTATATTATTTTCTATATTTTTGAGCTTTTAAAATGTGTATTTTTAAGGTTTTTCCCAAATGTTCACAATGGTGACTGTCAAAACTTAAGTGAAAGCTAAAACTCTTACTCAGATGGGCAACTGTGGTAGCTAGACTCTAAATAAACTAATAATAATAACAAAAAGTCAGTAAAAACGTACCTGCTTTCCCTGCAAATCTTGTCAATTATTGTTTAGGTTGGATGTCTCTCATACCAACCCTTCTTTTTCTTTAAGACACAACCTAAAGGGGTCTATATGGCACAGTAATAACAGGAACTCCACACAAAAAAATCTGAAGCATAATTAAAAATTACACTTTGATCAACAGACAAGGGAAGTAGATTACAACCTCAATGAAGCTAAGCTGCACAATTAACATTATTTTGTACATTTTCCTTCTTCTCTGTAGCATTTAATTCCATAACAATTTTCCACACCAAAAATCACATGCAACACCAACAAAGTTAACATTGTCCCCTTAGTCCTTAGAATGGCTTGAACCTATTTTTCATGTATAATAATCCAGTTAATGACATCAGAAATCCAGTCCTGTGTTTGTTAATTGACTTTCCATCACAAAATGGTAGCAGTCAGCAGCTTTAATCCAATTTGTAAATAACATCAGTTAAAAAAATTCTAATTAGTTTTCCTTTAATGTTACTGCTCAGCTTTCATTACTCTTTGCATTTAGTGGAGTTGAATGAAAAGTAAGAGTTACTAACAGCTTTCTTTTTAGTAGCAATCAGCTAATTAATGCCCTTTTTATGGGGCTGGCTTGTATCACCACACTCTCCACCACCCTGTGAGGTGACTCAGGGTACCGGGCAGCACCAGTGAATCACTGGATTTTCAGTGAAACTTTTATGATGCAGCTGAGACTTTTTCCTCAGCTTTTTCTGCCACTCCCAGTGGGTCACTCCCCCCTGACAAGGCAGAAAGACTCTTCTCAGAAATTATCGCCTGCAAGGAAGATTGTGGAAGTCTCAGACTATTTAAATTCTAATTATTCAGCAGGCATCTGTTATTTCATTCTGCAGCACTCATCTTTCCATTTGCCCAGCTACTGAGATTGTTCTCCTTGCAAGGCTGAGTTATAAAACAATTGTTGACCTAAAATTTTGGGTATATTTTAAAAAAAAAACTCACTCAAATTTTCAACCTTAACCAGGATACTTGAAGTGAGCTCACAGGACGTGCATTTCTCTTATCCAGTGATATACAACCATCACTTGAATGTTTCTCCTTACAAAAATGTATACTTTTTTCTTTTAAAGTTGATGTAAATACACAATACTTCCACTATTCATTCAGAACTAGCAACTGGTTCATACTGGATCCTTTATTTACAGCAGTCAGACTTCAGGAGTTACACCCCATTTCAGACCCACCAAGACTCAGAGCACAGTACTGTGTCTGTGGTTCTTCAGTCAAGCCAAGAAGGAAGTAAAATGTAAGTTTATATGAGCCTTAGTACCAAAGTTGAAAGAAACTTCTTTCAAGGAGAGATTGAAACTTCTATTCAATAAGACTGCTGACCTGCAGTAGAAATAGTTGGAGGACAAGGCCTTAAAGCAATTCCAATTTCCTAGAGATCAAATCCCTAGAGATCATTACAATTTAAAACAGTTGCTTTCCCCCAGATCAAAAGACTGTGCACCTTGTCCTGTCACACAAATCAGGAAACAAAAAGCAGTCTGGATAATGGGGGTCAAGATTACTTTATAATTAATGTGTCCCAGTGCTCCTAAATTACCTATATGCTTACAGTGAGGGCTTACAAAGGTTCCATATCTGGCTACCCCTCTATTAGAATCATGGAATATCCTGAGTGGGAAGGGACCCTCAAGGATCATCCAGTCCAGCTCCTGGCCCTGCACAGGACAGACCCAAAAATCCCACTGTGTCCAGGAGAGCACTGAAGAAATATCAGCATCTGACCATATATCTACATTATATGGATGCCACAGGTGTTGCTGTGAGTTTCCTTATAAATAATAAAGATACTGTAGATATGACCCAAAGTCTTCCTCCTCATTACCCAGATCAGCAGGACCTTCATCCATCCAGGACAATGAATGGATACAGCCATGAAGAGAGGGATCAGTGCAGCATCTGAGCTATCTAAAGATTTGCCAGAAAACACCAAATAAATCCTTTTTGAAGATTAGCATGGAGCATTTCCAAAATAGTCTACACATTAGACAGCTACAATTACTTCAACTCACTGAAGCAAATTCTAAAAGGCTCTTCAGAAAAACAGATGGGAATAAAAGCAGGGACAGAGTAGTGGTTTGGTGTTTGATGGCCAGCACCCAGAGCTGCACAGAAGTCCTTCGTAACTCAGACTTGGTGAAAAGAGCAGTGCTTGCAAGCTTTTCCACTGCTATTGTCCAGTGGGTGAGTAACCAGCAGGAACCACCCTGTCCTCCCCACCTGCCAACTTAGGCTTCTCCTCAGCTCCAAAAACCATGTCTAAGGTTCATATGCACAGACTGAAGACAAAGCTTAACTACTTTTGTTTGCTTGTTTATGCACTTGGAGGAGAAAAAAAAATAAACTGAAACAAGACAAGATTTTCTCTTAGGTTTCTAAGGTCATCATGCTCTGTTTTAATTTAGTTATGCAATCATCTTAAATATTCACACGCTATTTCTTAGCTTTATTGGATAAAAAGCAGACTGAGAAATATCACACGTGTTATACAAATACTGCTACAAAGTAGCAATCACACTCTAAAAAAGATAACTTTGTTAGATGAACTAAATGCTCGCATATTGTGAATTTTAGGGAGATTGCATTTTTTTCCCCTTGTTTATTGTCTGGTTTCCAGAGCAATACATCGCCTGTTTGTTTTGAGTATTACATGGAAAGCACATTTGTTAGAGGCACCACTTTCTCAGCTTTATATTGTACATGCTCCGATGGTCTCAGGCCAAGGAGGCCTCAGGACTTTGAACACACAAAATCCAAAAGGATCCAAAATGAAATTCAGCCAATCCCAGTTTTAGAGAACCAAAATGTCAAACTACAGCTGCTCTGTCTTAATGAAGAGATTGTACTGCACAGCTTAACCTGGTCCTTCTCCCCTTCTTCCCCCAGGGAGGCTGGTGACCTCATGTCAGTTTATCTCACTAATGTATGTATCTCACCAAGAAGTTTCCCGCTTTATGTCCTCCTTTTCTCACTTGCATCTCCAACTTGCACACAAACCACTTCAGGAAAAAAACAGCATTTTACACAATTTTACAACTACACAAGTAATTCTATTCATTCACAGAACTGTCAACCAAAAAGTTTATTGGGAGAAAATTATCATTTGCTTTTCCAAGTGCCAAAAAGCATGCAAAATTCACCAAGACAGAAAACATGTATATCCATTTAACATCCAATTTCTAAGTTTTGCTCTTTGCTCAAATCCCTCCAAGATGGAGAATTGCTTAGCAAAAACCAAGCCCAAATTCTCCTCAAACCCTTTCAGCAGTGCTCCTCTAAAGAAACTTTAACATTTTTGAACAACTTTTTCTGCTGAGTTCTAGATTTGCTCACTTGTTTTGAAGAGATCACATCATTCAATTTGCTTTCGCTATAAAATCAAGAAACTACGCGGTTTCCTCACCACCCATGGAAGGCACTCACACACTATTTGCTCTCTATGTCAAAGTGATACCACTTTTCTTCACCATGCAGATGATAAGCCTTAAAACTGATCTATGAATCAAGAGCCATATAACTGCCCAGCACTTCTGAAAATCTTTGGTTTCTGACACAGCTTTCACTCCTTGATTTCATTCTGCCTTATCTAATTCACCAAAAAGAAGAGGGAATGAAAAACTCAGAGCTTGCATGACAGATTCTTGTAAGTTTCAAAGGATAAAGACAAAGAATAATATAAAATATTTAAAATACTATCAGAGTTCACTGGTACTTTATTCTCTGAACACATTAAAACACAGCACTGACACCTCATGAACACACAATCTGCAGGGATGTCTTCAGATTTCATGGGCAAACCTACCTGGAGACTTTCTACCTACAGTAGACATGAAATATGTACCATACTCATCTTAGTTGAACAACAGTACAAATGTAAGAACCACAGCCATTACTTATTTCACTGAGTCTTAAATCCTCAGACATTTCATGGGAAATAATTAAATCCAGTTTTGATGTAAAATATGGAAAACTCTTGATATGCTGCCTCAAAAAAAATCTGCTACAATATTCTTCATTCATGCATTTCATGAACAATCCTTTTTTCCCCCCACTTTTAGGTCAGTCCAAGTGATCTGGACTTTCTTTTCTTTGGAAATGAGTAACCATAGGAATGTAAAGCTTGATCCTCTCCTAAGACATTCTGAGATGGAGGGGTTTTTTTATGAAGGAAATTTACCAGGCAGAATTACATTCTCATTCTGTATTTTAGTATGTTTAGTAATATCCTTAGTATTTTAGCAGACTTGCCTTTTACTTTAATTCCAGACTGACATACAGCCCAGGCAGCTTCAGATTTCAACACGAAAAAGTGTGATTGGATACCCACTGCCTGCTGACAGAACAGTAGCACACTTTCAAGTCTTCCATAACTTCCCAAAGATTTAGCATTAAAACCAGACTTGAGCAAGCCAGGAATCAGTTCAGCCAATTCTTTTTTCACTCTTGGACACCATTTATTGTAGGAGGATTATAATTTAAATGTGCTCTTCTGTGTAATATCTTCCTTAGTAACTAATGGATTGTCTTTGTGACACAAATATTTTTGCTTTTCAGATTCAGAGGAGAAATACTAATGGAACATATTGGTCTGGTCTTAAGTGATGGCAACATTTTTTTCAGCATTATTCAGTAACAGACACACAATAAGCCTAACAAGAACATAAGCCTAGCAAGCCTAGCACAACTCAGAGAAAACTTTTTTTTTAAAAAAAGCATTGCTGCTCATAATTTTGAGTTGCAGGGTTTTTTCTTTATATTACCCTTAATTGGACTATTTTATATAAACACACTTTTCTTCTATCTTGTCTTTTGTATTTTTATGTTCCCCCTTAAGCAAGAAAAGCCTCATTTAAACGTGCTTTCTTAAGTAAGAAACAATGAGACATTTGATACCTTAAATGTTTTAAATCTTGTTAATATAGATCTGTGTACTTGATTCAACCATCTGTATGGTCTTTACTACTTTTCTAAAAGCAAGGCAGGATATAAGTTAAATTAATCAAACAAGGATCAATCACACTTTACATCTGCATATAGGAAACCCACCATAATCTACACATACAGAACACACAGTTAAAGAAAAAAATCAAATATATTGGCTTTGTTACAAAAAAATAATCAAATTATTAATCTGCAGCATTATTAATTGAACCCCTTGCTTCTGTAATATTTTAATAGCTCACTTCACGGCAGCCATGTAAAAAAAGTTTCCTAACTTCTGGAGAGATGGGAAGACAGATATAAGGTTAGCTCTAAACTCTAAAAACTCCCATGCAGCAGACAAGCCTGCTGCCAAAAGTCCACAGATGGATGCCATATGAGCAGCTGAAACTGCAATAGTGAAGGGAAGCCATGGAAATTCCTTGCTTGTAATGTACTTGTGTAATTCCAAGGTGTAACATGCACCAAGTTGGTGTTTTAGCTGTTTTCAGTTTGATCACCCTATAGCTATGCTGAGAAATAAACTTCAAGAAAGGAACTCAAAAAAGCAAGGTGACAGAAAATTAAAAAGTGAAAGCAATGCAAAAGAGATAAACATTATAAATGGACCATGAGAGACAGAATCAGCTTTGAGATTTGGTTTTTTAACTCATTTTTTTTTGGTAACAGAAGCTAGTGCAAAAATGCAATTAAGTTTTTCTTTACAAATCAGGATACTAATTTCAATCACAGTGACTTTTTTTTTTTAAGGAAACAAACTGGCTTTCCATTCTGTACAGACTGAAGTCCCCAAGCTGCAAGTTATACGTGAATTAAGTCCTTTTGTCTTTTGATAATCAAAACTATGTGCACAGAGAGCCAAGAAACAGCTTCTCTAACACTGCTAAATTGCATATGACTAATCCAGGGGAGTGGGGTGGAAAAGGGGATGGAAATATGCCTGGGCTGAGTCACTGTGAAGACACAGTAAAGAATGATTGCTGTATAAATCTCAACCTATTGAGACATAAATTGGATGACCTAGTAGTCAGTTTTTAAAGCTTAGCACAGATATGAGAACCAAGCCCTCCCTTGATATTTTGCACTTCTCCTTTCAACAAATGAGACTTCTGAGCTGCATTGAGACATAATTTTCAGTTGATGAGGACACCACATAGCTGAAACCACCAAAATTTAGAGGCTTCAAATTGAAAAGCTGCTATTTCAGCTCCATCTGATTGTTTGTTTCAACAGGATCCAACTAATGGACTGAACAATAAATAGTGTTTTTGAAAACCAAACTCACATGTAATTGTGTTTTACACACAAGTTAAAAGTTTCGGGTTCTTTTTCTTGGCTATTTGCTCTAGTGCTGTCTTAACTACTGCACATCACTCTCTCTGTCTCTCTCTCACCAATGTAAACTTTCTCATTTAACACTTGGAATAAGTAAAACAATTAACAAAAAAAGACAGACTGAAATTTTTCAGACAGAATTGTGTTCACACAGTTTCCCTGAAGAGGAGAACAGGCACGTAGGTCAATTTTAAGTCACCATGTAGAGAAGACTAAGAAAAACTGATTTCAGGAAAAAAACAGCACTCTTACAGTGGAACTTTCAGCAAAAAGGCACTTTATTTGTAGAGAAGAGTGTCCAAATGGAAATATCAAAACAGCACTATTATAAAACTATTTAATATCTACTCCATTGCCTGCAACTGCTGACGTCTCTACCATACCAATTACAACAGTGCATGAAGTAAAATAAAATAATACTGTCATATGACATAAAATCCTCTGAAGCAATCCATTGAATGGTTTATCTACCGAGTGTTCTAAAATTAGTTTCCATGCCCATGGGAAAGACATGATGGAAATTCAAGATCTTGCCTATCTTCCATAGGTGTCAAGTTGATAACGAATGGAAAATTTAGGATCTGTGAGGCAGCTGTGCATCCGCAACCAATCAAAACATAATCCTTGAAAACAAACACCGAGAGAAACCAGATCCTATCTCCTAAACAACCCTCCTCAGCCCACTTTTCTCACTCACTCACTTTTCTCCACTAAGGAGAGCGGCTGGGACGTGTAACAGAATGATCTCCCAACTTAAAGGCCCAACTTCAGGGCAAACAAAGAGTTCACTCTGACCTCACTTAGGAAATTCTTAATTATTGCAAAAAAAACACAACACTACTGGCTCAAATTTGTCTTAGTTACAACTTCAGGTTTTATTGGTGCCTTGTTTTACAAAGTAAAAATGTATGTTCACTTCTCAAAACATATGTTCCTTCAAAAAAAGGCCACAAAAGCTGTTTAAGAGCTTAAATGTAACTTTTCAAAAGTTAGTTACAACTTCTGCAAGTTTTTAGTTGTATTTCTGTAGAAACATCAGAGCATTTCAACTAATAATATCATTGCTGTGTTAATGCAAGAGGCAGGGTTTCTTTCTAAACTACCAACAGTCTGTAGCTTGGGTGTCAGCAACAGCCAGTTTATGTTATCTATCAGCAATAAGCTGGTTTACAGTACTACCCAAAAGTTCTAAGAACAAATACAATCTCCCTCTTGTGTTTCACAGTACTTTGAAAACAATAATTACCCAACATTCATTATGGATTCAAGTATCCATCACAGACTGCCACAAAATAAATGTTACCTTTAGACCATAAATTCATTTTTCTGAATCCTAAGAAAGAGGAAAAAAAATACACTTTCCCACAATTTCCCCTACATTTCTCACTACATGTCTCAATTCCTAAAAAAAAAAAAAAAAAAAAAAAAAAAAAAAATCAGAATTTCAGAATATTTCTTCCTTAGTTGCTATTTTAGCCTTAGAGCAAAATACATATTTGCTTCTCAAAACCAATGCACGTTGCTACCATCCTGAATTAAGTCTACAGAGAGCTCAATGTAGCCTGGTAAATCTGAGTTTTCCATCATGTAACTAATAAGTTGTACCATTTACTCTCTCAAAGAGTGTCTACGATACAGACCACTTTCTCTTGATGGTCATTTCCTCTTCAAACAATAAGGTACAGAGGTTTTATGTCACTCACCAAACTACTAAAACATTAACAGTTTTATGGAGAAACCCCTATGAATTTTTCAATAAGTAATTTTAAACAAATACATCTTTACCATATGCAAATGTATTTCTTTCCAACATCATGATCCAGATTAAGCTTAAAGCTGCAGATGAAAGGAAAACACTCCTCAGTTGTGGAATCGATGTTAATACTTAAAGCATGTAACCTAACATCTAGAGACTTTTTTTAATTTTTTTTTAATTAAATTAGCTGCCATTTGTTGAATGACATAATTTTCCATGCCAAAGTATACCAACTACACATTTTTGTAATTGTCACTTACACAACCTGACGAGTCACTCATACACCATGAAATACATGTGTTTCTTCATGTAAACATGGAACTAAAAATTAACTGAACTCTCAAACTGACTGATAACTGATAAATATTTGATTGTGCCCAGAGTTTCATAAAGTTCTGAGATGAATCAAAACCAAGTATGTGGTCTGTGATAAATATAAACATTTCATTATATTCATTAATTAACACAATCATTAAGATAGTATTAATTTTAATTAATAATGTTAAATAATAAACAAAATAAGAAAGAGAAAGCACATAACACAAGTGTCTTCTATTTACCTCTGAATTAGCTGTGCAATGACACAGAGAATCTCCAATTAAAAAATTACACTATAATGACACTTTAACATATGAAAGTTCATAGGTCCTGCAGGAGCAGTATTATAAACCCTGAGTACATGCCTGGATTGATCCGCCATTAGACAGCTGGATTTTGACCAGTCTAAAGCTTTAAAATTGCAATAAAAAAAAACAAGTTAAAAATCAGCTTCTAAAAAAAATCTAAAAGGCAGATAAAGTTTTAAAAGGCAGAAAGGTCCTGGATGGTTGTCTCAACCAGCTCTAAGAACACTGGGATTAACCAGCACAGCTTTATCAAGCACTGCAGAACTACTAGAAGAACTGAAAAGAGATACTTCCCCCCACACTGCTACTGACTTGCATAGGAAAAATCCCACAAGCAAAACCACAACTGAACATCAACTTGTCAATATAAGATGTGTTGTTGAAGCAAAATGCCTTTAATTGGCATTAAAATTTACCAGAAAATTAACAGAAACACATTAATGGTCTTTGAGATCCCTTCCAACACTAACCATTCTATTATCTATGATAAATGCAGAAAATAAGATTGTGACTGACTGTATTTTCATGAATATATATCACAATACCTACAATATATATGTATATATATATACGCATGTATCATGCATATCATACATATGTCATGAATATCATCTCTGAATGCACACATTTTCAGAATGCTACGTGTCACACTTCAGCTCCTGGCGTTTACCAAGGCAGTTAACACCATCTCAAACATATCTGCATTCTCCACATGTTCTTTTAGTACCAGGCAAAAAAGTATCAGCAAAAAGTTAGTGGAGTTTTATACACAATGAAGAAATTGTTAAAAAAAAAATATATATGCTTTTGTAATATGAATAAAGGAGTACAACAGATGTGAAATGGATTTGTGGATGTTTCTGTTTAGACAGACCTGGAAAAATGGAGTTTCCTAACAAATAAAAAAGGGCAGGCAATTCCTATAGGCTTACAATTCTCCATGATGACTCTTGATTTGTTATTATTACCACGAAGCTCTTTAAACAACTCAGACTCTGAATAATATACACAGAAGTAAGAGAGATTATGGATAAAGGTACTAGTTTCAGAGACGTGGTACTCTCTGGAAGCTTGTTACCCTGAGTACGACATGATACAGTTAGGAAAAATATATGTGTAATTCTAATTTTGTCATCCTACTGATTATGTATACCACTTTTCCCAGCCTTTCCATAATAGTGGCCTTAATTAAAGACCATTGTTCAGGAAGGGGAGCACATGGATTTGCAGATGGCATAAACATGCTGCAGTGACTAAACAATATTTGATGAACACATGCAGCTCTGGCATCAGACCAGAAAGAAACCACTGCATTCGTGTTCTGTAAGTACTCTCTGACAAACTTGAGATAAACCACACAGCTTGGCTAGGATGAGCAAAACCTAGGAATACAATAACTCCTAGCCATAAGTCTTAAAACAAGCTAGTAATAAAGATATAAAAAAAAAAGATGTTATAGTGTCAGTTTTTGATATTAGCTTGTCCAACAGAAGTTAAACCCAAAAAGAGTCGAGTATCTGCCACCTCTGCCCTTGCGTTTACATTTCTGGGTGGAATTGTACCCACTTTTTATCAGACCCCAGAGATCCACTGCTCTGACTGAAAAAAATACAGTGTCAAGAAAGTAAGAGTAGTATCTGTGACAATTATTTGCCACAAACCAAGATTCTTAGTGACTGTGAATGCTCTCAGTCCTACCCTGTGATAAATATCATGTAACTTAAAATCTTGGCACTTTAGCCACAGAGGAAATAGTTGCTTTAGAAGAATTGGCATATGCTTACATATTTGAGTTATATTAATAACATACAGGTATTACTCACACACTGAGAAGAAAATGTGCTAGTGTGAACAGAACAAAAAGCTGTACCTCAAAGCCTTAAAAAAAAAAAAAACACAAAAAAAAAACCACCACAAAAAAAAAAAAAACCAAACAAAAAAAAACAAACTTAGATTTGTCAGAGAAAAATGCACCCAGAAAAACAAGGATTTGGGTTCCAAAACCCCAAAAAACCCAAATTAGTACCAGTTACATTTAGTATCCAACAAAAGAATTACCGCTAAATTTTTAATGAAATATCAGACATTATTTACAGCAGCGTCTGAGAGAAATAAAAAGATTAAAAAAAAAATCATCTTCTATGTAAGAGCTTTTCCATGGAATGATACTATCCAGAAACTTACTCTTGAAACTGTACACTGTTTCTATCTCTCTGGGAAACATATTTCTGCAGGAGAACCATATTCATGATTTAGATGAAGAGAATCTTCCTGCCAAAAGATTTTTCCAGTGATACTAATACCTTTTAGAACAACTCTAAAGGAATATCTGAATCACCAAAAAATTTCAAATATATGTGCAATATGGCTTCAAATTTTAAATCTCATACTGAAGACCCTTAGGCTTTGTCCTCGTGATAGTTCACTGAATCCATTTACAAAGGTTTAAACATATGCATTCAATATTTTAGACTGCAAAAGGTTCTATTTTAGTGAATGTAAAAGTTAACAAAGCACTACTATCCTGAGTTTGCGAGTTTTCCTGTACCTTTGCAGGTAGACCTCCATGCTTCCTCTGGAGCTGTAAAAGAGTTCCTGAAAAGAAACACTGGTGAGATTCTTGTTGCTCTTCAGGTTCCGACTGCTGTTCACCCTTACAGAAAATATAGGAGTAGAGTCTTGTAGTGAACTTTTAAAGTCCACACACAGTAATCTCTTTTCCAGAGCATCTACTGTCCTCTGTGATCTTTGTTTGGGAGACTAAGGCTTGTAAATACGCCATGATTTAAAGATTTTCCTCATAAAAGGAAAGTATTTGCACTCAGTTGTACAAGTGAAAGTAAGCCTTGATTTGGAGCGCACAGCAGGTGTGCCAAGAAGGGAAAATCTGAAGGAACCAAAAGGAAAGGAGGGGAAACAATACAATAACACCAGGAGGGAAAAAGGACAACTGACAATTTTTCCTGTACTATCAAAATCTGTTATTTTATGAACACTTTATGGATACTTTTAATATATTTAGACTGTCACTGCACTCGTGAAATTAGAAATTACTCTTCATAAAGTCATTTATATTAGGCTTTAAAACAACTAAATTATCATTTTTGTTCAACTGGATAGTTCCAGTTGAATACACAAATCTTAACAGGAAGAGAGAAACTGAAGTATTTATTCACTGCAGTGTTTGATTCTTCCTTTTTTCAGCAATCCCTCAGTTTTGAATGCATTTATTTTAAATTTATTTCTCCAAACCACTGCCTATTAGAAGCAGCAATCAAATACCTGGACTATCAAATAGCTAAGCAAGGGAAATTAATTACTTAATTCACCAGGATTTTTGTCAAATTTGCATACATACTAATATGGGGCAGAGAATACAAATTTTTTCAGAAAAGTTTTTTCTTACTACAGAAGCATTTCAAGTGTAGCTGCAAGATCCAAGGGTGCACATGAGGCAAGATGGGAAAAATCATGCAGCACTTAGAAGTCTGAGATTATGAAAAAGATAACACTTAATGTTTTTATTATATAATGCTCATTTGTAATAAGTTACTTCTAAACTGGGCTTTGAAGAAACTTATCCAACCGTCCATTCTCAAATCCTGAGGTACATAGGTATAAGTGATATGGAAGAATCATTACTTTTACACTGACCTAAAGATTAATCATTTCATCTTTCTGTCTTCTCAGCTGAGCAGTTGGTCCAATTGCCTGGGAAATAACCTGAACTCTCAGTGAACTTTGTTAACCAAACAACATATCCTCAGAGGTCTGGAGCAAAGAAACTCTCCAAACCTTGAACCAAGACAGTTTGGACAGTGTAAAAGTGCCCTACCCATTCTACTCCTCTTATTCAGAACACTGCAAGAAGTTTTGGTTAGAAGGAGCTTTTTCAGCTATTTTTAAACTTGTAATAAACTCACAATGAACTCACAGGACCGACCAAGGGAAAAGCAGCCACAGGAAACAGGAGAGACAAACAACAGCATCTCTTCCATCATCCTAATTAGCAACAGTACTGCATCTAAGGTGGAATTTGTTAAGCGCTTATCCTCCCTGTTTTCAAACTTCAGCGAAAGGCAAGGAAAAAAGCCTCAGAGCCTGTCACATCACCGTAAAAAAAAGACACTACCAGCACTCAAATAATTGTTTATCAAAGGCTATTTAGTCTATTTAATTGGCAGCCTTCAGGAAAAAAAAAAAAAAGCTTGCCAGATTTCCATTATTTATTATATGTGGAGTGACTCGCTAAAGTACTTGGAAAGGTTTACTTCCAAGCGGTCACCTACTTAGATCAAGCGTTAAATCACTAACTCTGTGGTGGTGTTTGTTTAGGTGGCAGCAGTTGAGCTGGACCAGCCTCAATGGCCCCTCGCTGAGGCCTCTGTGTGTGTGGCCCTTTCTCACCGCAGCTGTCTCGACACACAATTCCCACTGTATATACCGAGACCATTGTTATTTTAATGTCACTCCGACAGCCGACACGGTGCCCTCACCACCCCATAAACAGCTCCTGAGGGCACAGCGCCCGAGGCCCCGCAGTAAAGCCACCTGTCAGGAGGAAGATAAATCATGAAACAGTCCCAATGTTCACAAAACACACCCCAATTTCCACAAAACACGTCCGAATGTCCACAAAACACCCCCCCATTTTTAAAGGCATAACATTTTAGGCACAGCTGCATCAGCCTGAGGCACAGCTAGAACCAGTATTTATAAAACTCAAGACATCATTTTATCTTCGTCTGACCACAGTTTCAAAAAGATAAGTAAGAAAGCACTTAAGCCCTTAGGACTTCCCTTAAATTAGATTATTATTCTTATTCTGTTGCTTTTAACACTACATGCAACCATGACACTACAAAATAAACACATTTCAGAAGATCTCACCTAAATCAGATTTTTGACTCGAGAGTTTTCCATCCATTTTAAAGCAAAACCCATGAGCACTCATTCACTACATAAACCATCCATACACACAATTATTAAATATCAATCATTATAAAAATTATTTGTAGAGACAGGTTTGGTTTCATTCAGTCGAAATAGTGCAGGAGGTATAAGCATTTATTTTTAAACATCTAACTTTAGTGGGAGACATCAGTTCAGGGAAGGAACCTACTTGCTCATTAACTAAACAACAGATGAATCACGCACCTTACTAAGTCATCAAAGGTACTATAGTACCAATGCAGGATAATTAGAATGCATTTTCCATTCCTCTGTCCAGTCCCTTTTTAAGGGATACAATGGGGCTTCCACCACTTCCTCTGGAAAACACTTGGGCAGTAAAAAAAATTTCCACATCAAAAAATATTCCCCAGTAATATACTTAAGTTTTCCTTTGCTTAACATCATTCCATTATTTTTATTTGCACTCCCATAGACCACCCAATGCAGTTTTGGCACATAATTAAATTTTAGGTAAGCAGAGCTTTAGCAACCTTTTCCAAAGGAAGTAAAAATTATTTCAAATATCAAAGTTTGGTACAGCCATGAAAACAAAAGGTCAGTATCTAGCACATTTTATCATCATCCAGGGACTACTACCAGTCATTAATCCAAAACTACTGATATTCTCTACCAGAACACTGGAAAACGAACATGTAACTGCATGACAAAAATGAAAAAAAAAAAAATTGAAAATAGAGTTATTCAGATTTATGCATCCTCTAAACCCCTGAAAATTACATGCATATCTATAAATTATATAAAGAATACGCATAAGAGTATTTCAAAAATCAGTAATCACCAAGCTGAAAGTTATGCTCAAGAAAAATCAAGTGACACTGGTGGCACAACTAACTTTCAGCCAACGAAGATTAAACTAGTCATCTGTAATACTACAAATACTGTTTTTTAATGTCTAAAATTTTTTAACACTCACTTCTGATGCACTACCATAGGAAAGTTTTTCTTATTTATGACAAATTATATCTGTTTACTCAGTACTTATTCTGTACACAAAGCATTACTGATGAAAAATTTCAAAATAATAGATAGCTACTGAATTGATAAGCATTTTATAGCTCAAAGTGTAACAATACATTTCAGAATTTCTGGAATTTTTAACTAAAAAGCATTACCTCAATTATTAAATACTAAGCAGAACATTCAGCATGCAAACACAACCAACCACATCTTCACGCATGTTTTTCTGTTATCTCTCCTGTTGTTTTATATCAAATGACAAAAATAATTTATAATTATAATTAAATTAAAATTCATTTTAAATAAATAATAAATTTTTAATAATAAAATAATTCTTAATTATCTTAAAGAATATTAATATCCTATTTATTCCTGATAGTTTGATAGAATTTTCTCACCCTTGCCGTGCAACGCGTTATAATTTGTTCATAATATACGAAAAGAGAAGGAGAAAATATTCATAATGACTAAATAAAAGATGTAAAGACGAAACAAGTACTGACAGGAGATAAACACTGAACTGAAGTCCTGTTTAAGTTGCAGAGCAGTTTGTCTACACTTCCTCTGAGGTAAATGTACATTTAGGTGCATATCAGCCCTCTGGATGTACAGAGCCCAGGAAGATTAATTTCCTAATGTGATGCTGAAAGAGATAGATCACAAATACTTTCATAGATAATTTGCAAAACATTTGAAAACATATTCTGTTACTCACATGAAAGCTATTTCTATTCTTTAATTCTATTACTTAATTTTATATAATTGCTTTGGCAATTTTATTTGTAGGCGTTAGTTTAGTACATGAGCTAAAACTTTCACCCAAGAAATCACATCTTTTCTAGAAACACTCTCTTGACACCCAAACCTAAAAGCATACATAACAATCAGGGTTCTTTGTATTTTCAGTTTCTTTGGCCAGATTATTTCCTAAATTGACATAAAGATGTTTTCATACGATTTAATTTCTCATAAGCCTTAACTGATGGAAATGAGTATTATGTGAGCCCAGATACACAAAGATACTTTTGCTAATTAAAATATAGTATGTATTTAATCTGTCTTCTATTTAGAATATGTGTGACACAGATAAGAAAACTAGGATTCTTAAACTTACTGCTTTCATTTTCTAAGTACAATTTGGCCCTAAACTTACAATCCTGACCTAGATTCTGCAAACAGCACTCACAAACAACTCACAAGAAGCATCAAAAACTGGTTTAGAGTCAATATGGTCTTGGGTAAATACACAGAAATACTGATAACACAGACTGGAAGATTTGTATCACTTAACCTTTGGCATCTCAATAGTCAAACTGGGCTGAAATTTCCTATATTGCACAAGGAAAAGGCATCTAATAAAATATAATAAAGAAAAGAGTACAAACTAGGAGGATTACCTTAAATTAGCTTCTTTCTCAGAAAAGTTTTAACAACAAACCACAACCTGAAATAACCAAAAAGTGTCTACAGATACAGATTATAAGAAGATCCTTCTCACAGTTCGACAGGAAAATTTAAACTTTTAACTACTTACAGAGCCATCTTTCAGACTTCTTTCATAGGAGAACTGACACACCACATTTTCTTGATCTCTTGAAATCAGATAGTTGTATTTGCCAGCTGACTCTTCTCTAGTCACCAATGCTTTCCTCAGCTCTTCCACATACTTTTCCTTGTTCATTTCCATGTCAGCAGCCTCCCTGGAAATTTCTGCTTCAGACACTATCAGAAAGAAACACGTGAGGAATAAATACGCATATGTGTGTGAACATGCATATATCATATATATTATTATGCATATCACAATATACATATATTTTATATTTATATGGACATACAGATACACACTGACTAGATCATCTTTGAGGTCCTTTCCAACCCAAGCCATTCTATGATTCTCTGAAATATTAGGAAACTATTCTTTCCTTGGCATACATCAGTGTGCCAGTGTGCCATTTCCACTAATGGAAATGTAGCAGGGATACTGTGTTTTTCATAGGTATTAAGTTCTGTCCCTTTTTTTCATGTCTGAAAATGGTTTATTCCTACTTGTCCTCAATTTTACTTGCCTAAAGTCACTCTGAAAAACACTAATCTTTCACCAAAGATAGATAGATATAAGCAAATTAAAGAGAGAATCTGTATATTGTAATTCAGGCTTTCATGTGCAGCCTACCAATACAGTATTTTAGATTGTTTACTTGATTAACGGAACTCTTTCCTTTTCTTGCCCAACAATCTTCTGAGGAAGACTGCTCTGGATTGTCATTTACTCCTGTTTGCTCTTATTTTAACCATGAAATAAATGCTGTCAGAAAGGCTTAAGACTTCAACAAGACTTCTAGAATTTGCCCAGCATTTAAGAGAGTAAAGGACATTACTTCATGAAAGCCTTAAAACAAAAGAAAAAACCCCACACAAACCACAACAAAAAAGCAAACAAAACCACCAAAAACCAACCCAAAAACCAACAAAATACATCCTTCACAGAACTGAAAGTATCCCACTCAAAAGCCCTATTAATAGTTGAATGTCTTCTCTATATAAATGCCTTTAAAAATAGTTTCATATCAAGACACAGAGTCTGCACATGTATTGAAATCACACTGACAGAAATAGAACAGCATTTCAACCAAACATGAGCCTCTTCAAATTGCCTAATTTTTCTCCAGTCTTCTCAACACAGTAGCTAAACTTGTATTGTCAAGCAGTATGAATCAAATCAATCCATCATATAAAAATACAGCAAAGAGGCAAATGCATAATTATTTGCTATAAACAGTTATAGCCTCACACACTTCAGGATTTCTGGATTTGTTCTGCACCTGTAGGAATTTTAGCTTATTTTCACCAGTTTGTGAGGATTTTAGAGGACCCAGCATTGAAACCCTTGCCAGACAAAGCCAAAATAAATAACATCCCCTGCCTTCCCCTCATGCAACAAGTTGTTAATTTCAGAGGAGGTTACCAGATGGGTCAGGCATAATTTCACCTTTATAAATCTACACTGACTCCTCACTATCTTGTTCTTAGTATTTTTCAAAATGGTTTCAAGACTTTTCCTCCAACATCCTGTGGCTGACCAGACTCAATCCCCTTACCCTTCACAAAGATAAGAGAAATATTTCTTTCAGCCCTTAAAAATATCCCCTGAGAACCACTACTCTGCAATAGAAACAAACTGCTTTACAGTTATAAGTGAAAAGAAAACAGGAAAAGAAAAAAAAAGAAAGAATGGAAATACGCTCAATAAACACAAGTAAGTCAGCTTTTGTCACACTTAAGATGTGCAATGGCAGGCCTCTGGCAGTCTGAAGCCTGTCACAAAGTCTTCCATATTATTCTTAAGAGAAAATGCTTAAAAATTAGTATTTTCTGCTCCTCTCTTCTTTTAAGATAAAAGAAGAAACCCATCAAACTCATACAAGCCTAACATAAAGTAAAAGGACAAGGCAGGATACACAGCATTTTACCAAACCTGCAACAACACAAACATTCAGCAGATATCAGAAAATGCAGAAATGTTATTATACGTAACGTCCTATTACATAATATCCTATCTAGGATATAGAAGTGCTGCGGAACACGCATTAGAATAAATGACAAATAAAATAACCTCATAATCAGCATTTTCCAAGATTTTTAAAACTTATTTGAAGCATAAAATAAATCTTGTCAGGCTTAAAACTTCAACAATTGCCAGCTGTATCTTGATTTTTTTCAAAACTGAAAGCAGCACTTCTATTTTTCATATATAGAATGATTCAGTGGAACTACTGTCAGGAAAAAAGCTAAACCCACAAGCCAAGGAACAATTTCAGCCACACTTATCTTGCAGAGCTAACAATCTACATATAGCAAGAACCAAAACATTTTTATGAGGCAAAGAGGGGCAGAACAAAGTAAGTTTGAAATACTTGCAAAAACAAGTGTTTGTCCAGAATAGTGATTTCAACACTGAGAATAATTTATGAAAACTTATAATGAAAATAAGGAAGTTATAAAAACAATAGGCACTGTGGGTTTTTTCTCCTGTGGTGCCTGTACAGTGCTTCATGTTCCTTTATCTTATAAAACCAGCAGACTTGATCAATCATTAGAGAAACATGAAATGTATAAAACCATAGAGCTGCAGTCCTTTAACCCAATACCAAGCTTATACATTATATTATGCATATTTTTGTGCTTCCCCTCCCCTCCAACATTTACTTTTTTCCCCCCTCTTCTTAAATAGAACTCCTAACACTTTTCATCATCACATTAAATAGACAAAATCCATAAAAGACAACTCCATCAGCAAGTTTCACTCACTTCCTGGTAGGTCTTGCCAAGCAAAATAATACACAGCTGGAGAAACCGAGAAGGGATTTCCCACAGCAAGAATATTCTGGCCATTGCTTTCCCTCCTCACAGTTTAGAGCCTAAGTAGCTTCAAACGTGACATAATAACTTTAAAAAGTGACCAAAAACAATGCTGGATGTATGAAAATGCAGATCTGTGAGGTAGGAAAGGTTCTTGCACAAAAACACCAACTCCTAATGAAACTATTCAAGGGACTACAAATGAAATTATTCAAGGCACTACAAATTCAGTAACAATTCCTTAGAAATGGATCAGATTCTACAGAAGAAGCAGAAGCACTCTCCTTTGGATGAGTACCCAGAGCTCAAGCTAAACTGTTGTGGGTCTCTTTCTTTCCTTTTAATAGAGTGAGGTCATCCTGCTTTCACTGGCCCTCTGTTTTGGGAAATGGATTATCCAGCCATTCTGCCAGATGCAGGAAGTTAACAAAATAAGAACTGTGTCTATGTATTCTTTCTATAGGCTTCCAGTTATAGGGACATAGCTTTCACTTAGAAAAATAAGAATTGGCTTTTTGTGAATTTAAACTGAGAATTTAAAGTCACATAAGAACAATGAGAAGACCTTTCAAACAGAAAAATTAGTATGTACAATTAGTTAAGTATTTATCAGTGTTAATACCCTCCTTGTTATTTTCAAAATATTAATTTCACTATTGTTAAACCAAGAAAGAAAAATCTTTCATGCCAGTCTACAGGGAATCAGGATTGGAATACATGTATTTGTCTTGTGTAGGAACTCCTGATCAATGGTGTGTGTGAAATGTTAAAAGAAATATGGAAGAGTAGATTTAATTTATATGTAGACACATATACATACATATATCTATCTATATATATCTAAATCTCTGTATACATAAAGATCTCAGACCTAGATGAAGGTTTGACTTATGTAGGAGAAACTCGGCAGAAACAACACCCACTGGGCAAGGAGAAGGAAGGAAGCAACTACACAGACATATACTTTCATAATTCAGATATAGAGTCCAGAAAATATTTTTGCCCATAATATGTTGTAAAATATATAATTCTTTCCCACCCTTGAAATACTTTTGCCACTGAGAGAAGGGCTTTTGATCAAGCATTTGACAGATTTCTCAAGGAACACACAAATCTTTCCTTTTTAATTTAGGTGTTAAAGAGAAAAGCATTCACATATGCAGAGATCCATCCTCTTATTCAGGTTTCTGAGTGGAGGAAAAATATCCGACAAGCTGGTTTTTATTTGATTCTTTTGATAACTTATTGTCCCTTCTCCTTCCCAAAAATTCACCTCAGTACCAAATATAACTACCTTCAATTATTAAGATTTTATGAAAACATTTCATAAACATCTTCAACTAAACACTTCATGAACTCTTAATTTGGAAATGGAACTTGCACCAACATTTGCTCAGGAATCTGGAGAAGATACATAAGTGGTACTCCAGTATCACTCCAAGAAATTATATATTCTTGAGAAAGAACAAAACATTGCATATCCATGTCCTAAATCAATTAGCATTAGCTTTGACACTCCTTTTTCCAGATTTGAAAGTTCTCTGGTCATGTCCTAGTACATCACGAACCCCCCCTCTCCATTAGTGGGGACAGGTAACACCCATAAAATGGTTCTGTGATGCAAGCCATGGTCGCTGTGGAGGACGAGGAAAACAAATGGAAAAGATTCCAGAAGTGGCGTGAGATTTACAGAAATTGAAGGACAATACAACAGAAAAAGACTTAATCTTAAAAGCACATATGGATTGTTAATGCATGCTTTTTATTAATGTACCCCAGTTATTTCTATTGCATGGACATGTCCAGACTTGTTCGTTCCCTCATGTTCCTGTTCCTCACACCGATTGGCTAAGATTTGCCACAGTGTGGAGTAATTTGTTATTGGTCCCTGATTGTCTTATTTTCCCTCCTACCTTCCCTGGTTTATTCTGTTTTGTTTCCTCACCTGTCAGTCTCATGCTCCACCTACTTTTCCAGTACCTTCCCCCAGAACCCTATATAAGCCGGTGCATCCCCACAATAAACTTGTAATAGCTCCAGACCTGCTACCTTGTCAGAACCCCTTTGTGCTGTTGTCCTCCCAGCTCCAAACCCAGACTGTGGCAGGTCACAGTTTAAAAAGTGTTTAAAAAGAGTAATAAAACCAGTAATAATTTAAATTAAAATATTTTTTCTCTCTATCCATCATTACCTGTCCCAGCCCATGAGAACTGACCATCACTAAGAAGTATACTGAAGCCAGTGCCTAAATCCTTTTCCCATGATACTTGCAGGAAGTAGGTTGCTTCTGGATCAGAAACTAGATGAATTCTGTTCAGAATCTTCTCCATTTTCTCAGCACCTGTTTAAAAAAGATAATCTTGTTACTTCCCATGGGGTGCTTAACAGCTTTACATAACTAGTATGGCAGTTGGAGGGGGAATATACAAACATAAGCATGTTTGTAATTTTATTCTATTTTCCTTCAGTTTGTCAGAGATATTTACAAGCAGAAAACTGAACTATAATAAGTAAGGTTTAAAAGAACAGTGTCAACAATTACATATATTTGAATTACGAATTCAAATTAAGAAGCTGTCAGAAATTACAATACACAAGCACTCTCCCCATGGCTCTGTTTTTAACTTGCCATCACCCAACGTACAGCACATTTAATATAATTCCAAGTAATCAATATTCATATGGAAGACTATCACATGAAAGCTGGACAGAGTGTAGCAAATGGCAGCAACCCAGAGAAAGTATTTTAAACACTGGGTGCAGTGGAAAACAAAATATATGATGTTACAGTGAATTTTTGCTCTACAGCAAAGCAACCTGGCAACCTGTGCTTGACATAAGACCTTCTAAGCATTTAGAAGGTATATATATATAGTTTAATATATTATATATATATTTATATATAGTCTAATCTGACTGAGTGATGTGACTGGTAAAAGGCTACATGTTCACTCACACCCTAAAAATTGCATGCAAAAGCAGCAAAAACCCAACTGAGGTATTTAAACTGCATCTACTGAGTACAATGATGCTCAGTCAAGTTGAGTACGAAATGCTCTATCAAGTTTTCCACCAAAAGTGTAGCAATAAATAATAATCATGATCAAGATCAGTTCAGGCCCTGAGGGGATTCTGTTCTTCAAGTGGTAGTAGAAGGAAGTTCATTCTTTGCTCATGGACGTTGAGAGTCACATCTAGATACAGATTTAACTATATCAGGCCTCACCAAAACTTGGCATTTCCATGTTGGGAGGAACAGTTTTAACTGTAGTTGACTGTCTTGTGCTGATTTGTCCAGCTCAGTACCCATCAATATTTGAAACTCATCTCAGACAAGTGCACAGTATTCAAAAGAAGCAAAATATGTAACACTTCATTTTCAAGCATAAAGCTTTACTATTTACATCCATAAACCACCAGTGTTTACTACTACAGATGTCATATCCCAGCTTTCCATTCCCTGCAAATGCACCAGAAACTAAAATGTTACCCAAAAACAATATAGAAAAATTAGTTTGTGTCAAAAAAGAAAACAAACAAGTTTTCTGTTTTCATCATCAAGCAAATGGCCACTTCCAAAAACCTACAGCATGTCTGTGCACCTCTAAGCAAGAAAAAAAATTAAATATTTGGGGCATGGACAACTGGAACAATGCCTTTGCAATTAGTGATGCTAGAAATACAGACATTATAAAGATTTGTAGGGCATTAAGTGCCTGGACATGGGTCAGTAAAGAGGACAGGGCAGGAAAAACAAGTAATTGATAAAGCATGCTCAAGCACACAGACATGTATTTTCCTTTGCCTGTCAGATTCCCTTTTGGTTTTTGCTTATTCTGGAAAAATACAATGAAATATTTTCATAGAAGTCCTTCTCTGAAAGACAGTGTTTTTAAAAAGACTCTAATTACTGTTTTTTACTTAAAGATTGGAGCACACAACCCCGACAGACAGTACTCAAGCTAACGATGCATATATACAGTCCAATGGGGAGTTTTTGCTTGTTTTATTTGATTCTTATGACAAAGCAGAGTATCATTCAGTGAAAACCACCTGCACCAGAGGCTTTGTTGTTAACACAGACTGTTTATAACAGAAAACAAAGCAACAGAGTTAAATTTTCTATTTATATAAATTTTCTATTTATATATGTATATAAAGTGTCAGTCCTGAGTCAGAAAAACAGGTCAAGAGTCATACAGCAAAGAAATCTATTTATTTATTTATTTAAAGATGCACTAACAAGGTTTTTAAGGCCTGAGACTAAATTAATTTGATATAATAATATCCCATGACTTCACCTTCACACAACAGTATTTTACTGGAGTCATACGGAATAGGTAAAAATTAAGATTCTGTTTAGACAACATCCATAAGAGGTCACCTACCAGTGTAATGGAAGAGCCTGTTAATAGAGCTGAGAAAGCCCCCACACAACTTGTACACCTGTGGTAAAGCACAACTTCAATGAAAACACACTGAGAAGACACACATGAAGCAGAAGAATGTTTCAAAATAAATGCAAAATACAGTTTTCCTGCTTTTCCATGTTTTACTGTGTGTCTCTGAACAATTTTCCCAGACAGCATAAAATAAAGACACTTTCTCCCAGCTTTTATCTCCTCCAGTGTGCTCACTGACCTTTTGAAAGGAGTATTTCTTATTACTTCATGTTTAGAAATTGCCTTACTAAGCAGAGCTCAGCTTGGCTTCACATCCCCAAGCACTCAAGTGTTCCAACCCATCAGCAAAAGCTTAAGGGTTCTTGGCTGTATATAATGACTTATATACTTCTCTTCAAGAGGAGGAACAAACCCTCTTCATGAAAATCAGTCTGACCAACACAGCACATAGAAACAACACTGCAAACAATAATATTGTACTTCACTGCTTTTGCAAAAACCTGTTTGTAAACAAAACAATAATGAAAACAACAACAAAAAAATTCCCTTTTCCACAAGGCTCCCAACAATAAAACTCTTTCAGAGTTTAGTGTAGTATTGAGTAAATGGATATACTGCATACAATTAAAGCATGAATACAGCAAAAAATAGCAAAGGAGCTACCTAACTACTTAGCAGCTAGCAATTACCACTATAGAAAATAAAAATACAGACATTAAAGCAGAGCATATTCCTTACTAATTCACCATAAGGTGAATGCACCCATTCTAAAGGCAACAATAGATGTACACCACTGTATTTCCAATACAAGAACTTCAGGTGGAGGAATCTGGAAATTGGACATTCTACCTACATTCCAGTAACTCTGTTTAACATCTTTAAAAGATGTCTTGCTCTATACTTCAAGAGCTGACACAAAACACTCTCCTCATAACTAATCCATCCCAATCCACCAAGCTGCTCACTAAAACTCCCTCATCACCCCATCACCTTCCAACATGTCAAGTGCACGTGACTCTTCACCGATCAACTACTTCCACCAAATCAAAATTTCATTATGAAATAGAGCCAAAAATACGAAGTTGAAACTTTAGGACGTACTTTCATTTTGCATCTTTGGGTGGGAAGGTAGGAACTGTATTAATGCTCAAAATGGTTAAAAGAGCCACCTGAATTTTGTGAGTCTTACTATTTACCAGTCCAGCTGCTGGCAAAGATTGTCAAAAAAACATAAAATCATTGCATAAAAACAGATTATGTTTTTATTGCTACCCAATAAACTAAATTATTGAAATCAGACATTATTGCAGTCTAAAGAGCACCTCTGAATCCATTAGGCCAGAGGAGTACTTTCAAGTGCCACTCGATATTCACCAACACCATGTCTGTGGGCTCTTTCCCTTCACTGTCTCAGTAAAATAGGAGCAGCCAGTACTTTCTTCCTTCTCTTGATTATGACAAAGAAAACCTGCACAACACTGATGTGCTAGGGCCATAAGAAAGCCAGTGTTTTACTCCTGAAGGGCACAGAGGGTCACACAGAACACCAGAACCACACCATGCCAGAGCCAAGGACCCAAGACTTGCAGGTGGGAATAGTCGAGTCCCACCCCAAATCTGTAAATCAGAGGCTTTACTGAGGCCTTTGAATAGTTGGGGATTGAGCTGTTTATCTTTAGCACTTTGTCCCTTTGGTCTTTGGCTTCCATAATCTACATTAGGCAATGTTTCTTTCTGAGGAGAAATCACTTGTTGGCTGGTGTCTCTGCTCTCAGAACAAACACTGCACACAGGGGCTTCTGAATAAACAAGACACTTTTAAAACTGGTTTACAAAGGATTTTATATGTTGTTTTGGATAGCACTAAGCCCACACCAAAAGCCAGATCTTTCAGGCTGCTCCAACACAGCATCATTGATAATATTTTGAACTTCAGCATTTTATTTTTTTCCTCCATGCAGACTAATGGCTTTTTTTTTCAAATTGCTTGGGTTGCAGGTGTTTCAAACCTCAGCAGCTATGCATGAAAGGCTACTTACAGACCAGAAAGAGCTACTATGTCTTTGAAAGGGAGCAATTAACTTAAGTGCTTTCTTATTAAGAAAATGGGAGTTCAGAATAGAAGACCATACACTGCTATAAAAGCCTAAAGTTTGATCCCTTCTGACCAGAGCAACTACTAACCAGAATCCAATAATCAGAAGGAAGTTAATAGTTAATTTATAATCAGAGAACAGGTGCTGTTCAGGAGATCCTACACATACTTACACGTCAATAATGGGAGAGTTAAACCAATTAAGAAAAACTCAAGATTGCTTTTAAAGATTAAAACTAGCTATCACCATGTTTTCTAACAGGAGGAAATAAGATAATACCTATATTTATGCATATTTCCAGTTATATATTTCACAGAAATTTATATTCTCGCGTGTTAATTTAAAATTCCATTAACTCAAATACTTCAAGAGAAAGAGCATTAAAAGACCTGACAAAAACTTCAACTCTTGACTGCATTAATCTTAGAACTACTATTGATCCAACAGAGACTTTCTCTTCTTTCTTTTCTTTTTGAAAGAACATGATTGGGTCAACAAACATGAAGAAAACAATACAGCATCTTTCCTGTCCCATCTCACAAAAAGCTTCCCATCCCCTAGGCCACAATACTTGTCTGACACTGAAGAAAGCCTCAATAATAGCCTTCCTCTGTAACTTAAAGATAAATCTGAATACCAAAGAAGAGAAGAAAAAATTAAAAAGAGCTCTTTTTTCTAATGAAATTTAGGGGGTTAAGGCATCTTTATATTACATGCATCCTAAATTATATCTAGTGGTTCTTTTAAGTTCACTCTATATTAAAAGCACAAGGATTACAATTTTGTCAATAATGCAGCTCTGTCTTGAAGATAAATGAACCAAAAATTGGTACTGGATGTGAAGCAGTGACTGAGCGGGTTTATAACTTTGTGCATGAAAATGGGCCATTTTAAAAATTTGGTCCTACATGGCAACATTTGATCAAGAGATCATAGACTGAACTAAAGAATCAAGGCTCACATGGCTCATATTTGCACTGCTCCCTTCCCACTGTTTCATGGCAGCCACAAAAGGATTGGAAACATACACGTACTTTTCTGTGCAATTGTTCCCTCCAAAAAAAAAACAAACCCAAAACAAACAAACAAAAAACAAACAAAAAACCAACCAAACAAACAAAAACAAAACTAAAAGCAAATCAGTCATGAGCTTGTCAAACCCCATGGGACAGCAAGATATAGAAGATTTGCAACAAAAGATGTAGAATCCATGATAAGGAACAACCCCTGTCAGGCTTATTTACTACAGTCACCAGCTGAAAAATGAGGAGAAACAGAAGGAAGCAGACAGTCAACAACCTTTATAGTACGAATCTTACTAAAAAGCCTTGATCTTAATTGTAGCCTGGAGGCAAAGCCCACCCTGGTGTCTTTCATCCCATTGAAGTCTGAGGCCTAACCCACTACCCACTCCAGCCATCCAGACTTGCCAAGTTTACTTATGAGCATCTACATTAAGCTGTAAAAAGGTTAAAAAAAAAAGGCCTTCAATGTATTAAAATAAACACCCAAGTGGGTAATTATACTAGTAAATACTAGCAAATAAGAGAGTACCCAGATAGCTTTTTATAAAAGGGACAAACCTTTCTTTTTCACCCTTTTCTACCAATTCGTCCCAACACTAACAGTTCAGCGTGCACTTGCTGGGAAATCCTCACTTTCTAACATCCAAAGATAAACCAGGATACACTGTTATAAACCTGTAAACAATAAAATAAAATAAAGTCATGCAATGAACACATTTACTGATGAAAAGGTCAATTTTTGTGGCAAAGTTACTAAAACGTGGGCATAGAAGGGAGCAAAGATGAAAGATAACAACCAGACCAGCTTCCAGAGGGCAGATCTGGGATGAAGAGTCAGCAGGCGTGTCTCAGAGACCGAGACTCCCCTACTTCGTTGCCTCTGGGAGACACAAGTCCCAACAAATCCTTTATAACTCCACTTTGGCATAGGACACCATGCCTTTCCAAGGTCCTACCAAAGCCAAGGGTGGTATAGTGCCTCCCCTTGAAAACCTTAGGCTATTTATTAATAAGATAAATGCGTCTCCAAAATAACTCACCTCCCCATTTAAATTAAAAAAAAAAAATCAATATAAGCATATATCAATCTCCCCCATAATCTCTCTGAAAAGACAGCACTAAAAGTGTTACAAGTTTTGCAGATAAAAAGCAGAAAAAGGAAATTGTTCCAGATGCAACTTCTAAGCCCAACGCATTCAATCAGTAAAAACAAAGATATGACAATTTCAAGTATCTTAGACATATTTTTAAAACATCTCTGCAGTGCTCAGTAACACAATATTATGTATTTGAAGACAGTACAGTTGAGGAATTTTTTAGGGGAGGGGGAAAAAAAAGCAGCATGTTTTAAACACCCTTTGTTCATCAAAAATACTCCGATACGTATGTTTTTTGATGTATATTTGGATAACACAGTAGTCTGGTTGAGGTATCATCTGTTTTCCAAAACACTGCCTTCTTCAGGATTAAATATTATCAGGATATTCAATACAAATCTGTCCCACAGACTTCCTTTGTCTTCTACTTTTTAGTCCCCATAGTACGATCTCGCTGTTTCTGTAAACACATTAAACTTGACATCACTGAGTGACAGATTCCACTAAAATCTGCCTTTTTCTTTTTAAATTTTTCAGTCTACTAAATTCAGTACTACTGAATCCACAGTAGCTCCATAGGCAAGAGTAATAAGTCTGAAACAAAGATAAATGAAACAAAGAAATCAGTGTGTCAGGTAAATACATATGGGCGTAATTCTGCATGTAAGGTTTCTGAGGAGTTTTGAAAAATTGAGCCCAGTAACCTGGAAAAATAAGTTTCACCAAATGTAGCCACTTCAGTGGAACAAGGGCAGGTATAAATGTGAAGCCTTACACATCCTCCCACCTCTACACCTAAGACTTTTCAAAGAGATGGATTATTTTAATTTCACGTTCCTGTCAAATTAATAATAAAAAATGGGCTCAGGCTCCAAATTGCTTCATCTTGCTAAACTGTTTCCTAAGGCACTTTCTTTGAAGAAAATTCTGCATTACCCAGTCTTCATTTAACTAAAGTTTTATTATGTTTTTCTTTCCATTCACTATTTATCTACTGGAAAAAGGCAACATTGAACTCCCTGAAAACAAAGAGCTCACACTACTTAAATTTATTAATTTAAAAATTGTAATTCACTTTGTTTTGTCTGACCCACATGGAAAAATAATTCACAAGATCTTCACAACAAACTGAGTTATTCACTTTCGATGCACTTAAATTTAAGTGCCATGTTTGTCACTTGGTATTGAACATTAATTACTTTTCTGATGGATTAGGCGGAGTTTGAAGATAAGGCAAAGAGACATATACACTGAATACCTATTTCACTTGTTTCCATAGGCACCACTTTAGCTTAGGCTTTGTGATTATGCACATTTAACCAACCAAAACAGGGCAGAAGCACAAGTATACAAATCCCATAACCTCACTAAGCACTGAGCAAACAAGAACCTCTGTTCTAAGAAAAAAAAAATATATAAAAAAAATAAGGACACAGTTCCACAGAAAATTCAGTGGCCACTGAATTTACACCCTGAGCCATCATTTATGAATCTATGAGCTTGTAGTGAATCAGAACTTCAAATAAAAGCCACATTCAGGGAGGAAAGAACACACAAAGAGCTTCACAGGAGTCCCCTGTGCTTTTTGCATCTTAAGTTCTGTACATAAAAAATAAAAAGCCTCTCCAGACACATCAGCTCACTGCTTTTCCAAGCAACTTTCATGACTGTTTCATGTTCTTACTACGGACTAGGAAAAAAAAAAAACAAAAACAAACCAACAAAACCTTGCTCAAAAATTTAACCCTTACCCAAGACACTTAATGCCAAGCGGGGAGTCTACTTCAGGAAACCAGCTTTTCAGTATTAGTTTTCCCTCACATCTACTAAAGAATTCTTTAAATGAAATCTGCAGATGACACAGCAGGAGCACACCAGGGGAAAAATGCCACTGAGACTTGAGCTGAGAGGGCAATTAAGCACTCATTAGGAAAATATAGCATAAAAGTGCTTTGACACTCTCCCAGTTACACAGAGTTTTGAGATTTTAAAATGTAAAGTCTGAAGCACCAGAGGGGTCTTAGGGTGCTGTGTTAAGGATGTAAGCCTAAGAACTCAAATAATGCAGGTACGTGAGCATATAAAAACCAAAAGTGTTTTGTGCACAAACTCTTTGTGCACAAGAGTCACTTCTCCACAGCCCAAATAAACTGTTTCAGTGCAGTTTTAGGTAAAGTACTCCCACAATATATTTTCTTCTCTTTCAATGTTACAAGTTCCCCTTTTTTTTTATCATCAAAAGGGCCAAAACACGACATGAATCTAAAATTAATGCAATATATACATATACACGATATAAATTATATAAGTATATATATACACTATGCAAAATATACACATACTATATATATACTATTAATATATACTTAAAAAATTCCTCCTCTACCTCTTTATTTAAAGAAAATTAAAAAATATTTTTTAGGATAGTCAAGGTTAATAAAACAAATCCGTGGAACAGCTAAGATTTTAAAAAACGATGAAATACAAAGCACATTTTTCACCTATAGACTTTGACCAATACAGAGGGGAAAAAAAAACCCTTTTCTCTAATACTTCCTTCAGAAGATTTAAGTCAAGTAGGTTCATTACCAAGACACACAGGATGCTTCACCTGGTTCCTTGCCTCTTATCTCCAAAAATAATTACGTCAGCTTTCACCAAAATTAACATTTCTGCCCAGGCCATGCTGGACTCTGCAAATTAACGACCAGTTTTTCAGTTGGGGTAATTTAATTTAACATAAGCCCACACAGCACAGTTGGCTGCCTGCAAGGACAAATCCTCAGCCCAGGCAAATCCCTCCTCAGGCTTTTGTGAGGTTTCTACCTCAGCCCTGACACAGCTGAAGGCATTTGGAAAGCCCCAGGCTCCCTCTTTCCTGTCCAGCTACTGTGCTGAAAAGGGTGGCCACTATAACCCCTTTGTAGACTTGTAAACAAACAATCCCTTTCATAATCATTAGAATAATTTTAAAAATACAATCAAAAAACCACCAAAACCAAAAACCAAAACAAACAAACAAACAAAAACAATTAAATTAAAAAAAACCCAAACAAACAAAAACAAATGCAGACTGTGATAGGATATATAGCCTCACTCTAATTATTTCTGCCCCAAGATAGCCAGCAATTTGGCTGATGTCTAGATCAAGGACGCAAGAGTTCTCAGTCTCTGTGCTCTTAAAATCACACAATATCGGTCTCCCTTTGTTACTATTTATTTCACAATCTCTGCTCTATCTCTCTGCTCAGTTGGAGGATACCCCTTCACAGAAAACTCAGTTGAGAGTCTGCAGAGGAGATGCAGAAATATCCAATATTTTTCCATGCTTTGCAAATTTGGCTAATTTAATCAAGAAATATTTTGTGAAATCACTAGTCTCCCTGTAGAGACAGTAACACCAGAGGCCCTTGCCCAGGCACAGACATACAATGAACCTTTTTTTTCCAACTTGGAACTTTTCCTGTAAGACGTGTTCTTCGTGTTGATCAGATTTGACTCTGTTAGATCAGCAAACAACAGTAATTTGTTTTGTAATTATTTTCTACATTTCGCCTGAGCTTGTATCAACATGGTACCAAATATAATTCAGTAATTCCTTTGTGTCTTGACATATCTTGGACACCAGTCCTTTACCATTACATTATCTGATACAACATTCCACTCATAATCTTCAAAATCATAGTAGGTTTTTACCACCTTCCCTTTTTTTTCCACCTCATCTACAGAGATAAAGGAGGTGGGGAAGATTAAAATCCACAAAGACATCCTGATTATAATTAGCAGGAGTTGAAAGCCACTGTTTCTTAACCAAGGAAAAGGACACAGCTCAAGTCAGGGATGGAACTAGAGCAAACTCCATTTTTGGTGGGAAAAAAAATATCATTTCAAGACCCATTTAATAGCATTTTACAACAGCTGTCTAAATTAGACTCTTGGTTATCTAATGAAGTTAGTCCAGATCATAACTCATGCACATGATTTTATGTGTTCCACACAGTATCAACAAGCACCCCACATTTTTGCCAGGTACATCAGTGAAGAAATCATAGCTGCTTCCTGTTAACCTTGAAGAATCAGATAATAACTGGAGTCCCTGAAAACCTCACCCCAGACTCTGGGTGATTCCACCCACTCTTCAAGGACCTGTGCTGCTTTTTCATCTGGGGCTCCTGAGCTCTAAAATAACCCCTTAAAAAACAACCTCCACCTACTGCTAATCCCTAGGTGACAAGAGCGAGGGATTAAAATTTCTCATCCTCAAGTGGCACTGAAAGATAACAAGGACATCAGAAACAGGCACTGAGACAAAACAGCAAATGACCCTGCAGGACTCATGGCACATCCATGAGCACAATGATCTGCAAGAGATTTCATACAGGAGCTCACCAGAAACTATTGAAGTAGGAAAAAAGTATAAAAAATTTATCATATAGGGCATGTTTGTAAACAAAACTACACTAGAGGAAGCTAGCTGACAACCTGAAAGAAGGTTGTGGTGTGACCATGCACTGACAGCTGGACTCTCCTTGGACGTCACAAGAAAACTTTTTGAGTAGCTAATTCACATTTAAGCATCCAAAAGTGAATCGAAAAAGGCAAAACAACCGAGTTTTCTCCTTCCGTCTCAGAGACACATAGAAGAAAAGTTCAAAGGTATTATTGTCTCTAAAATCTTGGGTCATGGTGACCACTAGAGGTTGTCCACTAGTTACAGTAACAACTTCCTTCTCTTTAGAAATGTCCCTTAATGTGACATCATTCAAGCACTTTAATGTGAGGTTATCCTAGATAATAAAGCTGGGTTTAGAACTTACTGCATTTAGGGTTTTTTTTTAATCCAAAGCCTTGACAGGTGATGACAAGAAACAGATCCAACGAATGTTAATCCACTAACAGAATAAGAAGTATCAGAAAAGGAGTAAGAAATATGAGAAAATACTGATGTACGAACACATTATGAGAAAACGATCATATATGTTGCTAATTACCTGTTAAATCAGTAGATAAATTTGCAAATTAATGTGCCTTCATAGTTACTAGACTTAAACAATCTAGAGAAAAGTAAGAACAAATCCAAAATCAACACAGTGCCTGAAATGCACAAGTTAGAAAAGCAAGTTATGCAAGAAAATCCACACGAGAAATTCTACATCTGCTTTTGCTGAAACATTATTTTCATTTTCAGCTTCTACATTTGATTTTGCTGAAAACATCCCAGTCACATTTTTGGGGACTACAAATCTGAGATCAGAGAAATGTAAACTGTAGTGACCAAAGCTACTACTGCAAGTGAAGTTGCCCTGTAGAAGATATCAACAGCATTTTAAGTGGGTTGTGTATGTGTCACTTGCCTTAAAATCCTCTGCTTTGGTGGAACACTGCCTTGATTTCACTATAAAACATATTTTATACACAAACTCTCAGCAGCTTCAGGAATTATGTCAAATGTTATCCCAAAATGTTATCCCAGAACATTATTTTTAGAGTGAAAAATGTTTCCCCTGACGAAGGCAAAAAGTAAAACCTGTTCCACATTGAGCAGACAAACAAGAACAATTTGGTGCTGAAACACAGAGAGAACAGAGACAGGAAAACCAAGGAATGCTTTTTGAGGTCTGTTATGACTGGAAACTTAAGCTCTTTTAATTACTCTGTGTCTTGAGTCACCAAAAGAATACACCGTGTTCATGACGAGGACATAAAGCACCTTCAAGACAACAAATTCAAAAATTCTTGGAGAAATGCAATTACAGAAAAGAGGAAGAAAACTGCTGCAAGGGGAAAACAGAGCACAGGAGCCAAAATACAAGAGACCAGAGCAGACTGTGGGAGCCTCCAAAGCCAGCCTGGATTGTGCCTATGGAACAACAGAAGAAGAAAATATAAGAAGCTGCTAATTAAAAAAACTAGCCTCATTAAGGCGTTATTTATGTTATTATGGCTTCGGCAGCACAGGGCTCACCCCCGCAGGGGCCGGAGGGCGAGGAGAGACCTCTACACCCCGAATACAACCACCAACAAAGCAACCAACCAAAAAAAACACCAAACCCCCCACATTTTTGACGTTGAATAAAACACGTGGCTGCGGCGTGCCCGGAGGCGCAGGGCCGGGTGAGGGGTTACTGATCGCCGTTATAGCGTTATCCTGGCACAGGACAGCGGCAAACCCCGTGGATCATCCCGTGGATCACCGCTCGGATCCCCAATCCAGGTGCCACACGGCCCAATCTCCCCAAAGGGCAGGGCGGGACGCTGGACCTACCTCCACCACTTCCGCCTGCGCCCCGGCAGCAAATCAGTGCCACGTCCACCTCTTTTGTCCCGCCCCCCGCCGGCTACTCAGACCAATCGCAGCGCCATCTTGCTCCATCAGCCAATGGCAATGGCGGCTCCGCCCCCAGGCTGTGAGGACGCGCTGGGCGCGGTTCCGCCCTGCGAGCAGGGCCGGAAGGTGGTGTGGCGGGGAGCGGCGCTATGGTAAGCGTGGGTCCTGCTCTAGTCCTGGGTGATCGCGGGCCTTTCCGGCACGCCTGCCTCCGTACCGGCAACGTCGCATACCCACGGACCCCCTGGGCCTGGCAGCGCCACAGAGAAGCCGCTCACGCCGTACGCCGCAGGCGCGGAGCGGCCCTGAGGCTTTGCCGGCTGTGAGGCGAAGCGGGTGTTCGTCACGGTTCTAGGTGAAAAAAGACACGTTTTGTGTCTGTGCCGGCTCGTGCGGGGTACGACAGGAGGATGTTTGGGTCTTTCACGAGCTCGTGACGTCATGATGGTGGTGTAGGACGCGGGAGTGGTTGCGTGACGTCATGGCGTGATCTGTGACGTCACGCACCTTGGGCAGTGAGTTGAACTCTGGCATTATCTGCTTTCCTCGGTTTTGTGGGTACCGTCAGAGACCAAGGTTCATCTGCTGTTGAGAACTGTGTATGGTCTATATAACTTATGTTTTTATATATATAAAAATATATACATTATAATTATATAAAAAGTAATATATAAATTATGTCATCAAATTATTATAATTACATATAAAATATCTAAATTACAGAATAAAATTATAAGATAATAAAACAATACAAATCTAAAATATTATGCATATAAGTATATATTAATATATTTTGTATGTTTATAAATTTATATATGATTATATAAGTACATGCTTATATGTGGTTATTTTATGTATAATCCATATATAAATATGAATATATTAAATATACAGATCCATGTAAGTCTGTAATTAAACATATGGATATACTTATATATTTTGAATATATATATTTATTTATATAAAAGCCATACACATAAAGAGTATGTTTGTATATATATTTGTGTACTCATTATAAATGTGTGTATATGTATGTGTACTCATTATATAGAGAGCTGGCCTAGAGGGACTTTGTTATTTATATTTTTCCTGCTTTTTTTCCCCATTCTGTGGACAGATAATACAAATGAGGGATTTGCATTTGTGTCATAGTTAAGAGCTGTGCAGCCATATACTTTTTCTCAGGCAAGGTTTATGTATTTATATAGGTATAATATTTATACGAGTGGTTTAGATACATGATTTTAAAATTAAAAGGGAAACCAAAGGAATAACTGAGTCAAAATAGGTTTTCCCTGCATAAAATTGAAGTTTGTATGTAACTTTGTTTTAATATGGGAATTTTCAACATTTTTCTGAAAATCACAGGATGGCTTAGGTTGGAAGAGGCCTTTAAGGATCCCCTGGTCCTCCCCTCCTATGGGCAGGGATCACATTGTTGTATTTCCTGTGTATTTATAGAAAAGATAAATATCTCTTGAACTTTCTTATGGCCCAGTGCAAAAACAAAGGGTTCCTTTTTTTCCTTCCCTGTGCTCCAGACCTTGTCACCAGCAGGAAATTACTGGACGTTGCTCACCTGAGCATTCCTTGGCAGACCTTTTAGATGAACCTGTTCTTATCTGTGTCTTCGAGCAGTGAACAAAGGGAGTTTTTCTGTGATAAGAGGCATAAATTATCTCAGGATATCTAAAACACACATGCAGAAAACAAGACATCATTAGTCCGTGCCTTTAAAAGTAGATATACTGAATTGTAAAAGCACCTTTCTGTTGTTCATAGTACCTTAAAGGGTTTGAGATGGTACAAAAAGGCAAGAGAACTCAGTGAGACATTTGTTTCTCACTTAAACTTTTAAACACAAGTATTTAATAATATTATTATTTTATATTGTTTATATGTTTATATATGTTTATATGGGAATATACGGGTTTGCATTATATATAAAATATATATACAAATAATTAAAAAATAAATACTAATGCTCGTCTCTTAACAAGATTATGGCAAGTACATGAGATCTTGTGAGAATTACTTTCTCCACTTGTCCATGTTCCCTGTTCCTCTGTGGTGCTTCAAGGACCCTGAAGCAAAAGAATCTTCTAATGATTGGTTTTCTCATGATTTTATGTTGAAGGAGGTGAAAAGGAGGTTACTCAGCCTTTGTGGAGTTTTAATTTCCTCAGGGGGAGCAACAACCCTCGTGGCATATCCAGGATTTTGGGCTCTCCATGGTACCACTTCTGGTCTCATGGCTTTTTAGGGGAAAAAAAGACACTTTTAAGCTCACACTTGACTGTGAGGGAGAACACAGCTGCTCCTCTTCATAGCAAGAACATGCAATTGCAATCAAACAAAATTTGATGATGGAGAAAATTTTAAGAGTTGCAGAAAACGTCACAAAAATGGCTCCTTTCCCCTCACCGTGTGGTTGGGCCTGATCTTGTGCCGGAAAATCAGTTTGAGAAGTTTCCACGAGTACAAAGATTTCTGTCATGATCTTTGTTGCTCTCTTAGGTTGATGTTTGTGGGAGGAATGGGAATTGCTCATAGAGCCAATTGTAAAAACATTCATTAGTAAATATTATTTCAAACCAAGCTGTCAGATATAAACATACCAGAATCCGAGACACTGTACTGCAAAAAGAGCTCTCAGGAGTCTTCAAGTACAAAGTTTTGTGTTTGGCTTATTGAATATTACAAGAAGTTATCAATCCTGTTTCAGATTTCTTTTTATCATGGCTGAAAGGTACATAGGTTTAAAAACATCTGCTTCATCTGATAGTCTTAAGGTGTCTTTGTGGTGTGAAGTGTAACTGGAAGTGTTCAGTGTATATATTTTTATCCTATATCCTATTTTTATCCTTCCTAACAGAGGAAATTATTTCTTCTGCCAAAGTGAGATGCATCTCTTGATCACTTTTGGGAAGAGTAGGATGCACTGAATCTGCTTTTACAGGTTTTCCCAGGAATGGCACTGCTTGTGAGAAACCATTTCTTTGCTGAACAATTAAATTTAATTACACAATTAATTTAATTAACAATTAAATTTAATTTTCTGATTGTCTTGTGGTCATGGAAATAAAGTAGAAACTTCTGGAATTTTTTGAAAAATATAACCTGTCTTCCAGATGCTAAATATTCAAACCATGCACCCAAACTCTGCCAAACAAGAGACCTGCAGAGGACCTGCCCAGTGCCATAGGACATCAGACACTTAACAGAGTCTTTCATGACTTCTTGTCTAAGTATGTTCTTTCCTGATACAGCATTACTTGTTTTTCATGTTTTAGAGGGATAGTTCTACTATTAATGAAAAAAAAAAAGAAAAAGTAAATAGTATATATAAAGTATTTGTGGTTCTGTTTTGTAATTATTAAGTAAATTAAAATATGTTTCTTTTTGAAAACTTAGACTTTCTCCTGTGTCCATGTGCACATTCCTGTAGCACCTTCCATTATAAAATCGTATTTTTTGCACTCTGCTTTTGTTAGAGTGAGGGTGTCACCTGATTCAAAATGTGCTTTATAATGATTCTTATCTCTTTCATTCACATACACAGCTTTTATTAGTTTACCCAGTAAATTTTGAGGTAAACTAAGCAGTTTGGTGGCAACTTCAGAAAGGAGAGCAATGTTGGAGATGTCTTTTTTTATATATATATAACTTTTTTCTTTCTGTTTCACTACACTTCAGAAATCTTTTATGGCTTTTAGGGAAGGAAAGGTGAAAGAGCTACAAATCAAGATTTACATCCTTTCAGAAAGCTCTGTGGCAGTGACTGAATATGATCTGCACCATTGATAGTTACAGAAACTACTAAATATGTTCTCTTACTCTGGAGAACATACTTAGCTTTAGCATCCTAAATAGAAGGGTTATATAAAGTATTCCTTTTGTCTAATGGGGGAAGAGAGTGGAGAAAAAAAGTCTCTGTAAAATTGCAAACTATGTAATCTACAAAGGAGACCTGTAGGAAAAAACACTTTAAGTTTTTACTGACATGTCTACCATAATTCTGTGGGTTTTGAGTATATGTATGGATATACATACCTTTGTGTTACATTGACCCTGATAAAAGAGGTTAATAACCACTTTGAGTTTTATTGTAAGGCACTTTTATGAAATACTCTGTCCACTAGAGGCTTATACCAAAAGTTCAATTTTTGAACAAGATAGTGGGGCAAAGAGAAAGGAATTCAAGTGAGTGGAATTTCAGCATTGTCATCTCAAGGTGTCTTTTCACTGTTTTTCTTTGGATTTGAATTGCAGTAAGAAACCTAAATGTGTTAAAATTAAAAGAGAGCTTTTATGGGAGAGGGCAACTGTTTCCATATGTTAATTAATTGTTTAAAGAGATGGCTAGTGTTTTAAATAGATATATTAGTCTTCAATTGACTGGAAAGCTTACATGTCAGTTCCTACATGCTATGCTTGCCATTTAAATTAGCCAATGTACTCCTTCAATAAATACCTAGGGAAAAGATTCCCTACTACTCTAATCAAGGCTTAGCCTACATTTTATGAGTCCAGAAATACATATTTTAGACAGAAATGTGAATGATGGTTAAACATTATGCTTAAATTCTTTGGAAACTAAATACTGAGGAGAATATGCTGTAAATCCAGAGTAAAATTCCATGTTTGTGTTGGAACAACCAGTAACTGCAATAGGCCAGTATTTGGATATTAATTAAGTACAAAGCAGTTTTTTCTAAACACACTTTGCTTAGTTTTGTAGTGTAATTTTGCCTATAATCACTTCAAACTTAACTAATTTGCACTTTTTGTGTATTTTTATAGCCATAATTATCATGCCTCTTTTACAAATGCTCATTTTCCATTCATTTTTATCAGGCTGCAATTGGCAGCAGTGGTGAAAATAATTATTTTTTTAATAGGTTGGAAAATAATAAAATTAGATGCATGTTTTAATTACTTTTTAGCAATTACTTTGACTTCCAGGTTGTGAGTAGTCCCACATGTTTTATTTCCTGTTATTCTTTTTCAATATTATTCCCCAAAAAATTTGATTTCAACTGGGGAAATAGGAACTGAAGTGCCTAATGGAAACCTAGATAAGCATTTTCTCTTTCAGCTTTGTGAGAACTTCATTAAAACTTCGTAGATTGATTTCCCTTTTGTATGGTGGGATTTTTGTCAGTTCTTGCTTAACTACAGTTTAATTACAGTGTGTGAGCTCTTGCTCACACCTTAATATGGGAAACCCAGTCATTTAGCTGCCTATCAGTATTTGTTTCTTTGGTCCCAGAACGCTTTATCATCCATTAATTTTATAATATTAAGGAGGAAAACAGAAAATAAAACTGTTCTAGAAAGACTGAATGTTCTGCAGCATGTTACACAAATGAGGCTATACTTTCTTTAGAATATTCCAGTAATTTGTCTGTGTTTGCCCACATAAATTGATTATTGTAATAGTAACCACAGGACAAAGTTTAGCAACTTAATGGCGCTACAGTGGCCTCTCCTTTTGTCACACACACGGATGAAATCATCATGGTCACGCTGCAATCAGAGACAGAATAATTTTGTAAACACTTTAAGTCTAGAGGAGGTTAAACTTCAGTTTAGGTGTTAAGCCTGTTGAGATAAACTGGGAGAGCTTTTATTTTAGGCTTCCTACCAGCCCAGTAGGACAAACAGCATGGGGTTTATGTTCTCCCGCATGTTTTATTTCTCCTGGAAGCATGGTATCAAGGAGTTTGTTTTAAACAAAAGTATATGAGGCAAGGGGAAAGTCAGCAGGGCCGTTGTGACAAAGAGTTACAACAGAACTTACAACGTAATTTATTACAGTGCTACCCAAGAGTTGCCTCAGTAAATGCATCACTTGGTAACTCTAGTGTTGTCTGCAAGGACATGTAACAGAGCCATGTCTGCAGCAGAGAATGTTGGCGTGATGGAGTGAATGAGAACTGCAGAGGTGGAATAATTAGTGTCTTGTCCATGGACTGTTATTTTCAGTGCAAAAACATGTTTAAAATTAGTACATCCATTATGACTGTTTCTGCTGAGGCTGAATACACATTCACCGGTGATCACTGAAAATTCAGTCAATGATCTGTGTCCTCTCAGTGAATTGAATGAAATATTCTTATAAAGTGCAAGAGCTGTTGATATCCAGAACTCTGAGCTGCTTCTTTTTCTTCTCTGTCTGCAAGTGTAGTAAATTTAATGCTGACTAAATCGGAGGAGGTGCAACATTGGCTATAATGAGGTTAACAAGGCCTGTGTAAATGTTGTGGCCAATCACGATTCCCTTTTTCAGCCACGTAAGTAATTTTTAACTTTGAATTGACAGTTATTTAAGTATATGAAACTTCATTTATACTCAGGTGGAAATACATTCAGATGTTCCTAGGTGTGCCATTTGGTTTCCAACTACTGTATATTCCCATTAGTATTTAATTTAATATATGCCACCACTGCTAATCCAAATAGAATAAAACTTTCAGGAGTAATCATTCTTTATGGTTTACTATATGGAGTTTTTACTAAGATCCATTATGATCAGGAAATAATATTAACATCTTTTTTTAAAGGTTTAATTTTGGGAAGGATTTTGGGCATGTAGCTCTCAGAGCTGAAGTCCATGTTCTTAAATTTCTAAAGACTTTGGAAAAAGCTTACTCTAGCACGTTCTTCAGGATACAAAGCTTCATTAGTGCTGCAGGTGAGGGGCATCAGGGGGCTGTGATTACTTAGGTAACAAGAGTGGAACCACTTAGATGTTTCTACCATGTCAGAAATGTACCAAATGCAGATGCAGGGAATTTCAGCCTGTAAAATTAAAGCTTGCACTGTCTAAAACCAGAATAAAATACCAGTGCTGATTCTTTTCTGCATTTGAATGTGAGTCTTGGGAAGTGAGTTGTAGTTTCACCCACATGTGGACACAGCTTAAAAGACAGCATCAGCATCTCCATGTACTGAGATTTCTTTGTAGTGGGAATGAAGCTCACAGGAACTACTTTAAGCCAGTCAATATATTTGAAAGATCCTAATTAATTACTTTTGGATCAGAGGAACCCAGTTAAAGTAAATCAACTGTGACCCACCTACATTACATTGTCCAAGTAGCTCAGTATGTGAATGCAGCATTTTTTAAAAGGATTCTGAGCAATTTAAAACTCTCACAGCAGCTTTTAATTACACCAGTTGAAGCAGCCAGATATAAGTCACTGTTTTCTGTGAATTCAGCTGGGCTGTAAGAATTACTTGGGATGCAAAAAGCAAAGCCAATCTAATTCAGGACTAAATTTTCATTTCCAGTTTAAAATTGTAGGCCAGTTTTGTAATGCTGACTCGTGTCCAGATGTGCAGGTAAAAGTGTCATTCAGGGCAGGTCCAGTGGAAGGGGGTCTGTAATTGCATGTCTGCAGGAACACATGAGGACCTCAACAAAGAACAATTATACCCTGCCCCTGCTGATGGACTAAGCGCACATTTCACGAGTATTTGTTTACAGTCCCTGCTGAAGGGGAAGCAAGTGTGCCCTGGTGCCATTTCCCTGTGTTGTGGTGCCCAGTGCCGCCCTGGGAAGCAGCTGCAGGAATTCCTGGGAACGGGGCTCTGTGAGATCTGCAGAGCAGCTGCCTGTCCCAGGAGACTGATCCAGTTAATCAGTTGATAGGGAATATTTGGCTATGCCGAGGGGGAGCCATGTTCCCAGACCCTCAAGGTCCTGTGGGACAGAACAGGTCCCTCTACAGGGAATCCGGAGTTCCCTGGGTTCTGGAGCTGGCAAAACGTCCTGTCACCTACAAAGGCACAGGAGCCTGGTGATGATGGGCAGTGTTTTGTGCTTTGTGAATATACTCTCCCTTATTTATGATGTGTCACGACAGAATTGATACCTAGTTAGGTTAAAATACTAAATTAAACATGACTTAAGCAAATGCCGTGGCTCAGAAGAAGAGCAAGAAGCCTCATGTTTTGGGCCCAAGGGCTGATGCTGGGTGTTGGGTCACTGGTGTAATGTCCCCTGTTCATCATCCTAGAAATGCTGGATTTCAGGGATGCTGAAATCTCTCACACAGCGTACAGAGGCAGAGTTGTTCTTTAAGCCTCTCTGTGATGCTGCTTTTAACATAGTGGCCTCTTGGACCCTGTTAAGTTGGATATTTAAATTAATCTGGATATCTAACCCTTTCTAATGCACTTATTCAGGCTGGCAGTTGTATGCATTTTATGTTTTTGCTTCATGGACTTCTAAATAAGCTAAAGTTTTTGACCTTTTTTTTTTTGTTACAAGGTTTTTTGATATCAGAAGGGTTGTGGATGTTCTAGTGGCTTTGCTTCTACTGCACCTTCTTGCTTGTCTCTCAGTTTTGCTGTTAGTGCCATACTGAACTGAAATATTGTGATGTTCCTTTATAATTCTCCTTAACTGTGGAGAGAAACTTGATTATCTGAGCTTCTAAACGTTAGACTTTTGTGACATTGGGAAAAAGCACACATGCATCAACAGAGATGTGGCTCAGGCTGTGGAAATGAGGGCTCTGATGTGCTCTAAATTATGCTTGGAGAGGGAAACTGCAATGTAACAGCGCTTCCTAAGTGCTAAATATTTACTCTTAATTAAATACCACTACTCAGCCATCTGGGTTGAGCAGTGCAAAAGTATGAGAAGTAAATTCATCAGAACTCCAGAACGAAGAGCGAATTTATTTTATTTGCTTTGACTTATTTTTTTTTTTTTTTGGAGTTTACACTAAATTGGATTTGCAAATGGGGGAAGCAGAGTGAAGATAAAATAAAGCTTTTTGAAGTAAGCAATTGCCTTATTACCTGGTGCTGTTAAGCTGACTAAATGCCAGTTGAGACAGTTAAAAGAAACCCCAAAACCATAAAAAAAATTTTAAAAGTTTTTGATATGAAGTTGCTGCCTATTACTGATACTTTAAAATTTACTAAATTGCCAAGTATTGCATCAGTTTCTCAAGAATTATTGCTTCTTACTGCCACTAGGCAGATCAGTGTTTACTATCAAACAATAGGACTTTATTTCTCAATCCAAAGGCAATTGTTCCATTTGTCTAGCATTTTCCATGTAATTAGCACTTCTAAAAATGTATTTACAGTAAAGATGTTTTAAATCAAAAATCAAAATGTGATTTGAAAATAAAAGTAATCTGTTATTGTAGTTCAGATAGGCTTGACTGTGTTTCTATAAATCTATAAATTTGTCATGTAGTCTTCATAAAGGGGTATATTAACAATCCTTCTACCTATTTCTTGTTGTTCTCTCTCTTGGCTGCCACTGGTTTACCACCAATTAGTCTTCATCTTCTGTACCACTGCCTTATTCTACTGATGCAAAGATTTTCTGGCTCATCGTCATTGTTCATTTCGTTTTTGGTTTTAATGGGTATTATCTAAGGGTTCACCTATTTTTTTCCAGTGAGGGAAGTTTTGTACTGCAGAGGTATAATTTTTATCTTCTGATTTTCCTCCACAGTCTGCCATCTTCAACTTCCAGAGTCTGCTGACTGTAATCTTGCTGCTCATATGTACCTGTGCCTATATCAGATCCTTGGCTCCCAGCTTACTGGACAAAAATAAAACTGGGTATGTAGTCTGATAATTTTACAAATGCACAAGCTGTGTGGTTTTAACTTTTTAGTACCTTCTGATGGTGTCTGTGATAATACAAATAGTATTTTGGAAAATTTCTCTCTTTGAAGTAAAAATCTTCATTTTGTACATTACAATAGAGTGCAATAAGGTATCTGCAAGCCCTTAGTTTTAATTGTATTGAAATAATTTATTAGCTAACTAACCTAAGTAGTACTGCATTATTCATTTTCTAGGTTTATAGCTTTGTTGTTAGGTGCTTCTTAATGGTACAGAAATGAGAACCAGAAAGGAAACATTCTCCTACATGTGGCTATTGTTGCAATGATTTATTTTTGATCCTTAGAGTGGGTAAAAAAACAGCAGAAGCCAGCTTTTTCTTTGTTTTCAAGACAGGTGTTCTGGAGATACAAGTTTGCAACACAGCTTTAGCAATAATTTGTAACTAAAAAAAAACCCTAAGAATAGTTTTTAAAATAAGCAACACTATCCTTATATCTGTTTAAATCATGGGTTTATATTGTCTAAGATGAAGGAATTTCTAGAAGAGTATTTAAAAGTTGCTACAAACCTAACCTATGTTTTTTGTGTCCTTTGGACACTCTTAACTGTGATCAACAGAACTGTCATTTAATTGTGGTGTTTTTAAAGTAATTTTTGGGCTATTATGACATAGAAACCACTGAGGCTGTCCACAGTATTTCCGTAATACTTTCACCTGAGGTTGGTAGGAAGGAGATAGTATTTGTAGAAGTAGGATGTAATTCTAGCTGGAAATGTTCCAGGTGGAAAAACAGACAGGCTTTTGGGTGCTGAGTGTTTGACTTGTCCACTTTTTTCCATTAGATCATTTCCTGCTAAATAAAATTTTCCTTTTCCCTAAGTATCTTCTGTCAATTTTGCATTTAATTTTCAGAAGAATTCTCAAGTTTTAAGTAGACTCTTGTCACGAAGAAGCTTCAGTGTTTGTCTTCTGTAAACCTTTGTTGTAGTTAACCTCTAGAGTTGATGTTTTATCACCCAGGTTTTTTTCTTTTAGCATCTTAAGATAACCAGAGTATGCCAGATTTTTTAAATTTGGGAGTTCTAACATGAAAACACTTGTGTCCTTTTATATGAAATTGCCACTGACAGGGTAGGTTTCTTTGGAAAGAAGTAAAGATGGAAAGAAAGGATGACTTCATGAAGGACAGGGAGTGGGAGAGGGAGGAGAGTTTGGGTGTCTGCTGGTGGAAGATAATACAATAGTCAATGAGGTATACACAGTAAGAAGTAAGAATGTTTATTTTACTGATTAAAATTTTAGTGCTGTTCTTGGCAGGGAGTATTTCCTTTAATCTGGAGTTACTCTGTTTATTCTTGAGGCAAATCTGTCTGGAGCACAATAGAACTCTCTTCATAAAATGTTTCAAAGGGTGCTGACACAGTGGAGGAGTTGAGCCTTTGATCTGTAGGTTTGTATTTATATAGATGTTGGACATACTATTTTGTTTTATACATATATGTGTATGTAGACTACTTTGTACTGGAAAATAAAACCTTGGCCTGGAAGCAATGAAATTTGTTTCCTGTGTGGCGGATGTTTACATGGAGCTCTATGCTGTTAAACCCCTGTCCCTCTCCTCTGACATATTCCATGCTCAGATGGAAACATCTAGACATATGGGATAAAAGAAATTCTGGTGATATTTCATTTTACCACAGAGATGAGCTTACCTCATCACTCCTGCTTCAAATTAATGGCATAAAAAAAAAGTAGCAATAAAATATTAAAGTGACAGAGAGGAGGAATGTTGATAGTTATTCACTCTATTTCTGAGTGGTGACTTTGGTGAGGATTTAAATGAGTTGATAGTAAGTGAAGAAGCATTTTTCTGTTGGTTGAGAGACAGTGTTGTGATGTCACCCATCCTCTTAACACTGTATTTCATCCCCTTTACTTCTGCCAAAGTCTATCTGTTCCTACCAAGCTAAGCCAAATTTTAAAACTTCGTTCTCCCTGACACGCGTTGAAGCGTTTCCATGTGCTTTGTCCTGTTTAAGCCTGAGAAAGCAGGTGGAGATTTACTGCTTCATGCTAACTATGGGAGAATGTGTACCACAACATAATTCCCTCCTCTCTGCTAGCCAGAAAGATGTGTTAGCTCACGTGCAGCAGATATTCCCTTTGATTTTCCACAGACATTTCAGTGGGGTATCTCTCACACTCCCTCCTTGCAGCAGCACGGGGGTTGTCCTGGTGAACACATGGCAGCTGCATTTTCCCAACATACACAGTTCAGCAGTCGAAGTCTAAGGCCCCACTAACTGCTCCTCAACTTAACGGGTTTTCTGCTCTCAAGACAACCAATGCCACTTTCATGATCAGGGCTTTTAACATCTAACACTGAAAGCCAGGAATAGGCAGCAGCTCATGCACATTTGGTTGTGGCTGCCAGAAAACAGTAGGTGTGGAGGCCAGACTGATACACTTCACCTGCCTCCAAACAAGGATGGGTAGGAACATGAAGAGGAGAGTAAGGAACAGTGCAATTACCTGGAGTGGTTGCTTCAGGAAGAACTATTTTGGAGGAGATTCATTCAAGGCAGCATCATTTCTGTAAACGCAAACAGATTTTGACTTGAAGAGCTGAGTGTTGTGAACCTGAGATGAACACTAATGGAAAAATCCAGGGGAGCAGAAGGTCTGCACAGGTTCTTCCACCAGTGTGAGCTCCCCAGTTCATCCAGAGGATATTACTGTTGCTGTTTAGAAGGTCCTGATTTCAATCAGCCTCTGCTTAGCAGCAGGGTATGTGAACAAACAGATGTCCTGAGGTGTTCCAATGGCACACAAGCTTCTTAAAAAGGTGCTGTTGTCATCTGTGGGAAGGTTTGTCAGTTCCCCGTCAGTGACTTTAAGTTCATAAATTGTTAACTGCAGTAAGGGCACCTGATGAAACCCATATTCTGTTGTGTACCTATCACATCAGACATTTGTATTTTCACTGAGGGCTAGAAGCAATGTACACTACTTCAGTAATAACTTCACGTTGTTATATACAGCCAAAAAAACCCTGAGAAAATGAAGCAAATACCCTTGCTGAGATTGCGAGGCAAATTCATTGTATTTGTAGACTTCCTGAAAGAGTTAATATTCTTTTTCCCAGGCAAGGTTCTTCAATCGCACATGAAAGGAACAGTAATGTTTATTCCTTCCTGGGTAAGCTTTTGAGAGATGGCAGCATGAGAAGCAGGGCTGTGGAAGTTTTTGTGTTGGTTTTGCAGCACACAATCCATAAATTCCAATTTTACAGAGAGTGACAATATTTTTGAGAACCTGAAGTGCTATCCATGCAGTAATGTGAGGCTGTGTCTTTTGCTCCCTAAGATTTACACATTAATGCCTTTCTACCTGTGTGCATCCTCAAAAAGTGCCTAGATGTCTTCAGATTTCCTGTATGACCTCTTAGCCTGGAAAAGTGTGGTGCTCTACATGCAGTTGTTATTACTTGTGCTTGTGGAGCTGTATAAAAGCAGAAAAAAAAGAGCTTTGGCTTTATAGAAATACAGTCAAAGCCACATAAGTATAAGCATGTACATATGTATTTGGCTTGAGGTAAAACAATCTAAAGCCCAAATGAAAAAGCCTGTTTTCTAGAAATGGAAATGCTGAAATGCTGTTCATGATGAATTGGTCAGCAAGAGGTATGTTGGATATAAAGCTTTTCACTTTGAAAACCTTAGTCACTTGCTGCCTCACTTGGTTCTCACCAGCCTGACACCCAGTCTTTATTTCAGAAGTAAAGGTGAGGCTGCTAAATGGAAAGAGAAAGAGATGTTTAAATAAACTGAGGCCATAAAAGAGACCATAAAATATGAAGTAGCACAGAAATTATATTTTAAAGGTGCAGGATGTGTTGTCTACTGAAGATGCAGGAGCAAGGGACCCATTCCTACCTGTCTGCACTTAACCACATTAAAAATAGGCAATTGCCAGAGCCCAAGAAAGGTGAAGGACAGATAATCAAGCCATTGTCAGTGTGAGTTCAGAGCACTGTGGGAAAGCACTTGGAGAACTGCAGGTATAGTTACAATCCCACAAATAACACAGACTGAAGTTACTGCTGATACACGTATCAGGAGAAGGAGGAAGAGTAATTAAGTTTCTTCTTTTTTTGCTCCATTAATCTGTAAATAATATTGTTGAATCCAGGCATTTTTACTGTGTTGCAAGCAGACATATTATGAAGGAAACCTTCCTGCAGACAAGCTTGGAACATTTTTGACCAACATTTATAAGGCTGAAAGCTGCTTTGTTGTTCAGGATGCCTCATATTCTTCCCTTCTCCTCCTCAGATCCTAAAGCAGTCCCTGGCCTTGCTCCTGTTGAGCAATAAGTGTGAGATTATTTTAGTCAGACAAAGAAGTTGTAAGTAAAGGATTAAGAACAAATCATAAGAATAGTTTTGTTACTGTTTTAACACAAGCATTCTATGACAGATTACACCTATGGGAAGAAAAATGTCTGCTAGAAAAGGCATTTTTATCCACTGTTTCTAAGGGAAATGCAAAAGAGAGACTACAAAGCATTGAATTTAAAGTACTTGGATTTATCATCTCTCATACCTGCAGGAAAACTCACTTCAAAACCTCTAACACAAAAAGTTCCCCACATACAATGGTGTAGAGGTCTGCTGGTATTTCCTACTCCAACTATTTGTATAGTTCTGGGATTTTTTGTTAACTTAATTTTCTGTGTGGGGTACTTTAATGCAAAATTCTGATGAAATTAATCTGGAATGCAGACTGAGTTAAATGCATCTTGATTCTTCTTGCATGCAAAAAAACCCCACCTTGCTAGACTTCGAACTTTGCCTCTTGTGTAGTTCATAGCCTGTGCCCCTCTGTGCAGGTATCTGCTAGTTTCTGATGTCCAGAAGAGGGTCAAGTTGTCAGACCACTGTCAATTCAGATTGTTTTAGCATAGAAGAAAGAAAATCAGTGGACTTAGATTATTTTATTAAACCAAGAGCCTAATGAATTTATTTTGTCTTTACAGACTGTTGGGGATATTCTGGAAGTGCGCCAGGATTGGTAATTCTTTTTTTTTTTATTTTAAAATCTTTAAGACCAGCAGTTTTTCTGGCATTATTTATTAGGTCAATGTTTCCCTGTAGCAATGAAATCCATATATACCCTTTGTCTTAAAAAATTGCAGTTTTACCTTCATGAAATAAGGGGGTCAGATATCACTGTCTTAGATCAGCATCATGGAAAGCCTCCATATTCTGATGTCAATTCGTGTGTGTGGTGTTACATTTTCAGAAGTGTTTTGCACTTCTTGCCACGTGAAATACCAGGGGGTATTCTTATTAACATACAAAGAAATTAATGATTCCTTATAAACTGCAGTCTATTTGAAATGCTAATGGACTACTGAAAAAAAGCCAGGTATTTATCTTACATTAGTAAAAAACTATGGAATTCATAATGCATTGAGGTTCTGTTTAAGCACAAGTGTATTTTTTTCTCTCCTTTCTTTAGTCAGCTTCTGTGCACTTTTAAATTACAGAAAGCTGTTCATGTCAAGTGACATCTGCAGATAGGCTGATCAGCTCTGATTCCTGACATTTTCCCCTAACACTGGTTTTATATTTATTTTAATCCTTATCCTGAATTTATTTTGAGAGGGAAATTGGAATATGCAACAGAAGTTTAGACTCAGCTTTTAAGGTATATCCAAGATTTTTAAAAATTACAAACCCATTATCAAAACAGTGTTGTTCAAATTGATTGTTAATGTAGAGCAGAAATTATGAGCTTGTAACTGTAGATCTTCTCACTTGTCATTAAACCTAAAGAAAACCTGTGTGATTCCCTTTCCTGCATTCCCAGGCTTTGAGAGGGGCATGACATACATTTTTTAATTTGTAAAAAAAAGCATTGATGCAAAATAAGAGACCTGTTGTTAAAATGATTGCAGATATTGTCCTATTTAGATAATAGACATAGCAGAACCAATTTTAGTGCTGTAACTGAAAGATACTGGGAAGATGGCAGATGTCAGAAATTAATTTTGAGCTATACCAGCGAAAACAAATGTAAAAATTGAGCTGCTTTAGGGTTTGTTCAAGGTTGAAGAGAATACCTTACCTTACCTTACTTTGCCATCTTCTTTGTAGTCAATTAAGTGCAGGCATATTCTTTTCTATTAGCTATGTTTCTATTAGAGCTTGCATCTAGAGTGGACCAATTTGACTTTCTTTTCTAGACTGAGAGGTGAAAATGGGCTTTGGGGACGATTCCTGTCATTTTGTTTCTGTTAATCACAAAGGCATATACAAAGCGTAGGCTTCTAAAAATGAAAGTATCTCCTGGTTTCCTTTACATTTAACATCCCTAGTATGTTTAAACAACCTTTTCACATGTGCATAAGATCTTAATCGCGGGGAAGTGGTTACATATTTACAGAGTTGTGCAAAATCATGTTTAATCCTGCCACATGGTGATTTCTCTTTTAAGAAAATTAGGAGCAGAAAATTATAACCCATATGAATATTGTAATACCCTGAACCGTAGGAGTTGGACTTCCTCAAAATTTATTTTAAACAGATGTGAAACTGCAGACATTGGTTCTTCCAGTTATTTGAAGTTTAATTAAATATATGCCGATCATGCCAACATCTTGTAATGTCACTGTGGCAGGCACTCCTGCTTATGAGAGCTGTCACTGCAACTATTTTTTTTTTTTACTTTCTTTCTGTGGAAAATTTGTTGCTCATGTATTTGAAGGTCCTGCTGGTAAAAATTTTTTTTCATGAGAATTGCACCTTGATGCTAAACTTGGAAGTCTTGGTATTCTTTTTTCTTTAATGGTTCTCTGAAAACTATGTCTCAAGATAAGATGGTTTATAGAGTAAGACAAAAGACCTGGCATAGCACAGGGAAATTGAATTTTGTTTAAAGCAAACAGCCCCAGCTCTGTCTTTGTGCTTCTGGATGTTTAAAAACAGGAATCTTCTCACTTTAAAGATAGATTGCAGTGTTAACACTTCCTGACAGTTCTGAGGGCTGGAAGTACCATCCAGTGTTGGTCTCTCCAGAGAGAAGTCAGTGGACCCATGAAGAATAAAGTTTAAGTAGAAGTGTAAAAACACCTGGCTAATAAAGTAGAGGAAGTGCTCATGTAAATAGGTACCAGTCTGGTTAACATTACTATTAACCCCCTGACTGTGTTACAGTTCCCCACATAAGATTATTCCTTTTTTTTTTCATAGTTTACTCGGTAAATAAGACACCTCTGTAACATTTTGTCCTGGACCAGATAGAGGGGAATAGATCTCTCATGATTGCTTTTGACACCAAATATAAGTGGGCTAATGGAGTAAAGTTAACTTTCGTCCATGGTGTGCCCTGGAAAAGCTGTGACACCAGTTTGAAACAGTCAGAAATAGAGGTGTCTATGCAACTTCTGTGATCTGTTGACCATTTTTATCATGGAAATGTGTGGGCCAGACCACCTCCACATTCTTACAATGTTATATTCCTTTAACAAGTAAAAGAGACAAGCATCTGACCGTCTTCCATAGACCAGGTTGCTCCAACCTGGCCCTGGACACTTCCAGAGATGGAGCAGCCACAGCTTCTCTGGGCAACCTGTGCCAGGGCCTCACCACCCTCACAGGGAACAACAATTTCTTCCTGATATCCAATCTAAACCTCCTCTCTTTGAGTTTAAAGCTGTTCTTCCTTGTCCTGTCACTACATGCCCTTGTTTAAAGTCACTGTCTTAAAGCAAAGAGCTGCAACTCTGTCTTTGTGTAGCAATATCCTACATTTGGGTTTTCCACTCCCATGCGTGTTCTTCCTGAACACACAACTGTACCTCTAATAGCACTTCTCCAGCCAGAAATGTTGAATGTGAACTTGCACATGCCGTGGCATAGTTAGCATGTTAGAGTAGGAGCAGCCTGGATCTATTTAGTCACTCCTGAATCTTTCTTTTGGGTTTTTCCCCCTCCCAGGTGAGCGGAAGAGCCCCTACGTAGCCGTGTGCTGTGTTGTGATGGCCTTCAGCATCCTCTTCATGCAGTAGCACCTGGAGAGTGTCCCCTGCTGCCAAACAGCACAGTTTGGGAGAGCTCCTGGCAGGAAAAGATGGGAAAGTGTCACCAAGTCTCCTCCCACATGATGGATCCCCTGTCTTCTGGTGGACACCCCCTGAAACACACCATCGTGTGCAGTATTAGTGATCACAACCCAGATGACATGTGCTTGTTAATGTTGAGTCAGCACTGATGTAACTCTTGAAAGGGTATCTCTTCTAACCATAGCAATAAGGTCACCCTTGAAAGAATAAAGAACATTGTGATTTTAGCGTGTGTTTATCAAAGTATTTTTACTTCTTGCTGTCTCAACAGTTCCTCTTGTTTTGCGAGTGATAACCCTGCTCTCATTCTAAAAGTACAACCTCTAACCTGTTATATTCAGCTATTTGTTTTTAAACATGTCAATATGAGTAAAAGCAGGGACAAAAACTGTAGGGATGTCTGATGAGCTGCTGAGAAGGCACAGATATGGGACTTGAGACACCTGGGCTGCTCTGTGTAAAATATCACATTTATTCATTTTTAGAGTTTTGGGTCTCAGGTAGATCAGTCCCCAGCTTTTTTCAAGATGGTGAGAAAAGAATTCTAAAGGAAGTTGCATGTCACAATATTCTAAATATTGAAGAAAACAATTAGATTATACTCATTACTAATAGAAGATAAATTACTTTTGGTAGTATGTGCCATTAGCATTTATTTGTTAATTTTGCACACTTTCAGTGATCTAGTGACTTCTTTAAAAATGCCTGATAGGTGTGAGCACATCAGACAGCTGGGACTTCATACTGACTACGTTTGGGAGAGTTGTCTGTCAGCAGAATTTGTTGTTGTTCTGTTGTTTGTGATCAGAGTGAACAAAGCTGACACTAAAACACACTGAAAGGTATGTCAACTGTTGTCATTCTTGTTTGAGAAACTTTTTTTCATCAATCCAGATCACCCTGCAATTAGGAAAAAAGGCAATTATTAGTTATGACCTTTGAATTGTCTCACATGTATCTACATATCTAAGTCACCATCAGAATTACTCATCCAAAACTTTTCTACTCTGGAGTCAGGAAACATAGATGACTCCAATTTAGGCCAAATAAATACCCCTGTCTGTAAACCAGGCAGGTTCAGAGGAATACAGAACTGTAGGACAGTGACCATTCTCTGTACATATATAAGCTTTGAATTCTGCAGGAGATCTGGGCAGAGGCAAAATCTATTCCTGTAACTTTACCTGTGGATACTCCTCCAAACATGGCATCAAAGCAGTGCAATTTTGGATTTCAAAGGTACTAAACAGGGGGAAGGGAAATTCCTATGGCATCTTGGGTTTTGACTGTCAGGTGTATACACGTTCAAAATATGCAAAGAATCGTCTGGTAACTTTTTATATTAAGCAGCTATATTCTAGTTATTACTACTTAAATAATGACATTTTTATGATATTCACACATTTCCAACTCATCCAACACTGTTCTAATTATCAGATGAATTCTTAATAATCTCTTGTGTTCAGGTGTGAATATCAGTGAAACAACACAAGGAAATTTTTTTATTCTGAGAAACTGAAAACCATTGACATGTGTTGCAAAAACCTTCCCTGTTAACATTTTATCATGTAAGAAGTTCAGACCAACAGGCATCTTCCTGTTTGTCATGTGCTGTTCAAACTTTAACAGTATTTCTTATACAGCAGTTCCTCATTGTGGCCTAAAGGCACATTGTTTATGGATACTTCCTAGTTTGGGATTTTTTTCATTTTCCCCTTTAAAGGACATTTGCAGGTTATTCATAATGTCCTACCTTCATTTTTGCTCAACAAAATTTTCTGAAATTTTCTGTGACAAACTGCAGTTGTTTTGAAATCACTGCTTCAGGCAGGTGTTTGCCTTGGGATTAGTTCTTTGTTTTCCAAAAGTTTGGAAAGAATTTCTGTGAAGAAATTGATATGTCATCTCTTTTAGTAATATATGAATAAAATACTGTTTTCCCCAGTTAGAACCTTAAAACCATTTTGCTTTCTTTTTCTCATGCAAAAGAGAGATCAGAAACCAAGACTACCTGGATATTTGACCAAGGTGTAAATGCTATGATAAGGAAAGGGAAGGTATAACTTTGGGCATGTGTACTTGATAAAGCCTTAGCACAAATCATCTTTGAACTCTAGGCTTGAACTCTGTAATTTTCAAAGAGCGATAAATAAGTTCCAAAAGAGCTCAGTCAGAAGAAGTGTTGGGGAAAATAGTCTTTCCTTGCACTGAGCCTTTGCTGTGAGTCCCAGGCTGAGCAGAGAAGTGAAATGCTTACTACCAAATTATTTAGGTGCTAAAGTAGCCTAAAATGGCCATTGCATGTTTGCAGAGTTTGACATAAGTTGATGAAGGAGATAAGGGCTGTCCTAGGTGACCAAGGAAACAGCAGCAGGAATTCCTGGCTGGGAGACAGGAATTTGCAATCACAGCAAGCCTTTACACCTTCATCCTGTGTGGAGGTGCTGTGACTGAAGCTGTAGTCGTACCTACTACTGTGCAAAAGTATTTCCACGTTGGGACTACATCCTTTTACCTAAACCGCATAATGGATGTTGAAACAGAACAGGTTCTTTCCTGAATACACAGAGTAATTTATACCCTTGCATGTACTTGCTGTGGATTAATGTTATGTTAACTTCCATCCACATCTGCACTCTAAATAGCTCAAATTCAAAGCAGGGATTTGGGAAGGCTAAATTGAAAATCAGTTATAGCCATGTTGGGAAATGAGTAAAGCATGAGTAAGAGATGGGATCACTGTAAAGGTCTGATACTCTGGAGAGACTGATAAGCAACTGGGCAGACGTAGCTGGTGGAGGAGGAAACACAAAGTGGAATCCAAGAATGACTTGAAGATTTCATGTTCTTGGAACAATGTTGTTCTTTGAATGCCCTTTCCACCTCCTTAACCACAGCCAGTGAGCAGTGGAAATACACTGTCACCAAGAGCTGAAGTTACGGTGTGGTGGAGAAAATAATTGCTCTGTTAGTGCTCTGAGGCTTTTGTTCTTCCAGTTTGTTCATACTGGCATCGGTGGGAGAGCCCACTGTCTAATGCTTAGAAAGGGTCTCCATGATCCAGGGATTCCTTCTCCCCTTCTCTCTTTTCTGCCATAACTACTCTCTAGAGAAAAGAAATCAGAAAGAAAATAAAATCAGCATCTTCCTAATGATTTAAAATGCAAACCATGGTAAAAACCACCAGGAGCCAGGAAAGTGTGATCTAAACCTGCTTCTCATACTCAACGCAGGGACTTTGCATTATCTCGTTAAAACATTCCCAGCTAAGGAAGGTTTTCCAATCAGTGTTTTTTCCCCTTCCTTTTCTCTTGTTTTACTCGAGCATTGTTAATCATTCCATGCACAGTTGGTGAGTGCTTTCAACATCCATTGGGAGGCCCATATAGTTTCCACATGTATTTTTATGGCATTTGGCTAGCTAGAAAAGCAGTTTTCCTTCAGCTCATGTAATTCAGTGTAGTCATCATGCAGAATATGGAAGATACATCTACACACTGAAAAACAAGTTTTGAACGTACAGCCTGAATTGTTTACTTGACTACAGGTCTTTTATGTTATATATAGCACCTTTTTTCATGATGCCCTGAGGGTATAAGGCAAAATGTGTGGAGAAATAGAGTCATTCTGCAAGACCTGCTAACAGCTGGGAAAAAAACACATTCTTTTAGGCAGGGAGGATCTTTTTCAGGTCCAACATGGACAATGTCACATAAAGAACTAACCTATACTCAGTATTTAATTTTTTGACTCTGTTTCACATCTGAAGGGCTTGTGTGCCCAAAGGCATATCTATATTTTTCAGTTAATCAGTTTCTGACAGGATTTAATGAATCTCCGATTCATTTTGCCTAAATTCCATGACCTGTTCATTGGCTCATAGATCACGGGTACATGACCTGTCACTTCACAGTATACCCTTGTCTCTGCCTGTTTGACAGATGGAGCCCAAGCTCGTCTTATGAAACATCAGCCAGGCTGAGCCTTCACTCAAGCTTCAGAGACTTTACAGTAAGATAGCCCTCAGCACTGCAGCTTTCTTATTTCTTCCTACTTTACCAGTAGCTGTAGGAAGATTGTCCAGCAATTCCTTAATCTGAATAAAAAAGACCTTCCAAAGAGTGTGTTATTAACTCACGTAATTCTACCTGGTGTGGGAGGGAGATACCAACATTTTCTCAAGGACTTGGGTATAAACATTTCCAATGACACAGCTACTCCTGCCAGCCCCTGGTATGTCAGCAGAGAGGATAATTACTTAAGGAGTGAGAAGGTCACTAACTCCTCTGTCAAATTCAAAACTTTCTGTGAGAGCATCCCATGGTAACACATCATTTCCGTTGCTTGAAAGGGCTCTTTGGAAGCTATTCCACAGGAAAAGAGGTTTTCCCTCCAGCCCAGCTCTAAGTGGGAAGCACTCAGTGTCTGTGCCCAGCTGGAAGCATATCCAGCTGCCACAACATTTCAGTAAATTCCCATGTTTGTGTAGTTCAGCTGTAGACCAATTCACCAGTTTGTGTAGGCCCAATTAAACTATATGATCTCTTTTTCAATACAGTGTAAGCACATATAATCTAAACACCTCCTTGATGTCCTCTGCATCACCTATTTACATCATGCATAAATAGAGGACCCTATCACATCACTCATTCATGACAGCACTTACCTTTGACAAACTGGGTGATTAAAGTATTGTATTTCCCCCTAAAGGAAGACCAGGAGGTTTTAAAGGGGTAAAATTCTATATGGTTTCATTTGTTCTGGAAAAGACTTGTTTTAAAACAAAAAAAGACTTGTTTTTAAAGTGAAGTCAAGTCAGGTCAAAATATAAAAGTACCCTTTTAAATTCTAAAATCTTCACCAGCTGGTCATTCCTACATGCAAAAACTTAAATAACCTTTCAAGGCTAATGAGAACTCCAACCAAATGACAGATGTATTTGGACATAAATGTCACACCCAGTGGAATTAAAAGGAAATAAATAGTAATTTAACAGTGTTGGCAAGCTGCGTTTTTGACTGTGTAGCACCACCAGCATATTTTACATGTGTATCATAGTCATGAATAAGCCAGAGCAGACACACATTCACAGACCAGTTTTGATTTCCAATGAGGCTACATGCTCATTTTCTTTCCCCCACCCTTTTCAGCTAATAAGGGAGCCAAGGGAACAGACTGATCCTCGTCTCTTTGGAACAAATGTTACCTCCAGATTCTCACGATTTATCTTCACAGGCTGGTAAGGCTCCAGGACACAGGGGGAAAAAAAATCCTTTCCTAATGATAAATTATTCCTGACATTTGAATTGCTTGTTATTTATTACAGACATAAAACCCTGATACCAAAGATGGCACTTAAAATTGTCATCATCACTAGGGATGCGCCTGGGGCTGGAGGGCTCGAGCTGAGCTCCCTGTTCAAGGGGGTTTTCTGAGCATGCTAAAAGTCAGTGAGTTCTTTCCCACACCACTGCCATGCACAGAACATGCCCCTGCTTTCCAGGGAACATGTTCTGACATCCATCTGATAGTTTAATGATACCCCTCCTTAAGAGACCAGAGGCACAGAAAAGATTTTTGTTTCTGGATTCATGGTGACTTCTGGAAGTAATAAGAACTGTTTCCTCCTCTTCACAAGGAAGAACAAACCCTTTTAATCTAGCTGCTGCAGGTCACAGCTTGATCGGTTTGTTTGACCACCATCTTCATATTCATGGAATCAGAAACACAGAATGGTTTGGGTTGGAAGGGAACTTAAAGCTCATCCAGTCCCACCCCCTGCCATGGGCAGGGACACCTTCCACTAGCCCAGGTTACTTCAAGCCCCGTCCAACCTGGCCTTGGACACTTCCAGGGATGGGGCAGCCACTGTTTCTCTGGGCCTCACCACCCTCACAGGGAACAATTTCACTTCCAGGGACAGGGAGTCCACAATGTCCCTGAAAAACTCCTACTCAGATTTTCATGTTTGCTCTTCCAACCTTTCACACTCTTTCCTTTCCCTACTGACACATGGAAGGCTCTTTCTCCTTTGTCCAGTAGCAAACACAGTGACACAGATTTTGAAAGAAAACTTCCTCTAAGCAGTGCTCTTCTCCCGTTTACTGGTCTTAATGCAGGAAGAGTTGGTCTATCAAGTAGCATCATCCTGCTCTTCATTTCACGTACATCCATAAAATTTTGCATACGTGAACATATGTAGAAACTTCTTAACCAGGATATGTAGTGTGATAATATTGGGGATGTTATGCCCCAAACCTCAGGTCCGAAGCCTTCCCAATTGCTTCCTGAAGTTTAGACATTGTACCTTTCACCTGAGCCCTGCCACAGCCAGGACAGCAAACTCTAGAGAACTTGCAGAGAGGTTTTTTATCAGTAGTGTGCACTAGTTCATAACACCCAGTTTGAGTGACCCGGAAGACAGTATTTCAGAATTCTTTCAGCCCTGTGTAAAATTTCATGTGTTTAAAGCACAAATCTCATAGCTTATAACTATGCCTGAAGTCAACCAACACTTTGGAGGAAAAAAATCAGTGTTGGAAAACAACTTTAGTGAGAAAATGAGGAAAAATGAGATTAGGTAACAACACTACCAAGCATGAAAATAGAAAATTAAATTCCATGGTTTTCTTAAAGCTGTGGTGAGATCAAGTTCTCTGTCTTAGAAAGACAGAATGGCTTGGAGTGGAAGGGACCTTAAAGATCATCCCATTCCACCCCCCTGCCATGGACAGGGACACCTCCCAGGTTGCTCCAAGCCCCGTCCAACTTGGCCTTGGACAATTCCAGGGATAGGGCAGCCACAGCTTCTTTGGGCAACCTGTGCCAGGGCCTCACCATCCTCACAGGGAACAATTTCCTCCTAATATCTAATCTTAACCTACCCTCTGTCAATTTGAAGCCATTCCCCCTTGTCCTGTCACTCTAGACCCCTTGTAAACAGTCTCTCTCCATCTTTATTGGTGGCTCCCTTTTGGGTGCTGGAAATAACATTTCTTTTACACCTTCCAACCTCTTCAGGGAAAGCAGCAAGGTCCCATCCCTATTCAGCCCAAATTCACTCCTGGAACTGTTTCACCCGTAGCACTGAACAAGGTGCAGGACAGCTGAGAACATTTGTATGCCAGCACCTTGTTCCTATACCAACACAGTCAGCAGCACCATTTCATCTGCCAGTGCTGCTGAGGCTGCCTGAGGCCACAGATTTGGACAAAGGTAAGTGAAATCTGCTTAGACAATAATAAACCTGCAAATTTATACAATAGCAAGCTCCAAAGTTTAGCAGTAGGCATTTGGACTTTCTTTTTATCTCTCTAAATTCAGTTCTAGAAGCTACATTGCAACGTCTGATCCTTGGAAGTGACTGAGCAATTTCTACTGTAGTTCCTCTTATATTTAAAAAGACTCTATTTTTTTTTAACACTCAATCTTGAGCATTTTGAACATGGAATAATTAATTTTAAAACCACTTATTTTTATAACATACCACTCTGTTGATGGAGGAACTGGCATAGAGACAAATAGAGACAAAGCAGGTTGGTTTAGTTTTCAACACCTTATGCAGTTTCAGTTCTAGAGGAGCCAGTACCTATTAATTGTCACTAAGTAATGTGAAAAATATTCCCTAAATTGTATTTTTAGGGGAGAGAGAGGGGTATATTTGTTGAAAGAGTGGGACCTACTCAGAGGTCTATCCAAGCTGATTGAAACTGACCTTAGTCCTTTAAACAACTATAACTCAAATACCTTTAAAAGCTATTTTATCAATTTATCACAGTATAATCAAAATTACCAGGACTGTGCTATTCTGCTATGCTGCTGCCACAGAATTTGTCCATTTCCACCTTCCAAGCTGTTATTTCTCTATTGCGTTCCCACTTGGAACAAATTCACTTGGGATGCCTGAACAAGCTTTACTTCCAAAAGCTGTTGGTTTATTCTCATGAACGCTTCATTCTTAGAAATAAGATCTTTGTCAACACTTTCTATCTCAGAAAAAGCATTAGTACTCCCTATTTCAAAATAAAATATTTTAGAGGGAAAAGAAAACTTCTCAATGTAAATGTAAAGAATACTGCTTCAAAATGTCTACAAAATTTACAGTTCACAAATGTGAGTGATGCTACCAGATAATGCTCATTGTGAATGAAAACAGAATTATGTCCAACTGGACACTGTCACTCTTCCAAAAGTGCTAACTAATCTTGTCTGTCCCTGTGATTTACAACACTGCTAATGGAAGTAGTTTAGTAACATGCCCTGGCAAACAAGAGCTTGTGCACTGGGGAGAGGGAGAAATATCCTGCACTGGAGGGGAAGTATGTGCTTGCTGAAGGGAAGAAAGAGCACATCAACATAAAACACACAAATAGATTTAAAACACTGTGAATTTTCCTCTCTGTTTCTTAATATCCATTAGTGAGCATATAAATTAGACTCACTTGTACTGAGAATTAATGTAAAAACTGTTGATATCTGGAATATCAAGACCCAAATAGGACTAAAATAGTTTTAAGTCATATCTTGGGTCTCTCCTTCAACTGATCTGAAATTGTCCCAATATCACTCATGTCAGAGATGCCTTCTGAACCTACTTAGCCCCATTTTTTCTGTTTTGTGACAACAATGCTCTGTTTTGAGATAATAGTGCTCCATTATTTTTATACTTGGAAGCCTCTCTTTTCTCACAGTTCCTTTTTCATGTGCAACAACTCCTTTTCCTCAGACATTGGAATATCACCAATTTATTCCTGCAGGATAGCTCACATAACAGTACTTCTGCTAAATCTAATAGAAATAGCACCTCACCTGAAATTGTCACAACCAGTCAAGTTATTTGCCCAGCATTGTCCTCCCTTTCTGATTTAAAAACGAACAGCTATTGATGTGTACAAGGTAGATACTCAATATTGTTGCCTTTCTAGATGTGACACTGGCGAAAGAATACTGGTTTGGTGTAGTGGTTTGAACCTTGTTTTCCCCCAGAGGCTGAAAAAGTGGTAACCCCCAGGGGTGGAGACCCCTGGAAGTTTTGAAGTTCTGCCCAATTAGCGCTCCTGCAGAAATGTAAACATATCACAAGCACCGGAAGAGAAGGGGTTGTAGTTTGGTTGGTAGAAGAAGTTGCCATGTTGTGAGACCACGAGGAAAGGGGCCCGGAGCCCCTTGGGGCCTCTGGCCCCCCCCAGCCCCAGCTGGGGGCTACAGAGACAGAGCAGAAGCGGCGGCAGTGTCCAGAGACTCTGGATAAGAGCCAGGACAGATAAGAACTGAACCGGAGGAAGCAGCAGAAGAGAGAGCCCGCAGCAGAACTTCAGAGTTCTGGGGGTAGGAACTGTACCAAACCCCCCCCAAACTCCTTGAGACCTCCTGGAAGGAGGAAGATGATGGACTCTTGCTTGAAAGAGCCTTGGAGTGCTACAGCACTTGCAGAGAGGAGCTGAGAAGCTCAAAGGCGTCCTGGGAAGCTGGACCGGGACGGAGAAGGAATGCGGGGGGGGTTGACCTTGGCCCCCCTCGCTGCTGCTGCTAAGCTAGCAGCCTTGAGACAGAGCACAGAGCTCTGCAAAGGGGAATTTGAATCCCCTGAGGAAAGGGACTGCCACGAAGACCCCTGAGCTTCGTGGTATGACGTGGTGATGCGAGCTTGTCCCTGCTACACAGTCCACGGAAGAGAAAGACCCTCGTTTTGGAGACGACGGGCCGAGGGGCCTGGAGACCCTCTTGTGTGTATTGAACAGAGATCCAGCTACAACAATCCAGTTACTGCTGCATGCATGAGATGAGGAGACCTGCTGCCTTAGAAGAGATTCCTGAGAGACTGGAAGGGATCTGTCCTTCTTTCCCTCCTGGACTTTTATTTGGAGGGGAGAAGAGATCTGATCCTTTGTAAATACTATATGTCATGGTAGAGATAGTTGTGATCGTGTGTATAATGTGTTATAGTATTTATTTGTACAGTCATTGTAATATATTCCCTTTCCCCCATTCTGAGTCTGGTTGTGTTTTGTCTGGAAAAAAACCCATCTCACATTAGGTTGAGATGTGGGAGGGGGGATGGAGCTAGGGAATTGGATTTTGGGGCTATCTCAAACCATGACATTTGGTTTTCTCGGGAATTAGTTTTTCTTGACCATTGTTTCTGGTTCTCTTGGCTCCTGCCTGGTTGCTTCATTCCACAAGCAGCCTGGAAGGTAGACACGAGGAAAGCTGTGAGGCCACAAGGGAAATCAAATGGCATAATTACAAATGACACAAACAGTAAATGAAAGTCTTTCTGTCCTTGGGCCCTTTACATTTATAAAGGCTTGGGTGACTGATTGAATCTGCAGAAGTTAAGTAGATCTGTTTCATAACAGTAAGAAAAGTGAAAAGACTAGAAAGAGGAGAATATTTCTCTTTTCTGTTACATCTGGTTGAAAAAGAGTATTTTTTTTAGGCAAGCATGAAAAAGGAAATAAAAGAGGACTTTTCCAGTAAAAAAAGAGATTATTATGGAAGGCGTAGGGAGTAAATCAAACCAGAAAAAGATTCTACCAGCCTGCACAAATGTTATGGCTGATTGTCAAAATTCAATCAAGTAGGAGAACAAATACATGGCTGCTTGTCTCTAAAGAGAGTCTGCAGTACTTAGCAGATGACAAAGCAAATGACCAGCTTGTCCTTCACTGTGGGTGAACTGTGATCCATAGAATTATGGGATCGAGGTTGGAAAAGACCTCCAAGATCATGGAGCCCAACCATTAACCCAGCACTGCCAAGAACAACACTAAACCATGTCACTCAGCACCATGTCTGCACAGCTTCCTTGTCCATACACAGGATAGAAGACATCCCTGGTGCTGTGCAGCAGCAGGGATCAGGCAAAACAGCAACACTTAAGAGGCACAGCCATTCTCTCAGCCAAAAAAAGATGTTGTTTCTGCTCTTTTCTTCTTTTAAACATCATCTGGAGAGGGTTCACATTCACGGCTCCCTCTGGTTCTTCAGCCCCTGGCTCTTTGCAAACAGCAAGCTGGCTGCCACATTGTGCATAACCAGTAAAAAAAGGCAGATTTGCACTCCATACAAAAGTCAATTGGCCTTTGTTCATCAAATGTCCTAAAGCTGCTAAAAGCTTTCATCACTTGCTTTTAGGTAATGAAGGACATGCAAACTGAAGGACATGCAAACTGCAGTGCAACTTTACCAGTCTCATGGAGAGCTTGAAAGTCAGGTGCCCATCTGTCTCTCAGAGACACACATGCAGAGAGGGACATGAATTATCATTTTGGAGGTGCTGTAGAGGTACCTAAATTCTCACATTTTAAATTAAAACCTCTGCTAGCAATGTGGCAAAAGAACCAGATCCACAGGCTGGTTTGTTGTTCCCACATGACTGTGATAAGGCAATTTGGACAAAGCCCAGCCTCATGCTTAGGTTTTAATTTTGTCAGGACAACAGAGTGGCTGTGCCACATTGCTGTTGCAAGATGAACTGAAAAAAAAAATATGTTGAAGAACATCTTAAGTCATAAGATATTCTTTGCCATGTTTTAAGGCAAGGTTGGATGGGCCTTGGAGCAACCAGGTCTAGAGAAAGGACCCCTTGACCATGGCAGGGATTTAGAACAAGATGATCTTTAAGGTTCTCTTCTAATGCAAACCATTCTGTGATTCTGTGATTCATATCACATTTACCTATCATAGACATTTATCTGGAGATCTGGGCATTAAAGTCTGGGCAATTCTGGGCATTAAAATCTGGGCAATTTCAGTCTTAAGAGTTCATACACATTTCCAAAGTGCATAGTTTTTAAACCATTATGTCTTTGTTGGTTGAAACTATGCACAAGTTTCAGATTAAGTGTAGACTATGAACCACATAAACCAGCATCTTCAGCAGACTACAGTGGACCTCAGAAAAAGCAAGACTTTGCCCTTCATTCATGGCAGGGTATTGGAATAAGATGATCTTTGAAGGCCCTTTCCAACCCAAAAAATTATGTGATTCAATTATATGACTCTTTAAACTTAATTTGCATCAGTATTGTGTTTGGCACTACGATTTCAGGTTTTATTCCTCAGTTTAAAGACAATTTTTGAAGATATTTGTTAGCATCACAGTCACATCTGCGTATGTCGCAGCACTTGTGAAAATCCCCACCTGTGTGCCCCATCTGATGATTTAATTGATAAAAAGTGTAGTAGATACTACTGTGGTTGGCTACCCTATGGCTCCATATGCTCCTGTGTGATGCCCCATATGCAATAAAATTTCACTTGTTTGCTCCTTATGAATAAAACACTGAGTTCACTTTAAAATCTGACCTTTTTCAGTGTTTTTCTTCCCCTCTGCTTGATCTCTTTTGTTATCCTCTTCACAGAAAATATGTTTAAAAGTTATAGTTATTTTTGCAAATCTGTTTGATTCAAGATTTTTGAAAATGCTAAATAAGACCAGGTAGAAAATAAAGATCAATATAACCTGCAAAAGACATAAGGAAGGTCTCCGGCAGAAGATGTTATCTTAGATTAAGTGGAATTAAACCCAGCCAGAGACAACCAGTGCCACTTTATAAGGCTGGGGCCAGACATGGACATTTGGGTAACAGAAACCACACAAGGCATCTGAAGCCAGGGCAGGTTTCTGATGAAACACTGTTTATGATTGAGGTGACAAGAGCTGGATTTCTTCCTCTTCCTTTTTCTCATGGAAAAAGTTGCATTCTGAAGTGGATTTTGTTCTAAAGCAGAACACACCAGGTTGTGGGGAAAAAATAATAGATATTAAAAAAATACCTCTCTATGACAGAATAATCTGAAAAATTTTGAGCAGCCGAAGAGATAGACAAAGCCAGAGACTTGGCAGTCTTGGATGGAGAATGGGTAAGCATGGAGAAGTCTCACAGAATCAAGATTGCAAGTGGGAAAGGGAATTTTAGTGTAGAGGCCACTTAAGTTTCATTGAGGAAACAGTCAGGAAAAATAATCCCACTACAATCAATCCTTAGCCTCACTTTGATTAACCAAGGCAAAGTGCCTTGATGAGGAAAGTGGTAAGGAACAAGGTCCAAGTCCTAAGCAGAAGGAAGGCACAGCTTCATATGCTTTTTCCTTATAACAAAGCCTAAAAAGAGTTCCAGACATACAAACTCATGAAGAACTCCCAAAAACCTTTTACAAATTTGAAAGTAATTTTTCACAAATGTGCCCAAAGTCTGGAGAATGCAGGAAAATTGAGGCTTTTTGCCCCAGCTACAATCTACAGCCCCGTGTTTCAGAAGAAAAACGGGATTTGGAAGGAATGGAAATAACAGCTGAAGTGCCAGATTTCCTTGGAACAACAAATCCCCACTGGAACACAAACAAAGCTGCAGTGATTTGTGCTGCTGACATAAAAGGCTCCTCACCTAAGAGTGCCTAACAACCCCTTCCTCCCTGCAGCACAGAGGTGGCAGGAAATTCCAGATATCCGAGGAGCTGACCTTCTGAAATGAAAGCTGCCATTCAGAACCAGACTGTGGAAGGTAACAGCACTGAAATTTAGCATCTGAGCAATACCTCTGTCATAAAAGCTTTTAGGTTTCATCTTGGTGGGATTTTTGCGTAGGACAACCAAAGTTCACCCCTGGGATTCTGGAGTATTTTGTTAAATCTAAATGTATCAATATTCATTTTTGATTCTGATTTCAATTTTCTTGTGTCTGTCAGGAGCATTTCTTATACAGGGAAATGCAGTAAGATTGGGGTCACATTGTACTTGAAGAAACGTCCAGCATACTTCATGCTTTTTTCTTTGCCTTTTTTTTTTTTTATAGCCAGACTTCCCAAGAGAAGATGAGTGTTGTAGTGATTCATGAACATCCACACAGCAAAGATTAGAAAAAAAAACCCTGATGTAACAAACCTGCAGATAATCCTGAACCCTAGAATTTCAGATTGTTCCATTACCATTTTATGGTAATTTTATTTATTTAAAATAATTTTCTCAATTATTTTCTACAGTAAATCTTACTCCAAATGATATACAGGGAAAAACATTTTGGAGTGTAAATCACTATACCAAGCTTCAGGATATGGAGCTTTAGAGTGAATCCACCAATGATCTGTGACTGGGGAGAAGTCTGAGTAGCAGTTTTCAGTCTTGTGGGAGTTAAAGTAGGAAATTATGTGATACCACCATTAGGACATATGTATCCAAAAATATTTGAGATTTATTCTGGGGAAAAGCTTTCCCAAAATAATGCAAGTTCATGGTAATTTCAGATGACAAAGGTGTCGGTCTCATGTACCAACACTGAATCTACAAGTGTAGATTCGCATGCTTGACTTCAGTAGTTGGTTGTTCTTAACTAGTAGGAAAATTACATGTACCTACCATTTTTTATTCATCTTGTTTAGTTCATCAGCCCCTTCAGCTTTAAAATCATAAAAGGTGGGGGTTTCTTTTTCCATGCCCTTACTAAAATTGCAACTTATCTCTACTTTCCTGCTGCCTCCATCTAATCATCTTATTAAAGAATTTTCCACATTGTCTGAAAAATGAAGTAGTAAAAATGTACAGAGAAATGAATCAAAGGTAAACAAAGGTATCTACAGCATGGAGCTGCTTTATGGTATTCTGAGGCTGTTTATTATGAAGCATATTTCCTGGTGAAGAAAACCCCTCTATCTAAAAGACAACTTGGAAACACAGACAGGGAATGTAATCATGATTTCTGCTGTATCCTTTCAACGCACAATAAACCTTTTTAATTTTTAATACATTTTTAGATTATGTAAGACAAGAAAGAAAATATTTTTTAATATTTCATGTATAGAATATTTAAGTTTTCTGGCCAAAATTGCTAAAGCCTAATGTCAGATGTCAATGGCATGAACTCACACAGACATTCTTGGCTTTCTCAGCAATGACACAGCTTTCTCAGCCATGTATTGAGCAGCTGTTAATTAATGCTAAGGTGTTAGTGGAAATAATTAGCACCAAACTTCTTATTGAATGTTTTTTAAGCAATAAGTAATATTTTTTTAGTATTTTATCAGAGAAGAGTGGCTCAGCAATATGCATTATTATTGTGGCAATTGTGTCAGGTGGACTGCTCTCATGAGATGGGCTTGAGAAGAGATCATGGGAGATCTAAGTCAAGCTCTAATCTAAGTCCAGATCTAACCTTTTTCTGGCCAAGATTTTAAAAAGACTGTTAAGAGTAAAAATGATATCATATGATGATTTGCTCTGTTATTTCAGACACCCAGGAACTCATGCTAGCAAAAGTAGTTGCATGACTTCTGTCACTTAAAAATGTGAATCAACTTCAGATTTATTTTCTTTAATAACTGAAAATAAATAGTACTGTGCCATGATTTACCTAATTGCCACAAGCAAATTGAAACAGGATTTAAAACATAACATGTCAATATCCCAAACATGACATAATAGCAAGAAAAAAAAAAAAGCCTTCTTAAAGGGGAAACTGATTTTCTAGTGTACAGGAAAAATGCTAAAGGAGTTTTAACTGCAATTTTATTTTGGTTTTTGGACTGTCAAAAACTCTTTCACAGGACCTATCATAAGAGACTACTGATAAAAGCCTTGTGGGTACAAGGTGAAGGGCACAGCTCAGCCGTGGGTCAGGACCTGCCTGTGCAGTGGAGGAACAAGAGCATCCACAGACACAAGTGATAAGATTAACAGGGTCATTTGAAGGAGCCTTGTGCTGGAAGAGTTAGGCAGAAGATAAAATGCAATTATTTACCTTAGCAGAATATAGTGATGCTTGCAGAAGATTTCTGAAGGCCCAAATGCATGAGCAATAAAGGTGTTCTGGGAGGCACTACCTGACCTACTCACAGACCTCACCATTCTGAGATACAGGAGATTGATTTCCTCCATGTCTTCTTACTCACAGGAAATACATCCACAACATTCATCCTTCCCTTATTTCTGAGCTCTTAAAAGGTTCCAAACCCTACAGGTGAACATCAGTATGCACATGGTGCACAAGAGTTACATTTTGGCCATCATTTTCCTGTGCATTTAGGTTTTTCCCAAGCACCTCTTACTTGATTCTCATCCAGCAATAGAAGGTAGTTATACCTTCCTTTTGTTAGCCTAAATAACTTGCTTCTTTGGACCAGCTATTTTTTTCCCATTCTTGGCTCCAGCCCTCACCTCAGTGAGTATTATAATGTTTGGGAAAAGAAATCCAGCTGGTGGAACGAAGACTCTATACAAATTAAATGGGAAACTTGCAGCATGTCAGTTTTTCATCTAAACAGCATTTAAGTCTGGATTACAAAACTACTATGGCTTCAAGATTTAATTTATAGGCACCTCTGACAAAAGACACTGAAAATTGTGAGGATATCTATTCTATCTCAAAGTACCTAAGACAGTATCACCCTAAAACTAGGGTTGTTTTAGGTTGGCATATGTTGGTTGGCATATGAGAGACGTAAAAGTCTCCTGTTCTTGTTGCCTTCTCTTCAAGCTCATTTGTGCTTTACACGACATATAGAGGCTGAAGCTTCTGCATTTGGGCAATTTCTTTTCCCAAAACAAGTCCCTCAAGTCCTCTTTGGGTCTTCAAAGAATTTATTGGCATGAAAGAATCATAGAATCACAGAAGGGACCTTAGAGCTCATCCAGTCCTACTCCCTGCCATGGGCAGGGACACCTTCCACTATCCCAGGTTGCTCCAAGCCCTGTCCAACGTGGCCTTGAACACTTTCAGGGATGGGGCAGCCACAGCTTCTCTGGGCAACATGTGCCAGGGCCTCACCACCCCCACAGCCAAGAATTTCTTTCCAATATCCCATCTAAACCTTTTCTTTTCCAGTTTAAACCCATTTCCCCATGTCCTAATCCAAACAAAGATGACCATCTTGCCCATTTTGAGCTTTGCCCAAAAAAGTTCTTTCGTATGAGCCAAAACATGAGAGAATTATTTCATCTGGAAGGTTCTTAATATTTTTTACAATATGTAATACCTAAATGGTAATTTGTAAAAATTATTCCCTGAATAGAAACTTTATTTCATCGTCTATCAAGGTTTTAAATAATATATAACAACAGCTTCTTGAGGGTTTTTTCCATTCTTTTTCTGCCTTCTTTTTCTTCCTTGGCATAATAATGCTTGACAAGAAATCTAGAGAGAAAACTATAATTATGTCTTTTTTATCTTTACTGGAATATAACATAACACTAAAAGGTGTCTTCAAATCAGGTTTTAGAAAGTTAAAAATAAAGGACTGTGAAGGAATTAGAAGACTCCCACGGAAGTTTTATAGGAAGTAGTGCCAATCACATTGACATTGTCGGGTTTACATTAACAGTCCTTTTTAAGCTGGTGGGAAAATCACACCACCACTTATTCCTAAAGTATAAAATCCTACACTAAGGGAAGGACAGGCATTTTCATGGAAAGCATCAGGGTTTCACCCAGAATGTGTGATATTTGTCAAAGGTATGTAATATTTGGAATTTCCTACGACATTTCTTCCTCCCTTCCAACTGCCTACAGGGGTTTCCATCAGCTCACTGGTTTTGGTACTACATATGCCTGCTGTGAGCTAATTATGATCAGTAAGTGAATGCAAATGGTATTCTGTTCTGATTCAGTCAGCATGAAAACACTTTATGGCACAAGTATTACTGTCAGTGAGAATGGGAATTTTATTTCCCATGAATTCTCTGTTGGTGCATTTTGGACTAGGCAACCCAAGAATAAATGGGATAGTAGCATGATTGGAAAAAAAAGTAACTAAAACTGAAAAAAACGTGCAGCATTGGGCTGGCTCTTCTACTATTAGGGCTAAGGCTTTTATATTATATATATATTATATGTTTTTATTCATATTTATGCATATAACTAGGCTCAGCTTGGCTATAAAGCACTTCACTGCTCCTGTTAACTTTCATGGTATGACAGGCATTACCTCTACAGAAATCAGCCACAAACTGATGTCTCCTACAGGCTTCTACACAAATCTAGTAGTGTTAGCTAATTTAATTCACAGAGATTGCGTTCTTTAATTTCTTACAGATCCAAGTGGCCACTAAAGTGGGAGATAACTCTTTCCAAATCTTCATGTCTTCTACAGACTCTTGGACTCCTCTGTACCAATGTATTTTCCAGTTCTGGGAACATCCAACACATGTGTTTGTGTGACAAGAAGATACCTCGGCAACTCATCCCTGTTTTCCAGTACCATCCCTCCCTTAGTTCTGAGATTCTGGGAAGAGCTATGAGTGGGAAAGGAAGTGGAAGAAATGAGAAAGTTTGAGGTGAATGAGCTAATGACAGTTAGAGAATCTTCCAGAATAAGTGTCAGATCCTTTATTCTGAAGAAAACTTATTCAGAGTCAGACAAAAGTGAATCTTTACCAATATCAGAGATCTTGGCAGGAGGAAGCCTCAAGCACCTAAATGTACATCAATTCTGAACAATAAAGGCAAAACTTAGAAATTCAGTATTTATGCAGAGCAAGACTGATAATGCCTGCAAAACAAAAATGTCCCACTCACCTAACAAAAAATAATTCCCCAGCACTCAGAAGTATCACAGAATTTATTAAAAAAAGGAATATCCACCTTTATTTAGGAAAAGTGCATAGATTTCCTATTTATCCTATTTATTTGAGGAGCTGTAACACAGAGAAGATGGATCAGTACTTTTTCTTCTTACAGGCAGTGCTGATACTCATTAGAGTGAGTGTTCTCATTAGAGACTCACTTACTAAGCAAAAACAGAGAAAACCAGTGTGTGCCATCTTTCCCATTCCCAGCTGTTGGTGTGCCAAGAGACACAGCACTGGAAGGGGTATGAACTGGAAACGTTAACTGGTTACACTGACATTCATGGCCATGTAATTTCTGCAGGGTATAAGAAATTGTAATTTGTTTTTACTCCAGGCTTATCACAGAAAATTGATTCTCTCCTCAGTTTATCCAGAATAAGAGACAGCCTTAAGACAAAGGCATGCATTCGCCAAGAAAATAAATAAACAATGTGCTTTTTGCTCTTTTTTGGAGGAATTGAAACAAGGATTTCCCCTGTTGCAGGGGAATGTTGTGCCATGTGCAATAATCTGGTCACTGTAAAGACCATATCTGGTCCTAATTCCCAACCCAACACCAGATGTTTCCAAGGCATGCTCCTGCTTCACTGGAGAACAATAACACAGGGATTTCAGCTTCCATGTTTCAGCACCTCATCATGGCTGTTAGGGAGTGGTGAGGGGGATTTGGGAGCTGTCCTGCTGCCAGAGGCGGTCAAGGGGGTGATTACAGGAGGGTTGAAGCCGTGGCTGCAAACCCAGCCCTCCCTGGGGCTGGGGCAGCTGTGCCTGACCCAAGGCCAGGGAGTCCCTCTCCCAGGGCATCCCATGAGGGACTTGACCCCCCTCCAGGCACCACCTGGCCCCTCTCACACAGATCAGGTTGTGGGAAGCTCCAGCCAAGCCCCAGCAATCTGGAGGGGCTGGACTTGCCGGTGGGGCAGAAGGTGTGAGCCTTACAAGGAGGCCACTGTGGTGGGGATCAGCCCCTCATCCCAGAAAAAAGCTCTTGGCAGTTGGTTTTGTGGCTCCTTTCCCTACCATGTCCCAACAGGTGCCCCCGGGGCACAGCCTCCAGGAGACCTCCAGGCTGGCTCCAGTCCAGATCTCTAGACCTTGCTTCTGCCTGAACAAATCCTGTCCCATGCCTCTCCTCTCTCTCTTCTCCTCTTCTCCTTTATTCTCTGAATTAGGATTAACCCTCCTGAACATATTTTCCTCTATAAGGATAATGTAGTGATTCCCACCAAATAAATTATGGCTTAGTGACACCTTTCCCCAAAACTGATGGGGGTGGATGGTTGGATTTGATGATCTTGAATGTATTTTTCAACCCTGATGATTCTGTGAAGGTGGAATACTGCTCTTTAGTGTGTACAAATATTTAAGCTCCCATATTGCTTCAGTAGAACAAAGAATTTTCAGAAAATATGTAAAATCTTTATACGAGTAAAGGAAGAATTGGGCATAAAAATCACTTCTTACACAAGAAGAAACCCAACTGTCAATGAGGAACTTGGATTATGAAGTTTCCAGAAAAACAAACAAACAAAAAAACAAACCAACAATAAGCAACAGAGCAATGCTGAAATACATTTGGCTCTTTTTTCAGTGACAGAAACAATTTATAAATATCCCCCAAGGTCTAAATCACAGAGTTGTAAAACAGATGAAGAAAGTTGAAAAAAATGGACAATTACGCTTGATGTTGGTACATGTCATGAAGGCATGCATCCTGTTGATCATATATGTGCACAAATACCTGTCATTTTGGAAGATCTCAGTTATGACAGAAAGTCTCAGGCATGAAAAGTGCAGGACTCACCTGAGATTTAGCAGTTCTACATTAAATCAGGTGGGCACAGTCTTTCTCCAATATGCAATAAGTTTGTTTGCTAAGCAGAATTTATAGAAGAAATACAGATACTCACATGATACACAGTCACAAGGGCTTTTTGTCAACAGGAGGGATGCAGCCCACTTCTGCCTTGGGGTAAGACATATCTACAAAGATTGATGTTCAAAGCCGTGAAAATCATGTATTGCTCCCATGAAATGTGTCAGCCTCTGACCAAAGGCTCAGAGGTGCTAGAAAAAGATTAAGCGTACTAATTGTGGTTTGTCATTAAAGCTAAGTGGTTAAACTTTTTATTTTATTTTTAGGTAATTGCACTACCATAAAAAACCTTGAAGTCCCAGCTGGGTCAGGCTGGATTTTACTAAGGCCAGTAAAAGCAGTAGAACATCATCCTACTTAGCAGCTTACAGAAAACATTGTAAAGGACCAGAAAAATAACACTTTACAGAACTATTAATGGGAATCTAATGGAATCATAAAATCACAGAATGGTTTGGGTGGGAAGGACATTAAAGGACATTAAAGCTTATCCAGTTCCATCCACTGACCTGTGAAGGGCAGGGACACCTTCCATTATCACAGGTTGCTCTAAGCCCTATCCAACCTGGCCTTGGGCACTTCCAGGGATGAGGCAGCCACAGCTTCTCTGGTCAGTGGTGCTTTTTTTAGCATAAGGATTTGTAAAATCCTCTGTTTGGCTCTAGATCAGACTGCTAAGTGCTACTGCTATTCCACCATCATTTCTGCTTTAATCTGAACTTCATCTAGTGAAGGAGAGAGGTGTTTATTGCCCTTCAGAACAAGTGGTAGCACCTGCAAAACTCTCCCCGATGTACCTCATCACCAGCTCTCCTACAGAATAACAGGTTAAGTACTCACATCTGGATCCTCATTAGAACAGACACTTGAGAGGTCCTGATTTAAATCACCCAGAATTTCACATCAGGTCCTGACCATGCTCACACAGATACAATAACATGTGAGTTACAATCAAGTGATGGAAATTTTCTACAAAAGCAGAAATTCCCACCAAATGCTCTGGCATATGAGATCTTTAATATAAATAATTTCTTATAAAACATAAGCTGTTATTCCATGTCATTGATGGCTGAGAGGTTAAGTTCTTGGAGGAAAAACTGTTTTTCCTTTAGGATCAGTTACTGGGGAGGAAAGTAGAAATAAAAAAAACCTCAAGCAAAAGCAGTTTAATAATTAAAAGAAATAAAAAGAAGCACAGTGGTCCACAAAGTTACATGGTCATGCCTGTAGGAATCATGACCTCTAATTCAGGACCTAAGCTGACCATGATACCTTCTCAGCACCCACCTGTGGCATCCTTTATACCTAGCTGGGCACACACGAGCACAAGCCTTGGTAGGACTTTTGCTGCTACAAACTTCTTTAAGCACATGGTTCTGGTTTCCTTGTCTTCTGCTGCTCCATCTCTCTTCCTCCCATGGATAAACTGCCCTGAATTGCTCCTGTTTTCATGCAGGATGCCACACCAGCACACAGGAGACAGCCAAGTCTCCTTTGGGGCTGTAGGCTGGAATTTATAACAAAAACCTGTACACACAGTGGGTGAGAATAATAAGCAAGCTGTTTTCTTGCTGGGCACTGCAGCCCACCCTCTGTTCTTCCTTCAACTTTTATGGCTGTTGACTCCTCTCCCCTGCTCTCCTGATTGTTTCCCCATCCCCCGCCAAGTCAACGCTGTGGAGTGAACAACTCCTGCCCTGCGAGCTTCTGTGCTCCGTCACAGGACTCAGGCAGCCCCTTGTCAGCAGAGTGCCAGAGAGCAGGCATTAAGTTATTAATCCTCACACTCCCCCTATGATATGGGCAGCTATTATTATCCTTCTTTCACTGGAGGTGGAGGAGAACAGAAACCCTTCAAGATTAACCATTTCAACTCAAGGTCACAGGAAGCGGGGCCAGGCTGATCTTATTCTCACATTTTCAGGTCCTCCTGAAGGAGCCAGCAATGAGTGCTTGCAGCTGGGGAACACTTTGATAGTCAGTACTTGCACCCACACAGCAGTAAGCACAAGCATTACATTTATTTGAGAAGATATAGGAAAATTATGAAGACCCTCCTGCATTGCACAGGGCATGGGAAATCCTCAGGTCAAAATCCAAAATCTCCAGGTCTCAGCAGGTCAGACTTGGGCAGATGGTTTGTTTTGTCTCAGTTCAAGTTAGCAATGATGTTCACTACCAACAGAAAGCCAGAAAGTGTTATCATGGCCAGGATGTGCTTTTGTAATGTTCTTGGATCCAAACGGAAGTGAGCAGCCAAGGATGAGTCCCAGGATGTTGCTCTCACCTTGCACCATCAGGGGCTACTCCACCCTTCTCCTGCACAACCACCTGCTAAAACAACCAGTTGAAACCACACCTGTAACATCAAAAAAGAGACCAGCAATGAGCAGAAATGTGAGAAAGTGTAATTCTGGAGACAGGAGAGACACGGACACACATCACTTGCTTACAGAAATCAAATTGCTCAGTTTCTTTGTACCTGTGTTTTTTCTCATCTTTAAAACCAGCACAATTTTGGCACTGGTCTGTCGCTGTTGCAGACTTGCTTTCCTACAATAGGATGTTCAAGAAGTTTAGATTTTATCCTTTCTCAAACCAAAAATGAAATATCAAAACCTCTTCTTTCTGTGGTTGCAAAATGGAAGTTGTGTTTTATAGCCATGAGCTCTAAAAATGAGCAACTGAAGTTATGAAACTAATTGGAAGCACAGAATTAAGGCACCTTAGAACAATTTTGTCTTTGAAGAAGCAGGCAGGCAATCTTTCATGAAAGACTTCAGCAAAGATATTTGCCTCCTTCACCCAGATAGTCTGATGCAGTCCAGATGTTTACTGTATGCTGGGTGTGTACCTTCTGCCTCTGATGAAGAAACCAACCCAGACATCCTTGGGTTCCTTTCCTTTTACAGCTTAAGAGGATTTAAACCTGTTTTGTCCTGAACTGTCTACTCACATTATCGTTAGGGATGGGCAAATCGCCCATAGGAAGGAAAGGCTGGCTTAGGTCAGGACTGAAAGTTTGGTTACCTAGACAAACTCAGCCAAAACACTCAGGAATTCAAAGATTTTTAGCTAGGAAGAATATAATAAATGCATAGCTTTTAATTTCTGGCTCTGCAAAAAAAAAAAAAAAAAAAAAAAAAAAAAACCACACCACTTTTCTTATATGCTTAATCTGTGTTTTTATTCTGCATCCAAAAGCTAGAGGTACACAGCAAAGACAAAAAGTTATTCTGTGAATTTATTACAATACCATCATCATGTTAAATCCTTTGCATGGCTGCATAAATCAGACATTTATGTTTGACTGAAGAGAAACAATATTTATGTCACCAGACCCACTGAGTATATTGAAAATGGAATCATTAAAAAAAGCCCAAAAGTTTCTAATTCAACTACTAATTATCATAGATAATTGCTCTTTCCTTTTCAGACCTATGGAAGCTTATGGTTTTGATCAAAACAAAGGAAATACACAAATAAACAGAAGATCTCTGATACTAAAATAGATTTGTTGTGCAGTGTATAGGCAGTGTCTGCTCTGTAGTAGCAAATCTGGTAGTATACACAATGATAAAGAGCTACCCAATCATTAGTAATAATCTTATTGTCACTGCTAATACCGTCAGCCGTGGTAGTAAGAACCTGCAGAAATTAGTGCAAAAACAGACAAGCCTTCAAGTCATGTTTCTGTGATTAAGAAACCATTCATGTGGGAAAGGAAGAAGAGCAAAACAATGAATAAATTACTTGCTTGGCATTCCATAGAGCCTGTAGAATTCCACAGTGACTGAATTATCACACATATAAGCAAGATAAGGAAATAAACCAGAGCAGGGTAGAAAAATTTATTCCTGGTGTCACTCAACACTCTTGAAAACAGTGTTTCATGAAGGATAAGTGCATGCTGTTTGACTGTATTGTGGAACACAAAGACCAACCCCTCCCCTGTGTTAATTCCTGTGTTATCCCATTAGTAGTGAAGGGGGGAACAAGAGAAAGGATGGGCAAGAGCATGTTCATCCAAGTGAGTGCCCTCTAAGGTCACACTCTTGTTTGAAAGCTCTTGAAAATTGAGAGAGGTCCCTCGTGAGTGGCCAATTACAAAAGAGACAAGAAGGACTGTCTGGGAAGCTACAAGATCACAGAATCACAGGATCATTTAGGCTGGAAAAGCCTTCCAGACCATCGAATCCATCCTGTGCCCAATCTCCACCTTGTCCCCCAGTCCACAGTACTGAGTGCACAGTCCCAGAGCACAGTTGTTCCTTGGACACCTCTGGGGATGGGGACTTCATCACATCCCTGGGCAGCCCCTTCCAATGTCTGACCACCCTTTCCAGGGAGAAATTCCTCCTGATGTCCAACCTGACCCTCCCTTGGCACAGCTTGAGGCTATTTCCCCTTATCCTGTCCCTTGTTGCCTGGAAGCAGAGCCCGACCCCTCCCTGGCTCCATACACAAACACAATGTAAGGACCTGCAACAGCCAGGCTTTCTCTGGAGAACCAAATATAGTAGAATCTCACCTTAAGTGAGGAATAGGTCACAAGAGATTACTGAGGAGAGCCCAATTTGATGGTTTTAACATTAATAGCCATTGCACAAAAACTGGAAGGTGGTTCTGCCACTCCTCCAACACTAACCTTAATTTCTGTCCTAAAGGTATTGCACACAGGTGAAGGATGGGTTGTCCTGGCCTAGCTCTACTAGCTAAAAATAAGTTGAAATAAGAAGAATATCCCCTAATATCTGTCATCATAATAATATTGGGCATTGAAGGGAATGTAGACATGAATATAAAAAGGAAAAAAGCTCATTTTCACTGTGCAAGTAAGTGGAACGGATCAAAGATTAGAATAAAAGAATCATAAAAGTTGGAAAAGACTTCCAAGGTCATCAAGTCCAACCTTCAACCAAAAACACAGGAGGCAAATTAAGAGGTCCAGTCACTGCCTCGTGATAAGACATGGAAACACACAGAGCCTCCTTCCCAAGTTTCCCTGTTCCCAAGGGTTCTGTGGACAGTATGGATGCAAGCTGACACTGCAAGAATTATTTCCAGAATGTTCTACCTGAAGTCCTACTAATGCCTCCTCCCAGTGACTCTGTTTGTTCTCCCTGGAGCATCTTCCCTTGTCCCAGGCAGATGCCCAGGGTCTGTGTGTGTGAGGAAGAGGGAAACAGGAACCATAAGGCAGCAGATGGCTCTATTCATTTAAGGGGAATCCCCAACCAGCTGTTTCCATCAACTTCCCATCGACAATGGCCAGAAAAAAATAGAGCAGGGGACAGGATATATTAAAGTGTTAACTGTAGGCTGTTATCTATGCTCTCTAATTATGAGTGTGATAGAAACTTGTGTGCTTTCCTCCATTCCACTGCTGGTCTCCCATGCCAACATGTACACAGCAGATTTTTGTATTTTAATCTTAAGCTTGTCACTGCTTACTTGCTGTCTTGAAAGTCAGATGCTGGGGTGGGAAACTAAGACAACCAGATGTTTTACTTTTCATGCTGAGGAAGTGAAATTAGAGATCATCTTTCTTAAGCTTTTTCTGGAAGAAAGTTCAGAAATATAAGGAAAGCTATACTTTTTAACACTACATGGTTTAAGCAACAAATTCAGCAGGTCTAAACACTGGTTAAAAAAAATAAAAAAAAAGATGAATAAATTATGTAGAAGGAGGGATAGAGAACAGAAGAAAATGGAGTAAATAATGCCCTTTGTTCTCAGTTATAACTTGAAAATTAATTATCTTCTTCATATAGGGGAGGTAAATCTCTACCAATTAAAAATTACCAATTTAAAGGCCAACAATGTTTATATTTAAAACAAAGATATCTACTTCTGGCCTTCATAATCTGATACTTCAAGGCACCCACTGCTAACACACATACACAGCTTTTATTGCAAATTACCCAAATGTTGTGGCTAGCATCCTAAATACATGAAAATACAAAAATCCCAGTATTTTTCTCAAGGACTCTTTTTTTTTAAGGCCTATCTGACAGCCTCCAAAAGGGCTACTGCAGTGCCAAGGCAGAGGGAAGGCAGGGGTAGGAGGTTTTAGGCAAGTAGCCTGGAGTGGGAAGATTTCATGTGCTGCCAGCTCTTGGTAATCAGGCTGCACAAAGGAACATTCATGCCACAGCCCTATTCAGTTTCTCAGTGTTATCACAAATGAGAAATTAAACTTTTTGCCTCACAATAGAATACATTGGCTGGCTTGCACTCATACTCCTTTAATTTCATTTGTGCTAGCAGCAAAACTGTTTCTCATTTAGCTGCAGCTTCTTTCTCAGCTTTATCTCACTTATTTCACGTGTTGGATTAGGAGTGAATTTGTATTTAGAGGTTAACACTGGCTCCAGCCACAACGCCAAAATCAAGCACCATTCAACTCTGTGGCCGTTTGGATTTAAACTTTAGCCTGGATCTAACATTTTTTAGTTGGCTCTTGTCTTTGAAAGAGCCCAAGATGAATCCCTGAAGCTGTAAACCTTTGGACTATTACAGGGCTGAAATATGAATCCATATCAAATTCACAGCTTGAGCTCATTTCTTGGAGGTAGTGGCAAGACCCAGGAGTGAAGCCTTGTGTGTGTTTCCCATCACTCCTTACCCAGATTTTAGATTACAAGGAAAATACAGGAATATTTTCTCCTTGTTTTTTTAATAGATGGGAAAAAAGGTTCACAAAGAAAGAACTTTGATGTTTCCATGTACCATTTTTTGCTAAATACGGATTACACTTGTTTTTCAGGTTGCTTTACTGTGGCACAAGTGCCTATAAATTTGAACATAAGATGACATCACACAGAATTCCCGGTTTCTCTGCCCATCAGGCTTATTTGCTTTACCTAAGCACTGGCAGTTGGACAAGAAGGGGCCTCTGCAGCTAAAAACTGCTAAAAATGCAATCTCAAGGTAGGTTTTCTCACTTTTGCACAATCTGGAACTACAGTCATGAATCCAATTTTATTTCTTTTTAGAAAAGAAGCATCTCCAAAGTATTGCAAAGTGAATTGCACCAAAAAGGCGGTTTTCATTCCCATTTTCCTGAGTTATTTAGGAGTGACAACAATGATGGATGCACAACATTTTATTACTAACCTTGTAATGGAAGAGCTTGGCACGTCTCTACTGATTTTAATAAACTTCCAATTGAAGGAAAAGGTGAAAAGTAAGTCAAATTATTTACAAGCTATAGAATGAATGCCAGGATAGCTCAAAACTGATTCTTTCAGAGTTTGTTCTTAAGTCCTCCAAAAATTACTTAACCTCAAAATTAGAGGTTTCTTTGCAGAAAAAAATTATAAATGCAAAAACTTTCTTAAAAACTGAAAATCACCTCTTGAACTGCTAATCCAGCAACTGATGCTGATTTCTTTGAATCATAGAATCATTCAGATTGGAAAAGGCCTCTAAGATCACTGAGTCCAAGTGTTAATCTAGCACTGCCATCTTCACCACTAAAACATGTCATTTAATGAAAAGTAATTTATATCTAATGATCTGCTGTTTTGTGGGGCGACGGGGGATTTGCTATAAAATTCTTGAGAGAGAGGTGTTTGATTAGGGACATGTCATAAATCTAAGTCATAAGAAGTAGTGGGCACCTAGTGAATTTATCAGGGAAAATATTTAAACTTTTTGGAAAAGCTAAAAAAAACCCCAAACACAAAACCATTTTTTTATTGTTCTGGTTTTGTTATACAGGGTATTTATCTTGCGGTACTCACTGTCACAGGGTGTCATGAAGACCAAGAGCATGAGGAGTTTTAGAAGGGATTAGATGGATTGTTGGGGGTAAACCCATCAGTAGCTATTAGGATATCTGCTTGAAATAACATATACACTGTAAACTGGTATCTCCTCTGCAGCAGCCTTTTATCAGAGACAGACCCTGATGAGGGAATGGGAATGCTGGGCTCTAGACAGCCTCAGCAGAGCAGGCATTGAGTGCAAGAATCTGAGCCTGGTGGTTGTGCTCCAGCTGCTCTCAATGGGATGACATCACTGTGGGGCACCACATCCCTTTTGACTGACACCCTGCCCTCCCATATCAGCAAAATGAGACAAACTAAGGACACTGAGTGCCTGATCCCTCTCTGGGGGAGGCTACCAGGAGTCTGGAAGTAGCCAGTGAAAAGACCGTGTAGGTTAATAATCAATGCACTCCAATGAGCGCACTCCAATGAGCCCAACACACGGCGCCAGGACAACCAAGACCTGAGCCCTGGGAAGGGGACACTTAGGCTGTCTGTGGCTTTTCAAACACTCCTGAGCTGATCAGGTTCCCAGAAAGCTGCATGTCAGAAGGTCCCATCATTTTCCTTCCTACCCTAAAGCTCAGTAAGCCGACCCTTAACCAGTTTATTGGCACAGACCAAAAAACATGTCTCAGGTTTCCTAGTCACTCTGTGGGTCCCTGTTGACATGAACATTCAGCAGGAGGCATCACTTGAAGCTCTAACCCAACTGGAGCTGGAATCTTTCCTGCTGTACATCAGTCTCTACGTGGGACACTCTACGCTGCTTGAGAAAAGGTCCTGCTGTGCTACTGTGCTTTTGGGTAAAAGGCACCTCTTCTTGCTGCCTCTCGCCTCACAGAGAACTTCTCAAATGTGCCATTACTGTCCTTCCCCCCCACGCCTCCACCCAGAGCTCCACAGATCTGCGATTCAGCACCAGAGCTCACAACTGATGCACCGAAAGCAGGGTTAGGTAGAGTTCCAAGAAAGTCCTGGAGACCACCAGCAATCCCCTCAGTGGTTTCCTGCTGGAAGTCTCTTTCCCAACCCCATCTCTGCCTCTTCACTCTGAACAGGGCGGGAGAAGGCATCACGTAACCCTCTCTTGAGGATTGGCAAGCTCTGCCTATTCCAGCAGCCCTCCTGCTGGTGACAGCATGGGAGCTGAGACTGGCCAGGGGATGCTCTAATCTCAGTAGAATTATTCTAAACTTCAAAACTCATCAGATCAGCTCATCAGATCAGCAGCAGCACTTTGTACCATTTTTCTTTTTGGTCACAGCATGAAAAAGCTGCATTACACTGTGTCACTTCCATATATAAAAGAGGTGGTAAAAACATATCCGGAGAAGTTTTCTTCAGCTTTCAGGTTTGCTGTGTGCTCTGCCTGCACTAAACCCCTTCAAAACCATTTTTGAATGTATCATTTCCCTAACTAATTGCACATTGTTTTTGAGGAAAAAGAAAACCATGAAAAAAACCCATACCAAAACAAACCCAAGTAACAAACCAAGAAAATCCCTCACCCTTTTTTTTCTTTTTTTTTTTTTTTAATACATGAGTATGCATTCTGTCCTTTTCACAGATTTTAAAATTGAAATGTTTTGCAGTTAGTAGAATTTTGGGCCCGTAATGCTCCAGCCCCAGCTGAGATACTGACTCATATGCACTCCTGTGATGTATTCCCCTTGACGAAGCAAAACCAAGTTTAAACCCATATGATAGGAATCTTGCAAGTCAGACTGACCAATGTAGTGCAGCTCAGTCCTACCAGACTTTGGGTAATTCCACTGACATTTGTGAAATACGAGGTTGCTTCACCTATCACTGGCTTTTGTCCCTCTGTAAATAAGTATCCTGAAGTTCCTTGAGAAAAGCAACCATTTTGGCATCAAGCACTTGGATGATTATGGTGCCTTTAACACAACAAAAATAATTTTGCTATGAAACTTATCCCTTTACGCTATTCCACCCAGCACAGGCATAAACTACACTTGGAAGACTGTGCTGAACAAATCAAAGGGTTTATAAAATCTTTAAATAAATTACTGATTTAATGTGTAGGTTCATTATTGATTGAAGAAGGGAGTAATCATGAATCTATAAAGAACCAAAAGATATAGATAGATAGATAGATAGATAGATAGATAGATAGATAGATAGATAGAGATAGATACAATGAATTCTTTCTCTTAAACATGTGTCTGTAAAACAGTAAATTTTTCTAATATTTCTAAAACCATTTTGACTTCTGGCCCCTACCATATTCTTTGACAAAGACCTCCACAGCTGTGTTGGACATGGTTTACTCCTACCAGTCTTCTATACATCTGTATCAATCTTTATAATCAGATGAAAATACCTTAACAATAAACAGCAAGTGGGACAGATTGTTGTGGAAGCAACACGGACACAAGGATGTCACCTGGGCTGTGAACTGTGTTTAATCCAAACACATCAAAGCAGAGTGTATAATTGCACTTAGAAGACAGACCAAATACAGCCCACTTCCTTTGCAGGTTAAACACTGATTTTATGTTCTGATATCAAATATTTTGAGATCTTCTCAGGGTCTTTTGGCTCCAAGAACACTATCAAACCAATCTATCAAACCAAATTAAAACTGGGAAGCTATTTGGTACCACTCAGTTGTGATTAAACATGTTCTCACCAACAAAAAGGTAGGGACCATAAACATTAATAAGATAATTTGATGATACAACTCCTCATTACTGTCAGAGTGACTAAAATTTCCACTATCAGCCTCCTGAGATAAAGGGAATGTCTTCAATTTAAATACATGCAATAGGACCCAAGATGTAGCACTTAAGAACCACCAGAAAAAGCTCTAAGCCCCAGACAAAGCTCTAAACCGGATAAATGTTACCCAGGCCTAAATTCAAACAGTTCACAAGATCAGAACTGGAAACTCTTGAAGTTTGCTGGGACTAACACGGAAGAGAGGGAAAGTAACTCCTCCTTGCATGTAATTTAAAAACTAAGCCAAATGCTTTCAGAGTTGCAGTTCTAGCAGTAGGCTCTATCACTCACTTCACCGCAGCTCACAGGAATTTAACACCTATAAAATTCATTGTTAACAGTAGACTTCAACTACTGTTCTGTATGAAAAGTGAATTTATTTGAAATGCTCTCTTTAGGCAGTGCCAGTTATACTGAATAATGTATCATATACAATTAGATTCTTTTGTTTCCATTTTTTTGAAAGAAAAAATTCAAATTTAAAAGATTTTAAGTACCTCATTTGTATTCATACTTTGCTTTCAATGTTTTTCTGCAGAAATTTGCCTGAAGGCTAAATTTTTTACTTTATGATTTTCAGGTAATGCACATTAATAAGACCAATGCTGAGTATCAAAGTTACCCTGAAAAAGGCCTCTTTATTATACATCTTTATAATTTATCATGGTAGTATTTTGATGATGCAAAGTTGCTTTAAGGACACTAGTAGTCCTATTAGTATTTTGTATTTTATTGTACTAATGTAAATGAGCCTCCAAAATGCAACTTAAGTTGTTTTTATGTTTAAAGAATATGTAAAACCATAATCTTACTTCAGATAACAGATCTGGGAGATTTCTAAACAAGGCATTTATCTGATGGAAAATTATAGCCAACAAAGTGGACTATTTTTATTAGACAAGAAAGAAAAAAAAAGTTATTCATATTTAGACGTGTTACATTAGTATGTTACAGCAAAGGCTTATGTGTTATAGAGATTGTTACCACTTTATGATTTAAATGATGAAATAATTAACATGTCTAACTAAAAAAAAAAAAGGAATTCAAAGGAAGGTAGCCAGAGGCAATTATTGTATTAGCAGTAATATACTCCTTTGAAAATAGAAAATCTACTTTTAAATGTCCTGTGGGCTGTGGATTTTCTTCTGACGTCAACAGAGGGACAGCAAGTTTCCTTCTCTCTCTTTGAAGACACACAGTTCATCACTGTCTTATCTGACACATAGTCATTATGCCTTTTACTGAACTCAGTTCTTAGCTCCATGGGAGGTATTCAGCAGAGCTCCTGCTACGAGATAATAGCACCTTTCCTAGAAAAGTAACACTGAAAGAAAGGTGGGATTTACTATTCCTTAGAGAGATCTCCTCCTGAAAATTGCTTGGTGAAGCCAAACTCGTGCTTGCCCAGTTGAACCCAAATCTATTTGCACAACAAATGTTTATGGTTTCCCCTGGTCATGTTCTAACATCTCACTTTTGCCACCCACTAAGCTCATTTTAAGTGGTGAATTTTCAGTAACACCCACTCCAGTGCAGGTTCTACAGCCTGAGAGGAAGATTTTCAAGTGGAATAACAAAGAAAACAGCACAATTGTTTAATCACCCAACAAAACTCTTCCCACATTTATTCACATTGTGATAGTTTTTTCCTCCTCAGATATGAAGACAGAGCGTGTGGTAGGCTATTGAAACAAAAATTGACAAAATTGCATATGCACAAGCAGAAAATATCAGCGTATTGCCATGGAGATGAATCTCATCCTGCCACTTTACCTACTCCTTCCTCCCTTTGCATGTTTCTTATGCTGATGATAGATCTGTTCCTCTGGAAATTTACCGTCACCCAAGTCACTGAAGTTATCCATATCTATCTGTCCCAAGTAATTACTCATAGTTTTGTCCTTGATCTGGTGTTAAGCAGACTAATGGACATTTCAGGGAGCCCAATTCCTTCCATATCTAAAACATAGGGTGAAGAAAGGGGGAAACAATATAGAAAATGTGTCTGTCCCCAAGGACAGACATCAGAAGGAGAAGGGTAACCCTCAGCAGCTGCTGAATGGTTGAATAAATAGTCCCATGTGCCTGGGAAAACTTTGCTTGCAATATCCCAACTTTTTTATGCTTCCTCCTACCTTACTCCCAATTCTCTCATTCCTTCACAGCTGTTGCCAGTGATCAGTACTCAAAACAAAGGCAAGAATTTTGGATAAACTGTCAGATGACAGGATTTCTGGTCCAGACGTAAGGGATTAAATCAAACTATTAAATGTTCTTGATAGCAAGAATGAGAGTAATACCCTTCTTCTCAAAATTAAAAGAAAAAAAAAAGCAAAATCAAACATTTAAAGTTACAATGAATTCATCTTGTGGTGGGTCACAAATCAGAGAAGCAAGTTTAATTTTATAAAGAACTCCAAAAGAACAACCACTTAGTTACTCCTGTCTTCCATTGCCCCTGCCTTTCCTTACCTCACCAGCAATGCCCTCGGGGAATCATTCCCTATTTTCAGGGGCTCATCAGGACAGATCAATGGTTTCCTCATCAAGTTCAGGCTGCAAATCTGACTCCCTGAATGGCTCCTGAGAGTCACTTGCAGTAGTTTACTTCAATAAATCTTTGAAAAGGAAAACAAAGATGCATTGTTTAAATGTGCACTGTCACTGTAGGAGTAAATAAGTGCGATTAATGTTTTGCTTTAAGAAATGTCTGGTTTCCATATCCAGAAAAACCTGGACTGTATCTGTTGTTCAGCTGAAATGTAATAATACAAATTGGTTATAAAGAAAGTTGTTTATACAAGTCTCTTTCCACCATTACTCCTTTCCTCTCTTCTCTGTTGTTACTTATTTTAAATTCTAGTTTAAGTGGGTTAGATTTCAGGCATAACCGGTAGGTGACTACATATTACCATCATGCCAGCTCCTGCTAGGACCTCACTGAAATCGGCTGTTCGCCACCTTTCTTCTTGACATACTAGAGACTTTATAATGTTTTCCTTTCTAAAATGATTAAGAAGGCATTCTGATATGTTACATAAAATTTGTTAAAGGGTATTTCACAGCCAGAGCCTGGGTAGTATCAAATCACCTGCATGTTGCACAAACACATACAAAACCCTGCAGTAAAACAACATCATCCAGACTACAAGGTCATGTGCTCAAAAAACAGCAAAGGTAGCCTTTAAAGCAGTCTGAGCCTCTCTCTAAAGACAGTGTCATAATTAATAACAGCAGTCTATCTCCAGTCATTCAAGAAGCACTTCTGAAATGGTTCAGATCCAGGAGGAAAAAAGCAAGCTTGAAATATGACATCATATCTCAGTGTGCCGTGAGTCACACCTTTTGAATCACCTAACACTCTGTCTTGCCACTTCAGGAGAAAGGAGAGAGAAGAGAGAAGAGAGAAGGTAGAAAATAAGGGGAGGAGAGGGGAGGGGAAGGGAGGGGAGGGGAGGCGAGGGGAGGCGAGGGGAGGCGAGGCGAGGCGAGGCGAGGAGAGGAGATGTGTATCTCGGATCTGTCCCTGGTTCAAGAGGATAGTGCATTCATTATAGCTTCCTGCCTCTTCTCAGTCTCTTCTGCTCTCTTCTCTCCAGTTCACCCTCTGCCTTTCCATCCTCTTTGTCATGACAATTTTTCACTGTTGGCAGTATCTCTGCCCAGTTTCCGTATTCCCTTTCAAAATGCAACTGTTCCTTTCTTCCATTTTGTCAGCCAGCTCTTGATTTAGAGCAATCTCATCCCTTCTTTTCCCCTTACTGACCTGCACTATTTATCATTTTCTTTTACATTCCATTTACCATCTTCTTTCACGTCTCTGTGATCAGTGGTTTGACTTCTTGTTCCGTTAAGCCCAGATCTTCCCATATACCTCAGTTTCTTTTCACCTACCTTTCTTCTCTTCCCTGTCACAGTGGGTTCAGTCTTCCTGCTGTTCAGTTCAAAGTTGTGTCATCTTTTCCACGCCACATCACCTAATCCCTTCTCACCCACTAACTTCTAACTTATCTTTCTCTATGTTTCTCTCTGCCCAGTTTCCACCTTAATTCCCTCCTTCCATTTTTGCATTTTCACATCAGCATCCATGTCAAGCACTGTAGAGTCTCCCCTTCGCTGGTAGTATTCAAAAAAAATCCAACTATGTAGGAGATTACAGGTGAAATTCCAATGTAAGTCGCGCCAGACTCTAGGCTTTGACACATTCTGCATGGACAAGTACCTTTTCCAGTTCCAGAGTTAGAGTAATAATATCTTTAAAACGCTTTACATTAATAAAGGTTTTCAAAAGAACACACATCATAAAAGAATCTTTTGCTGCCAACGCTCAGATTGCTGGAACTTCTCAGAGAAAATTTGCCAGAATTCCTTCTAACAAGAACAAAATAATATGCTTTTGTTCATTCTTGTTTTTGGAAGGGAAAAAAACCACAAACCAACCAGGTATTTTCCTCATAATTACAGTTAGCCGAAAGCACACATCTCTCCTGGAATGTTGAAGTTCAAATGATTAATGTTCAGCAGAGTTCAAAGCAAAAGGGAACTGGAAGCAATGAAAATACAGACACCCTCACTGTGTGTGTTGCAGCAGGCTCTCTTTCAGTGTTAGTTGTGTCTTTTGCTTTTTACTTTTAGAGCAAGATTCTGGGTGTAAGAAATTAACCACAATTCACAAGAATTACCATGATCTGGGCCTGTTGTAAGAGTCACACGGAAATATCATCTGCTCTCCCCTGAGTGTGCAGCAGCTAAGTTTTCCAGAAAACATCTTTCTTTGTCTGAAAAGTAGCATTTTTCTTAGATAACATCTGAGCCTGTGCCTTTGATGCTGCATCCTCTGTTGTTTGGCTGAATGAACTCCCAAGGCCAAGTGTTTTTTAACTCAGATTTAATGAGGCCCTGGCATGCACTTATAGAAACATAGCAAAGGGAATGTCATCTTTTTTTAAAAGACAGTACAAGGAGAAAAAATAGCCCCACTTCCACAGCCTTGTCCCCTCTTATCTCTGACAACATGTAAAAAAGGATGCACCATAGCAGTGGAGAAACTGAGTGGGATTATTGTATTAAGGTTCTATTTATACCATGGGGTTCAGAAAGAGCTCTTGGAATTGCTGCCAGGGGAAGAGTTGTTATAACATGTCCTTTGCATTACCAAGATTAAAATCCTTGCCATTGCATTTGCCTCTTGGCAGGTCTAATACATCGTGGCTGTTTGCTGTGAGAATACTTGTCAGACAAAAGGTTCCTACTGCTACATTCCTGTATTCTATGGTAAATATACCAATATATTACCAAGGTAGCTCTGAAATAAAGAATTGTAGCAAACCAAATCATAAGAAGTAAAAAAAAAATTAGCCATTTTCAGCTTCCTTTCATTCTGCAGCATCCAACTCAATGCCTCTATAAGGATTTGATCTAAGAAGGTATAACATCATCCCAAAGAAGTCAATAACCTTCCCATTAACTCCAAATGTAAACATATGTTCCAACTACATGTAGAATCAGAACTCTCAGTTTTAGACAGAAATCGAAGTATATTATAAGCAATGTATTGTGAATAATACAACATCCTGATTTCCAGATAGGAGCAAATAGTAGTTCAGGCATGAGTTCAATCTTCTTTGGTAATGTGGAAAGCACACCAAGCAAAATAAATCAAGGCCAGGCAATTATCCAGTGTAAAACTTCACATAATGGAAAAAAAATCAACCCATAGCTATTCAAAAAGCAAATTCTAGATCAATGAAATTTTATTGATGTCTATAATATTCCAGAGATTACAAATATTCACAGTCATTTCAAGTGGTTTCCCATATAAAATTTGTTTCAATTTTCCATATAGAACTTACTTCAGAGTTACTGCTTTAGATTATGTTCGTCCATGGAGCCTCAATGAGAACCCATTGGAATAGTTCTCTGAACAGAAATATATTTTTTTTTTTGCATGGAAAAGACAGGAGACTTTCTGTTGCATCTCAGTTTATTCTGATGGGAAAGAATAGTTATTAAAAATATGAAACTCCCATGGACTTAAATGTCTTGACTTTCTAGACACCATAAATCTCAAAGAAGGAAAGCACGGTCTCCCTCCAGGCAATGGAGCAATTGCAGACAATTTAGAAATCAGGACATTTTTTCACCCAACTCAAATTATGAGTACTTCTATATCACTTCCAACTTCACAGGCCAGAGCTGCAAGAATTTATTAAGCTGGCAGTCTTCTACACAGATTTCACTCTATTTGCTTTATATTCTGAAACAAAATTACCAGAATGGATTTTTTTCCTTTGCTTTTTGAAAGTTATCCTAGTCTTGTGAGTACCTTTGTGAGTCAGTTCATGAGGAAGACTATGGTATATACTGGGTGCTCAGAAACCTCTCTCTACAAACACAAATTTATCCAAATTACTGTACCCCTGGAGGGGGATCAAAGCATATGGAGTAAAGTAGTAAAAGAACTTCTTGGCTCCTAAAATCATAAGTTCAATAAGAACAACTAATTCAAACTGCAAGAGATATCTCCCACCAGCTAAATCATGGGGTTTTATTCCATAGCAGCCAGATTAAAAACTGATTTTAAACTTATCCTAAGAAATTAACTACAATCACACTGCAGCAAAGTATCATATTGAGTCATTGTGGTTCAGTCTGTCTTGATTCCAACATTAAATTCCTTGGGTTAATGCAACCAACATTATCAATCCATCCTCCTACCTTTGCAAAATAAAAAATAATCACTTAAAAGCAATATTCATGTGAAAATATCTTTTGGGAGGAATTCTGGTAAAGCTTCCAATTGGATTTTTCATCCTGATTCAGCCTAAAATATTTTCCCAGATTGTAAGCTAACTCCCTTGTCCTGTTGAACTGAGGATTTCAAATTAAGTGTTTCAGGGGTGGAGTAAACCACAGAGCAAAAACTCACAGAGGCATTTTAAAAGCCTAATTGTAAAAATATTATCTTTTAAACTTTTTTTTTTCTGGTGACTCAGAGTAAATTCCACTCTTCTTTATGTAATCTATGACTCCCATTGAAGTCATGAGCATGAGTGCTCAAGAGGATGCTAACCAAAACTGTGAAAGATATTGTTTGCAAAATTTGCAACACTAGTATATTTCATCCCTGATCAAAGACCAAAATAATCATTAGAATCCTTGTCATTTCCACTAAACTACTTCTTCTGACAGTACCACAGGCACACAATAGGGGAAAAAAACACCTTGCAGTCACAGGTGGGACATACAGCAAGTTTCCCTATGCATTTTAACACATTTATTAATTTAAATCTTGATTTCTCATGTCCTAGCTGAAAAAAAAAATAAATTAGAGAACAAAGCAATAATCCACCCCTGCTTTTCTAGAGCCTAACTCTGACTGTGGCCTCCTTACCTGATCCGTCACTGTTGTGTTCCCTCAGCAAGTGTTTGACATCTGGTCTTATTTGAGCAACCCTCAGTCTGGCTTATACCTGAAAAAGACCCAAAATCTGAAGACTTTGAAGGGAGATGAGGCATACCTAAACAATCGGGACCTTCTTAACACATACAGTTTCTTTTTTTTTTTTTTTTTTTTTTAAATAAAGCAAAACAGAAACTACCACCTAAATATTAGACAGGGGTTCTACATATTCCTTTAAGCTAACGACATTTAATCCTTCATGCCTCAGCTTCTTAAAAGACTATTAATCAGTAGGTTACAGACAACAAAGAGATAGGAACAGGGATGGAACCAAGAATGCTTTTCCAGGAACATATCAGATATCAGGCTGCAAAGCTGCAGATCCAGAGGGTCAGAGGAAATTCTGGTCCTGTGTTTTCCTTTACAGAGTGATGAAACACCAGCATGGATGTGGAAAAGAGGGAACTCCTCCAGCTGAGGAAAAACTGAACTGACACCTCACCTTCCTGACACCTCCAACTCCTCCCCAAACTGTTATTTTTGCCTCTTTAGTCGCATAAGAGAAAATAGCAGAAGTATAAAACCAAGGCAAGAGAACTTGGAACAGGCCACACCAATTTCATGATAAGGTGAATAGTCTCATAACCATTTCGATCTCACATTGTCATACTTGGGCTCATCAGTAGTGCAAAGTGGACTAGGACAGCAATGACAGCGAGGAGTGACACACAAGGAGATCTTGGGATTCATCGTTTCTGGTGAAACCTGGACTAGGTTACCACACGGAGTTGCACGTTCCCTAGAACATTACTGCAGTCTCAGAACATTCCAGCAAGCTGGTGGATCCTGCCTTTCCCAGGACTCAGCTCATATTCCAGGGAGCAGTATGGGATAGCGCCGACCTCTACCTTGGACACGAGAGGGCTGGACAGGGGCAGGAGTGAAACTTTGCCCTCTATGTTAAGGATAAGTCAGAGTTCAATTCCAAGTATCTGATGACTCAGGGTGGAAGAAAACAGCTGGGAGTGATAAACTTCCTCAGGACAAGCAAGGTTTAGTGTGTTTGAACTCCTTTGCTCTGCTCACAGGACTACAAATCCATGAGATGAAGACAAATGTGCGAAAACAGTCAGAGCCTCTGGTTGTTCCACAGGCAGCAGCAGGACTAAGCATGAGGCCATAAAAAAAGTGGTTCCTGCACAACCTGCTTGTGCTTGGAAGTTACTGTCCCATGATAAAATAATCCTCAACTAACCTCATTTGCTCCCAGCTACATCACAAAAAAATCGACTTCCAGGAAAGAAAAAACAGAATTGAATGTCATATTTAGTTTAAAAGACCGAAGGTGCCACACAGACCCTATTTACACCTGTAATGCCCCAGTGCTCCCTTCCTGGGTTCTGGAGCGGCATACTGTAGAGGCCACAGAATATAAAACAAAGTATAGATATTCTTGCTGTGTGTTTCTACTTCCAAATAAATTACATCTTAAGAGAAATACCATCTAATGATGCCTCTATCACACCAGAACCTTAAAAGAAAAGTAAATTCTGCTGTGTACACATGAGGAGCCACAGAAACTGATAAAGCTGTTTAATTGCTCATATCCTGATTGTTTTTGTAGTAACCATCTGCAACCTACAACTCGAAGGAGCTACACAGAAAAATAAGGCACTAATTATGAATGTGTAAAAGCCAGTTTGGAAATGCATCAGAAGCAGAAATATTTCTTAATAAGCCACCTGTCAAAAGTTCAACAAATTACCTGAGGTGGGAAAGAACACAAAGACCACTATAGTTTTTAATGGGATCAAGCATTTCTTTGGCTACCTGGTGTTCCACCTGGATGTCACCAGTTTGTGCCTCTGTGTATTGTCCTAAGAGAATGTGACAATGGGTGAAAACAAGTTGTCACTTACACCCCTACAATCCCACTGACCTCATGTGCTTGTCATTGCATGGGTATAACTGAGACAAAAATATGACCCATTATATGCTGGGCTCAGTGATTAAATTGACCTACCATACCAAAAGGTCAGATTCCACCTACAGATTATGGAAACAAGAAAAGGTGAGTCAGTATCAATGCTTTTTTTTAAAAATTATTTATTATTAAATTAAAAAATTAAAATATCTGTCATGAATGAATGTTAATCCTTCTTTTGCAAAGTTTACAACAAAAGTTCCAAAGATTCACACTTCTTTCTCTTTCATAATATTCATGTTGTTGGGTAACAAATTTGCAGTGCTAAAATTGAGAATTTTTCCACCCAAATGTCAGAAGCTATAGAAAGGGGAATCAATTTGAAAAATAATTCTATATTTACTGATAGTGCCACACTAACCTGATTTTTGGTCTAATAGCCTGCCTATGAACTAGAATTTTTCACTGAATGGGAGTATATCAGGCATAGCTGAAAGATACTTCATGACAGTTTCATGCTGAGGTGGGATAGAAAATCTGTGTCCATATAGTTTCAAAGAACAAATTTTATACTTTAATGGGGTTTGATTTTAATTTAAATCATAGTGGAAGCCAATATTAAAACAATTCAGTGATGAAATTTTCAGTTAAGGCTGAACATTGAAACTACCTCACACTTTTTTTTTGAACTGCTGAAAGAGCAGCAGTGGCTTTCACTCAGAGTGTCCTTCAACAAGGGAGTGGAAGGCAGCAGTTACAATATGAGAAACTAAACCCTTCAAATTAAAAGTTGTACTGACATTAGAGAAAAATAAAACCACAATGTTAGGAAATCATAGAAAACACCAATTCCAGAATCAAGCCAAACTTATTTTGAAGTTTTAGCTGGTATGTTGAAGACCAGCTACATCTTGGAGTGTTGGACCTTATTATCACAGTATCATAGAATAGTTAACATTGAAAAAATCTCCAAGGTCACAAAGCCTAAACTTTGGCTGAGTAAGTGCCACATCCACACTTTTTTGAACATTTCCAGGAGTGGTGACTCCACCACTGCCCCAGGCAGCCTGCTCCAATGCTTGACCACTATTTTAGAGAAGAAATTTTTCCTGATATCTATGGCTTATTAATGTAATAAATAAATAAACCCATACGGACCAGGCTGGCCGGGGGTTCAGCAACCAGATTCGTTTATTCAAATGAGACAACAGCTTTTAAATGCACCTCAAAGCAACACGTGACTCCCTTGACCAATCACCAGGGATATCTCTCTGCCTACGCACATGGAGTACATTCGGGACTTCATTTCCCAGAATGCCTCATAGAGCATCCTTCCTAAAACCTGACTCCTACAGATATCCAACCAAAACCTACCCTGGTGCAGTTTGAGGCCATTTCTTCGTGTTGAGATTAAAGCAAAATTTGACTCTGTTCAAAGACTGTGTAAAGTTGCTTAAGTTTTTTTCTGCTTCAAATCTCCCGTCAAGAAATGAGAATTCGGGAGGACTAGGTGTGATCTGTCTAGTATCAAATGTTGTTCTCTGTGCATGCTTTGTGATGGCAAACTGATGGAGTCAAGTGCTAAAAGGATCATCTCTCTAAAATAAGGAATTATCCCTCTAAAATGAAGGATCCTCCCTCTAAAATATGAATATGATGAAGTGTAAATGACACAACACTAAACTTAATTCTACTGCCAGTGTGGCATCTCATCACAAGCACCATCTCCAATCAGTTCTGGGGGAAAAAGTTTGACCAACAGATAAGTAATTTCACTATGTGCATTTTGTCTTTCTCATAGTTGGACAGGGGCCACCAAGAGGGATCATTTTGATAAACATTTACACAAATTGTGTAACAATAAAAAGTAAGTTATACAGGTTTTATCTGAACAACCAAAAACATATTCTATTTAGTTATTTATTCTATTCTATTCTATTTAAACTTATTGAACATTTAACTATTCACAAGGTTTTCTTAATTTACTCTGAAATCCACAGTATTAAAGTTAATCTCAGCTGGAGGGGTGTGGAAAAAGAGTAGTTCAGAAGTGATCTGTTTAATTTCCGTTTAACTGGTTAAAAAGTTAAATTAATCTCTTTCACTATATGAAGATCCCAGATGCTACTTTTCATCTTAGCTTTAAAACTATGAAAACATTGCTGCTGCCTTAATCATAGCATCATGAACATAGCCCAGTGATAACCACATGGTATGGTTGGCTTTGAAGGTTTTTCTCTAGACAAATAACCAGAAAAACTGAATTAGATACATCACATTACACTCTATGAAACTCATTTTAATCTACATAATTTACTACAGTGCTTCAGTGTCAGAGGCACTAGAGAAAGAAATTGGAATGAGGTCTATTAGATCTTTGCACTGACCATTATCTGCATTCTTTATTAGCTGTAACTACAGGAAATTTACTTTTAAATGTATGTCATCATTCAGAGATATGTATTCCATGACTGGGCAAGACGTACCCTTTGGAAAAGCAAATTTTAAACTAACCATACCTAGTCTTCCATGACTGGGCAAGATGTAACCTTTTGAAAAGCAAATTTTAAACTAACCCTACCCAGTCCATAGAAGAAATGCTGTAACAGAGCAAAACACCTGTACCTGCATGTTTTTTTAAAAACTACAAATTAGAGGGAAGGAATGTTGGACAAGAAACACCCCTCCACCCCTCATTCCATGTATAAATCTATTGTAATTTCAAGTTTAAAACTCTAAGTACTTTTAGTTGTCTGTCTTCAATAGCAGCGAAATAAGAAGAATTACAAGGAACAGCCACAAGGCCAATTAAATGTTGGCATGACAAATAACAAAACATTACAATTCTTGAAACTGGAAGAAAGCAACATAAGGCAACATGGAAGGTGACTGGCATCCATTTTATCGTGCCTGATGTTGAATAATCATGTTTTTGAGAGCAGCATGAAATGAACCTAATTGACTCTCAGGTTCAACAAATCAAAAAGAGATGAATGCTTACAAAATATGCAAACAAACTGTGCAATCCCTCACCACAAGATACAGCATGGGCTGAAGGTTTACATGGACACAAGAAAACAATATATTCCTGGAATTAAAAGAAAAAAAACAAACAAATACATAGAAAACTGGCACTACACTTGCTTTAGGAAGTGTCTGAAGCACAGGTGGCTGGAAGAACATTCTGGAACAGGTGACCATCCATTTTGCACTCTTCTTTCTTTAAAAGTGATGTGACATTACCAAATGTCGCTGGCCGATGCCCAGTACTAATCCAAGTAGATCTGATCACTTTTGGTGAAGTGTTAGTTAACTACAGTGGATTCGTGCTCCGTTCTTCCCTGTTGTGAAAAAACCATGCAAAAACTTCCTCAATGCCAGATTTATCTAATGCACATTATTCTGTTCTTTACAGAGCAAATAAAGACATCAGGCTTCCTCTTTTGGATATCCCCTGAAATCCTTTTAAGAACTAGGGTTTAATTAGCCACTTTTCAGTTACTCTGGCTGTATCAGCTCAAAAGATGCAATCCTCAAGCTTCATTAGAACATGTGAACACCATTTTACCTCTTCATACTACACCAGTTCTATCAGCACTTCATATTTGAGAAAGTCTCTATAAAAAGGGTTTTGGTATCAAAATCCCTTCTCTTTTGCATCTGAGCACACCTCTTGAGCTTCTATCAGCTCTATAAAATATTGATCCTAAAAACTCCTTAGAAGACTTGGACATACTGACCCTGGTGTATTCAAAGAAGGAATCTTTTTTAGATGTCCTGTTTATTTAAAGTTGTTCAGAGACTCTTGGTGATGTTCAGCTGCACCACTGCTCCTTGGAAGTTATGTTCTCCAAATTCCCCTCCCCAGACCTGTGCCTAAATCTGTCCTTTTCTGGAAGGTTAAACTGACAAAGGAATCTAGAGTTTTTTAAATCGCTGTGAGTTTACACAAGTCTCTCAAAAGGCACAGAATGCTCAGATGAGCCTAAACTATTAAAGCAGTAATGATGAAAACAAACGTCAGTTATTTGTCTATATGTTACTTGTCATTGTTTTCTGCTTGAAGCTTTTTGTATAATTTTTATAATATGGTATATCCTGGTTACACAAGAGGAAGGATTCACAGCTGCTGGTAGGTGTGAACAATAATTCCTTCCTAATTCCTCGTTACTGCTTTACTTTTTGTAGACTACAAAGCACTGTCAATCTGCAAACACAACAGACGTAAAATTTATGTGTACACCATGATGTGCCAGAGCAAATTCAGCCTCCAGATCTTTCACACTTTTAGCTCATTAAGCATCATCTCTAGTGCTACTGAAACACTTTCTGAAAATCAGAATAACTCATTAAAAATTGTGCCCAATCATCAAAACACTGTTCTAGGAGTTTCAGTGCTCTCAAGCCACACTCTGTCCAATAAATTTGGTTGATGACAGATTCAAACTACACTTCGGCATGTTTTACCATATTATTACTACAGGACCTAGTATTTGAGTCTAGTGTTCCTGCAATCATGACAGGTTTACTACAGTTTTCATGTAATAAACTAGGTGGGTATGATAACATCTGTATAGCTGCTGGAGTAATACTGCATTAACTGTACCTTAACCATGGTTTTATAATTTAAAAAAATATGGGTTTGGGCCAGTGTTTCATTGGGTTGTCTTGCTCAAATGTGCTCTCCATGGCAAAAGAGCAATTTCTTTTTCTTTTTTTTTCCCTCTGTTTCAGCTCCTGATACTGTAATATGAAAAGGAAACAGTACATTCATTTACAACCACACAGGGCAATTTGCCAGAGGTTTCTCTGCTCTCTCTCTCCAGAGTCCAGTTCCACTGGAAGGTGAATCTTCTTGTCTTAGACATGTTCCAGACAGGCATGGTTGCCTGCAAAATCCAGGGATGCTTAATGAGTGAGCTGTGCTTCCAAGAAACAGACAAAGGCTGGGTGCCTGGAACTGGCCAGTTTTCAGGTCTCTCACAGTGTTGCATCATCCTCAAGAAGCCTGCAGCAGAACTGGGATTACAGGCTGTGCTTGAGAGCTCCCATCTGCCAAAACAACAAGGGAAATATACAGAAAACATTTTAACCCATCAAAACCAGATGTTCCCATTCACCTTTCAGGCCTGCACATTGTTCTACCTGTATTTCAAGATGAGGGAGATATTTCTGGATATATGGATTTACATGAATCCATGTATTTACATGAATATTTTCGTCACATTTACATGGATATCTCCTTTCCAGTTTGAAGAACTTATTCAGGCTTCTCTCCAATGCTCTGTATTGAGATTTGCAGGTACATGAATATATCTACTATATATTGCAATATATATTCATTATATTTGGATGAACATATAATGTATATTTATCATGAATACAGGATTGGTGTTCTAGTCATGTTATGTTGCAGGGGCAAGCAAGAAGTGAACTAACATTTGATGAGCAAGAGAAAAGTGGAAATGCATGGCTGTACCTTAAATTAGCTTTAATCTTTTGCATCCCATGGCCTGAATGGAACAGCACAGTCAGAGTGGTGTGGGCATCAGGACAAGAACTCCAAAAACCTGTTCAGAAGGAGCAAGTGGCAGCTCCCAGGTAGAACAAGAAGGTGGGATGAGACACAAAGCATCAGGAGGCTGATGGCACCCTATTGATGGGTTCCTCCACTTCTTCAGAGTCCTCTGCTCTTCCAGTGCTCTGGTAAATCTAGGAAGTCTGGTCAAGTTTAGCTAGAAGGAATTACCTAGAGGAGCTTTTTGAGATCATTTTTGAGATCATTTCATGGACTATTAAATGCCACCTAAGTGTTGGCTGATACTTTGCATCCTTCAGGGGCTGTAATAACCACATTCTGAAACTGGATCTTCTCAACAATTTGCACTTCAGCAAACAGAAATTTTATCATCTGCCATGTTTGATGTGTTTGAGATAAATTCACCCTAGAGGGGAGACTCTAGTGGATACTTTCCAGCTGGTTTAGATATCACCTTGAAGACTTTGTCTAAACAATCAAAGCAGAACATAAAAATGTAGCAAAATAAAATATTGAAAAGAAGAGGAATCCATTTCAGAGTCTGAGAACAGAATTCAATCTTTGGGAAAAAAACAATACAAACAGGTTGAAATACTGGCATCTCTGAAGTTGGTGACAAATCTCACTCTGCTGCACTGCCCTCACTAGTGTTCTAGTATTTAAAAGGAAAATTGATTTTCCTAGCTTCTCTATTGACATGATGCTGATAGGATAATAAGGAACTATTCACATCCACCATACATACACTGTGTTCACTCTTTTCAGTGTCAGAACTGCCTTTCATGATGAACAGGAGGGAGAAAGTGTCAATTGTTAATAAATTTCCTGGGCAAATTTATTTTACCTGCTGACATTTTGAGAAGCAACTCAATCCTCCTACTTTAAAAAGCCAACTGTGCCTGTGGGACATGACCAATTTGCATTAAATCATGAAGTCCTATTATGGCTCGCAGAGGATAATGGCAATTTGCATTTGTGAAAATGGTTAAAGTCGTTTAGGTGATTAGGAACAAATGTTTAACAAATCGAGCTTTTCAAAGACCCTTCTATATTGTCTCTGAGAGGGTTTCAGTTTTTGGTCCTACTGTGCCCTAAGGAAAAGCTGAGTGTATGCAATACTATTCCTGACCTGTGTCCCATTCGAAAATGCAAGTGCTTTCTCCTACTTTGTGCTCTGCACTCAAACTTCCTGCTTTCCATGTGGAGCTTCTCACTTTTGTAGGTTTAAATCAGCTCAGAATAGAGGCAAAGTGTTCTGTTAAAGAAGTGATCAGGCTCCCTAGTGAACTGTGGTCTCTATAATAAAGCCAACATTATCACACAGTAATGCTGACTGTACAAAGGTTATTTCCTACATCACATATGAGGGAAAATGTGCTGTCTCAAGGCATGATATGAAATGGAAATTACTACCAGTTATTAATAATATTTTAATATAAGTAATGGTATTTATCTAATAATAGTACCATCTCAGTATTTTATGGAATATTTTAAAAACTTTATGAAAGCTTAATTATCAACAAAAAAAAAGCCAAAAGGGTAGAATGAAAAAACTGGCTTCCCCCCAGCTCTGAAGATATATTACATCATACAACACTGTGATGATTTGAATTGCAGAACAGTCGTTGTTGGGACGTACTACGACATATAATATTCAGCAAGAAAGTTTATTGGAAAGAATAAGGAAACAGCAGCAGCCATGAGCTGCAATTTACAGCCTCTTAAATACAGCTCTTTTGGTACACGTATATTACACAGATAGGTCAATTTAAACACACAAACTACAATTCTTACAGCTAATAGGTGGATTTTAGGTGGACCTTCTCAGTTCTACTTTCTCACAACATTTCTGTGTACCTGTCCCTGTTTTCCTTTGATGTTTATATTTTTCTCAGTCACTCTGTTCAAAACAAGTCCTCGTTCTCATGAGACAGTGTTCCCTGTTCCCATGAGACAACTCTCTCCTGCTGCTCTTCTGCTCTCTCAGGATGCATCTGTATGTTGTCAGGACCAGGGCCTCCATTCTCAACCACCCTCTTGCTCCACCTCAGGGGCTCGGTCCAGCCGAAATTCCCCACACAGAACTGACACCCAGGTGGCCTTTCGCCCAAGGGATCAAAATCAACAACATAGTGGGAGAGTTGGGCTTATGTCTAAAGGCACGGAGATTCAGGACAGCAGTGTCAACAAGAAAGCAACTAAATGGGCATGTTCTCCCTCAGATAACTCCAAAACAGGAACACAGTGGACTTCTTTGACAGGCTTTCTTCTTCAATCCAGTGGAAAAAAACTTTGTGTTTGATTTTCTGTTTAACCTGTCTAGCCAATCCCCAATCAATAAACCCTTCATCAATAAAGCGACAAATGATAGTTTATATTTCACTAGTAGAGCTTTCTGCAGTGTGTAGCCTACCATAAAAACAAAAGAGTGGCAGGAGATGTAGACAGATGTCCTTTTTGAGTGAAAGTGCACCAGGAGATTTGAGAGATCAATAAACATTTTCTTTCAAGATATTTTCACTGTTTTTACAATCAGTGTTGAGAGAGGGAAAAGAAAATCTTTATACATTTGAGGGACAGAATGTATTGACAGTGTCTTTTCATGCACTACTTCTGCCCTGGACCTGATGTGGTGGAGGGTGAAACATTCTGGCACCTTGTTCTAATAAAACTCATTCAGTTTCTCATGGACGCAGAACATCGTAATTTAGAAACTTGGCAGGGAGGAAGTCCAAGTGCAATATCTTCAAAAGGCTGTGGCTTTAGAGAAAATATAAGTGAACGAACTTGGCTGGAGTACAAATAAGAAATGCGTTCCTGGACTGAAGAGCTACAGCATTAGCTTAACATTAGCACCAGTTCTGCTTGTCCAGGAGAGTTTTGTTTTGTTTTAATGTATAAAATAAAAACCCACAAATAAATTGTATTCCCTGTCAGCGGGTGCAAGTAATATCTCAAGCAGCTTTGCTCCCTGTGCAAAAGAATTGCTTCACTGTTGTACATTTCTGGTTTTGGTGAGTTAAAATTCAGATGCTGTGGTGGGTCTTTTATCTATACATCTGCAGCACTATGGTCTGGCTTTATTTCCTTGTTTTTCCTATGTGATTTTTTTTTTGGTCTTGTTAGTTCCAGTGTTGTTTTTCAGAACTTTGCCAGTGAATACTTGGGGCCAAAACCAAAACAAAGACTTTGGATTATAAATGGTGCTGCCTTTATGTAGAAGACATGAGAAAAACACACTTCATAAAATGCTTTTAGCACAGCATTTGCCTTCCCTCCTCCATCCCCTTACCCCCAAAAAGGACAGTGAATGACTTGACTGAGGGATGTTCAACCTTAAAAGCAAGATTATTCTTTCTCTTTCAGTGGTACTTTCTTTGTCCAGAATTCAGATCATGCATGAGATGGATGTTGCTGTAAAGGAGCAGTAACCGCCCTGTCAGGTTTGTCAAGTGTTTCTTTCTGTGCCACCTAATTTATTTTGCTAACAAAAAAAAAAAAAAAAAGAAAAAAGAGAGAATGCTTTCTTTCAAAATCTGCAAAAAAATATTTCTGGTGAAAATTTGTAACCATGCACATCAGCACTGTGAATAGCTCACTGTGTTCCCCCCTCCTTGTCCCTGCCACCGAGTCAGCCTTTGCACTTCTAGCCCTTTTACAATGCCTGATGATTTTCACAGATTTTGCTGTAGCTTCTAAGGACTGGTTTGACACAATCACACAGATGTCAATTTTGACCTAGATCTGAGAGAACTCCGTAGTTCAGTAGCCATAAATTCAATTTCTCAGTAATGAGACAAAATTCATAGTTAAAAAAATGAGCCTCTGAAAGACTCCAAATGTCTCTTCCCTCCAGAATGTGTCAAATCTGGGAATGGAAAACCTTGTGTGAAGCTGCAAACATATCCAGTATCTGATTTCACCCTGAATCTGAGTTACCTGTGCCAAGTTAAGTTACAGATTTTCGTCTCATGCTTCGTAGGTATCATCAAAGAGCCAGTGGAAGTACTTACATTAAATATCTATAACAAGTATTTAAATGTTATTTCATACCCACAGACCCACATGTCACTCTTAGTTCTCATCCTTAGAAGTGTAAAAGCTGCCTGCAAATTCTTCAGGGCATGTCTTCCATAAAGAGATAAATGTGGTTGGGTTATGCCATCACCCAGAAAAAATTCCCACAGGTCCTGTGCTTGATGTGGTCAAAAGAACCACAGCTCTTTTACCGTTGGAAGTAAAAATATGAACTTGCCCATCTTGTGACTGGAAGAAAAAGGCAGTATTTTAGTGTTGGGGGTTTTTATTAGTGTAATTCTTTGTTCCCTCCCTGTATGAGGACCTGATAACACCCTGTGTTCTAGACCACACCAAATTTCTGGACACAATGCTATCAGGTAAAACTCCCATATGGTTTACTGGAGTTAAGATTTCGCTTCTGGATGTTCCTGGCACCATTCCTCTTTTTTTTTTTTTCCTTCCCAGTACACTACAAGACCGGAGTATCTGATGGCACCAAACATTAAAAGACTCTTTCCCACCTAATGGAACAAAAATCAGATATGATGGTGGGATCACCTGAGGGAGCCATCAGCACAGATTACATTCATGCTGAATTTGTTTGTTCTATTTCTTTTGACTGATTTATTTTATTGACGTGTCATTGTACGACTGTTGGTCAGTGGCCTACAAGTTGCCACTCCAGTTGCAACCACCGAGCTACTGTTCAAACCTGGACTTTCTGAAATAAGTGGAATCTTGCCTATAAATTTAATATCAGACACAGATCATAGTGCTTGTGTCACACAAAATATTCTCACAATCAGTGAATCATTTGCATTGCTGACTTTTCACTACAGGCTTGACTGTGCCAGAAATTTGCAGATAGTTGACTATTGTTGCCGTGGGATTTATGGTGCTGAAAAAAACTCCCGGAGCAGTTAATTAGGGGTGAGATAAGAAAGGCTTTATTATGCCAAGGCAGTAGATGTTACAAGACGTGCGTGCCTGTGCCCGAGAGGTTACATTTTATAATACCATCCATCCAATCCCAAATGTGTCCACCCTGTGGCCTTTACTCTGGACCGCCCCGGGGTCCACCCCCTGAAATGGGTCTGGGCTGCATTTCGGGACCACCTACTTCATCACCTTCACTATCATCAGAGCACAAAGGGTACATAGTTACCTAATTCTTGACTTCATTTTGTTGTTCAGGCCCTGATATGCTGTTCTGCCAACAATCTAGGCCTTGCCTTGACAAAAGACTAAACATTTCTGCTAGATTCAGGGGTAGGACTGAAATAGGGACCATATAATGGGGTAAGAGGGTTAAGGAATGTGTAAACTAAGGGTGCTAGAGGGAAAGGGAAAAGGACAAGGGACAAGGGATGCTGCTTTTAGAGTCTACCTGTAAAACTTACAAGGCTTACCAATATTAGAAAAATCAAAAACCATTAGGGGCTTAAGGCATCACTATGTATGTTTTGCTTTCCACTGTTGTTTTTTTTTCTTTTTCCTTTTTAGAGCCTTTTCTCGGGAAGACCCAAACAGAAATAAAACACAAGGCACTGCAGGATCAGACTAAGTAACTACTAGCTTGGTGAGTTAGATTGCTTGGGGGAGGCTGTTATTCCTAGGGCTCAAATTGACATCTGCCAGGTCTCTCCTCCTCCCTCTACTTGGATCAGCTTCAAACAACAGTTTTTCCTGTGTCTAAGAAATCAAGGATTGTAGGATTAAAAAGCTTTAAAGTTACCTCCAGCACAGGCTTACCTTGCTAAATCAGCACAGGCTAGAATGGACAGACTGAACTCCATGCAGCACTCTCCATCCCATTCATGGAGGACTTCTGGGAGTCCTTGGATGTTGGCTGACACTTTGCAGGATTGGATCAAAAATTACTAGAGTGATTAAGGAAAGACATGTTGATCAGCTTATAGTGAAGAAACTCTTAGAAGGAGCTAAACTGAGTAAATAAAATAAAATACCATCCTCATCATACACCGGAAATCAGGCAAACTTTTTCTGCTTTCTCTCTGCAGTGTAATGACTGTTAAGTTGCTTCTGCTTACATTTTTCAATGCAGCAATGATGAAAGAGGGCTCAAGATCCTCCTTGTCTACCCTATAATGACGAGGGTGTTGCAAGGAGAGTATTGAATCCCCCAGACTCAGTGTGTTTAGTCACCTGATTTCTTTCTGTAAAAAGTGTTCTATTCCTTTCTTTGAAAAACATCCTGTACCAGAATTGTTTTACTGAGGTACTTATAAAACCAAAGAATTGTGCAAACTTGAAAGTAAAATCGTGTGGTAAAACTCCTGAGGTAACACAAGTTCTAAATTAAAAAAAAAAATTGAAGAGTCGGTGTTCTTACACTATAATTCACTTGGCCTTGCTTCAGCTTCATGCACATTTATTCAGAGTTTATTACATTGAAAATAGGTGATCAATCTCCTAATGTTTTTAAATTATGATAGGTAGCCAAATGAAATCTATGGGTATAATCACGAAGGTGTATAATATAGCCGTAGCGAGTAAAGATGTTGTTCCCTCAGATTTAGAATGCATATTTACCTTAAGTCATGACTAATAAACAGAACTTTTATCATAGCTCTTAAATTTGACCAGGTTAACATTGCTTTTGAAGTCTTCATGTTATGCATAAATATTTCTTCCATTCAATTTCCTCGTAGTTGTTAAGTACAAAGCCCTCAAAATCTGTTTCTTATTAGACTTGCAAAGTCTATATATTCTCCCTAACTAGGTTCAAGTTTCAGCTGTGCTGTACTGTAATTTGCGAGGGGTGGGGATGGTGTGTGTTTTGAGTTTCTTTCTTTTTTTTTTTCTGTGACCTTTTATTCATGTTAATGAGGAGATGAAAGAGAGAGAAAAAGGGAGAAAGAACAAGACACACCGAGAGGAAGAGGAGAGAGAAAAGGAGACACAGGGATAGACCAAGAGAGAGCAAAGGAGGGGAGGGGAAGGAAGGGGAAGGAAGGGCAGAGAAGATTTGGGAAGGTTTCGGAAAGTTTGGGAAGGGAAGGTTTGGGAAGGTTTGGGAAGGTTTCGGAAGGTTTGGGAAGGGAAGGTTTGGGAACGTTTGGGAAGGTTTGAAAAGGTTTGGGAAGGTTTGGGAAGGTTTGGGAAGGGAAGGTTTGGGAAGGTTTGGGAAGGTTTGGGAAGGGAAGGTTTGGGAAGGGAAGGGAAGGGAAGGGAAGT
>NW_020884875.1:29304274-29409010 GCF_003945725.1 Corapipo altera | reverse complement strand
GAGGGGAAGGGAAGGGAAGGGAAGGGAAGGGAAGGGAAGGGAAAAAAAAAGGGAAATTAAAAGCAAATTTATAAAAACTAAAGAGAAAATGAAAAATTAAATTAAAAAGAAAAAAATTAAATTAAAAGAAGGGGGAAGGTAGGAAGGAAGGAAGGAAATTAAAGAGAAAAAATGAGAGAAGAAACATTAATTTTTACTGTCATGGTATGGAAATATCAGGAAAGAGCAATGAGCCCTGAATACAGTCACCTACTATACTATACAAATAGCAGAACTACAAAGAAGACAACGCCTTTTATGCCCTGGAACCCTGCTTTCTCTGCAGACCACCATATCTTCCCAGAGAGGAAAAAGGTAATAATTCAGAAATAAGTTATGTTGAATGAGGTGATTCAAAAGATATGCTCTATAAAGGTGTTGCAGCTCAGCTGTTGTCCAGGGTGAATGGTTGAAATAAATTTTAGGAACAGTATGCTGTCTGAAGAGCTGTGATTAAAGAGAAATCTGTGTCAATAAGCTATAACAGAAGCAAACAAAACACTCTAAGGAATTAAAAATTCTGACATAAAAAAATCTGAGTTCTTATCTCAGTCTCACTTTTTAGTCTTAGTGTAGTTTTGATACCTTCATTCACCTTCTTTTAGGTGAGACCTATATTTATATTATTAAAAAAATCAAAGTATCAGGAAAAATAAAATAATGGTTCAGAAATTCCATATTGGTTATAAGGGGGGGGGGGGGGAATGGAAATAGCCCCTTCTCCCACATGACATTAGCATGTGTTCATTTGCACAAACTCATCTGCATTTCCAAAATGCCAAGGGATGTAATTGAAAGAGAGTCATCTTTTAAGAAGTGGATTTTGAGGTCATTAGCATTTCTAAAAATTCAAGCAAGCAAAAAAATTAAAGTCTCACAAACTTCCTAAACTGTGAAATTTCATTGATTTTGTTTTTCTGCCAAATTGAGCTCAGTTCTGCTTCAAATGTGTTTGTTACATTAACAGACCTTGAGTTTCTGTTTCAGCATCACCAGGGTAAAGCTGCAGCTCAGGTGTTGGCTCGTGGTCACATATAAAATTAATAAAAAAGTGCATTAAAAAAATATAAAAATTCCACCTCATTCAAATTAGCCCTTATTTAATGCTTGGATTAGGAAGGAAATGATGGCATAGCCTAAGAGAAGAAAAAGAGTTTGGGACATCCTTCTGTACTTTTTTGGGAAATCCAAGCCAAGGAGAAGCATCTTCCAAGTGACAATACAAAAAAGCAAAATGAGCAATTCCATTTAACCCCAGATCTGAAGTTAACTACATAAATGACCTGTTATACATTGTCAAACATAAGCACAGAGACAGATCTCAAGCCTTCTGCATTACACAGTAAATTTGAATTAGGTCTCGGCTATAAGTGCTCCACTTCCGTGAATATTTAAACCATCAAGAGCATATAACTTGAAAAAAAATAAACAAATAGCATGGGAAATCCACTGAAACAGATTGTCTGTCATTTTAGTTTTGTTCTATTTATTCTGCCTGTAGTTCAAACCTCATTTTTCTACAGCTTGCCAAACAAGTTTTGGGTTATAGTTTTGACTTCCTCAGTGTAAGAGGAAAATTTCAACTCATTGGGGAAAAAAACCCAACCCACTGTGATGTTTTGAAGAGTATTGGAGCCATCTGTAAGGACAGAAAGTGTCACTGCACATTAAAGAGGTCAAGGCCCTGAAGTTTTACAGATGCATTTTATTGCTTTGCTAGTTATTACGTTGTGACATTGCTGAATGTGATATTTCAGTTGAATAGAATACAATAATTAAAAGATCTTACTCAAAAAGTTAATGGAGTGAACTGTGGTAGCACTACAGCCATATCTGTCATATTCTTCAAGTAGAGCTGTTTCTCCTGTTTTCAGTGAAGTGATAATATGCCTTAGTGCTCTTCCTGGGCTCAGGCAATACAGTCCATGAGAAACCTGCAAAAAAACCCCCAAACAATAAAACCACAACTGCAAACCATTCCTTTAGCATGGATTAATAAGAGAAGGTGATGTATGTGACAATCAATTATTTCCATGACTGAAGAGGCAACATTCAAGCTCAGATCTGAGCAGCCTAGTCAAGTGGACGATGTCCTTGCCCATGTCAGGGAGGTCAGAATGAGATGAGCTTTAAGTTCCCTCCCAAACCAAATCATTCCAGGACTTTGTGATTCCATCCATGATTTTCCAAGACTCACAGCCTGGCAGAGCTGAGCTGAAGATAGCAGGGGTGTTCCAAAAAAATATAGCGTCAAAAAAAAAAAAAAAATAGGCCCTGATTTGTATAGATCTGAAAATTTAAGCATTTCCAATTCAAATTTCTCTTATTTAGTGTGTGCATATGCTTGCCTGGCTATGCTCCAGATTCACCCAAACTGGAATTTAGGGGTCTGGCAGCTTTTAATTGAAGGTCTTTGGCTGCAGAAGTGTTGGGATGCTGTGCTGCTATGTGCCACAGACAGCAGCTCTGAGTCTCTGATAGCACCATGGCATCACACAAGGAGTAATTACATTTGGACAGCCACTAGTGCAGTTCCTGAGGCCTCCTGCCTCATGATTTTCAAGGTCATACTCTTGAAGTAGAGGATATGTAATTTTCCTCATGGTTTAAAATGGAGAGTTATTTGATACCTCCTTCTTCTAAAAGGGAGCAAAAAATATGGGAGTGGTGAAGCTGTTGAGCACAGCCTCTTCCAGTCCACAATTGAGAACAGATTCCCAGTCTCCTTTGATAGTAGGAAAGCTCATTGAAGAAACAGCTATCACTTTTCATGGGGTCACCAAAGATAGGAGCAGCAACAAGCTGTAACCACAACTTCCAGAAGAGATTAATGGCAAGGGAGAGAGGAGGAAATCACCCTCTTCTACACCAACTGTTGGCTACCATCTACTAGAAAGACTTGCGGGGCTGGAGGAGCCTTCTTCGGGCTCCTACCTGCATCTAAGATGGATCCAAGCAAGTATCCTGAATAAGACTTGCAAAGACAAGATACAGTGTCTGCCTTCTTACTTGTCAAATTTTTTTCTGTGTTTTTGATCCTTTGCTCTCTGGTCCCAAACAATTTGGGATATTGCATCTGCAGATATAGCGTGTAAAATTTTTGAGATATGGTAGGAAGAATGGAAAGAAAAGAGGGAAAGTTAAGGAAAATTGAGTGCTTTCTGAGGAGGATCAGCGTTAGGAAGTGAAAGAAGGAGACAGAGGGAAGAGAAGAGGTGTTACAAGATGAGAAGAATAGATGAGGCAAGGGTAAGAGGTATCTTAAGAATCTTTTTAAAATAGTCTCTCAGAAGGAGTCTTCTGTGGAATTTGAGGAATGGCACAACATAACATTTATAGCTCACTGAAAGGGTTGCAGGGTGCAGCTGGCTGTGGAGAAAGACTGTGGCAGGGCCAATTTCTTCCAGGACAAGCAGTGGTGCAGAGAACTGGAAAACTTACAGTTCAGTTTGCTGCCTACACAAGAGTTCTGAAAACTACATGTTTCAGCTTCCACCTCCTTCACCCTTCCCATACAACCTGAGGCTGAGTTGTTCCACAGTCCCAAGGGCCCCAACTACAATGTCACATTCTGTTACAGGAGAACAGTCTGTCGTATGTTATCATACATTTTTAAATTGTTTATTTTCTGGTCAAACCCCTTGTTTACAATTTAAATATTTGCCCCAGAGCACTTACCAGATTTAGATGGGGTCAGGTTTTCCCCACTGTGCATGACTCCAAAGGATGTCTGAGGAAATCTTTGGCCTCCAGCTGTTCCTGTTCTCAGTAGCTTAAGTGATTCATAGAAGAGGACTCATCAATACTGACATATTTCTTCATTCTCCCGTCAGACAAGGAGCCTTGATGCTTGTACAAGTCCTTGTGCTTGTCTTACCAGCCTTCAGATCACCACACAGCTGCTCTTGGACCCAGAGCCTTAAAATCCTGGGTAGAAAAATGCCAAAATTATGACATGTAATAGCCTTTCTTGTGGCTATTTAAACACATTACTTGAGTAAACCAGCCATCCTACAACATATTTACAAGGTCACCTTCCAAGAATCTGCTGATGAATTTTTCCTCATCAGCTGATGATTTACTTTGCATGGCTTTTATTTAAATGTAAAATTGCTATTTTAAAGGGAGGGGCACCAAGGAACAAGAACCAAGTCATGCACAGAGATCAGAGTCAAATGGAGAAGGCAGGAATTCCAGGTTCCCATCATTGCATTCATCCCTGTCTGTCTTCCTCAACCATTCCTTCTTGTTTCTATAAAAAGTCTAAAATGTTCCTTTTATATTTAGAAACTCCACTACAAGAAAATACTTGAAATGGCCACCTTATTTCCTTGAGAAGCAGAACTAAATTCAAAGAGGTCATTTTCCTCTTGTCACTGAAATTACTCTTCAGAAACACGAAGACCACGATTAGGCTTTGGAAGCCCAAGAAAAGCTCAGCACCAGCAGCAGCAGCTGTGGGACATGCTTTTAGCTCACAGGACTTTCCTTCACTAAACCTTTCATTGAACCATGAAAGATTTTCTCTTATGAGTATTATTTAAAGAAGAACATTGAGAAAATAAAAAAGAAGATGGTAACCTGAGGATGCAGGGAGTGGGAAAAACGCTTTTCTTCTCTTTCAGTTGTTCAGGTGGACCCTTGTGTCCTGATTTTTTGAAATCTCAGTGAAGTTTCGGGAAGGAAGGGGAAATCATGCTCCTGCTGTACTCTGCACAACCGCTCCCATGATGCATCTGGTAGGTCTTTCCTTGTGTTCTAAATGAGGAACTGTTTGCTCAAAAAATTCATCTGATGACTGATATGCTCCTTCAATCAGAATTTTCATCCTTTGTGTCGATTTAGATATATAAAGGATTCCTCTGAGATTATGGCAGCTTTCATTTACTTAGTATTGCAATAAGCCATGTGCCCTCCAGCACTTGCATAACCTTTGTGGGGACCACAAAGCAGAGCATGGCTCAACACTGTGGTTTTATGAGATTTCTGCAGTGCATCAGCATGGGACAGGATCATGTTTTGACTGTGGGCTGCAGACCTCTGTGTTCTTCAAAAGGCAACTTGCTTTACTCAAAGAATTGTTTTGTCTGCGTGTATGTACCTACGCTGTGGAGGCAATGGGGACCAGTCTCACAGGAAAGCTTCCAGTAAGCAGAGTGACCTTCCCAGGAAGTACTTGCAAGCCATTAAGAATACTAATGCAAAATCCACATTTTTCATAAAAACGAGTTCTGAGTCCTTTGTGATCTTCACACATGTCTTTCCAAGCTCCTCTTTCCACACCCTCTTAACTTACTGGCAGAGGAAATGAGACTTCTTATTTCAGTGTCTGTGTGTGTGTGTGTGTGCGCAAGATCCCTCATTTTGTTCCCACAACCCTGGTGAATGTGTGCACAAAAGTAGCACAGTGACTCATGCCAGCCTCAATGACAACCCAGCTCTGCACAATGAAATGGTTAAATAATGAAGTCTGGGAGTAAACTCTGGCTGGAGACCAGAGCTAATAACTTCATCTGGCAAGATTATCCATGCCAGCAAGGAAGGCTGACTTTGTAGTATAAACAATTAACTGTGGTGATAAAGGATCTACCACATGTTATATTGCTGGCCAAGGAAGATGGGGGGAAGCAGAAATGGTCAGTGTCTTTCACTTAATTTGTTCTCTGAAGATTAATTATCTCTGAGTTTTGATGGACTTGTTTTCTTTATTAAAAAATAAGACAACACACAGGAAAGGGGAAAAGTAGTGCATTCTGTGTCTCAGCAACCAATTTTCTTTTTTTGAGACTCTTCTGAGTCTCAAAGCAATATTTCAAATTAAATAAGTGAACTTTATCTTCAAACAAAGAAAAATCCATGCAGTTTGTTTAATAACTGATGTTCAGGAACAATAACAGGCACTTTTCCCCGACATCTCAGCAAAGCAATTCATAAACATAGAAACTGATGAAGATTGAATATTGAATTATCCATTGATTTAAAGAAAGAACCTTATTGATACTACAGTAATATCCTTCATAATTATTTAATGAAGAGGAGGGCTTATTCTTTTAAGAAAAAGAAAATATAATCCATATTTTGCTGTTATGGTCTTAGTAATGATTTTTGACAAAGATTTAGTATCTGAGTTTCAGAATAGCTTTCTGATTTATAAAATTTCCTTATTTTACTGGGTTTTTACTTTTCTAGTGTGTGCTAATTATTATTAGATACCAATCTAAGCACTTTCTACTTTTATACTTCTTAAGCTATAGAATTAATTTCAAGTACTTTATGCCTAATTTAAACAAAGTCTGCCTGTTTTTCTTTGTGGAAGTTTGTCTAAAACATATACTGAGTTGGAAACATCTTTCTTCAGAGGAATGAGTTCTAGGAGGAATTTAGGATGGGAATATTGAAGGTATATATATCTGAGCTTATGCAAAGTATGATACAACACAGCACTTGTGATACCAGTACATCAGATTCAGCAACCAGAAGACTTTTCAGTAATTTTTAGTAGTAGTGTTCCATGTCTACTGTACTGCAACACCTAATTTGGGACTCAGGACGAAAAACTCCCAAGACACATCTTGAAGGTCGTTTAACTAAAAAGGGACATGAAGTGTTGCTCTGCTTTTAAAGAACACAGGAGCAGAGATCATTCCAAGTCTGTTCTCCCTGGCGTCCCATGTGCTTCCCAAAAGTACAGCATATCTGCCTGTCCTGGCTGGTACTGTGTCTCCACAGGAGAACTCAACTTTGCAGGAGCTTATTCTCATTTTATATCAGTTCTGGTGAAAATGTAAAGTGTGTGAGTTAATAAACCAGTGCTTTACACATGAGATCATCAATGGGCCTGTAAGGAGAGCCAAAGATACCGAAACATTCCAAATATGTCACCAAATGGAAGTCTGCTGCAGGTCACCAAGAAATCAGCACGCTTAAAATATTTCCTGTAAACGACCCTTTCTTTACTTTTCCTATCCCAAGTGCCCTGTGATCGGCTCATCTCTCTCTTCTTTTCCCAGCAGTGGTCTCAGGCATCCCCAATCATATAGGACTGGCCCCAGCTTACGATCCATCAACACCTCACCTTATCAAAGCCTCACATTCGAGAAGTGGTGACGGGCCAGAACAACATGCTGACACATTTCAGGCATTCCAACCAGGAAACAAGGGGTATAAAAATAGACAATGCACCACCAGCAGTGCTAACCAACCCTGATTGTGGTGGGGCCAGCTGTTGGGAGCCACCAACCAAAATACTTTTATGTGGATTCAGCAGTCAGATGACAATAGCTTTTAATCCGGCTGTGTTTGATGGTTTTTCTCGTGTGTTGGTATAGCCACTGCCTACAGCAGCCAGCACAGAAAGGACCAATAAACAGAAAGATTGCACTTGTTTAGACACAAGCACAAGGTTTGTTCGAAACCTTTACAATTCCAATAGTTCCTTTTAATTAGAAAGATAAATTCTTCCATGTAAGTCTGATGCATGGAGTGCACAGTAATGGAGACAATGTTTGGCTCGAAGGTGTGGTGCCTTCAGATGTGTAAGAGAGGACAGAGATATCTGTTCTGTTTTGAAGTAAACCATGTAAGGACCACCATTACCTCATGGAAAGTATTGAAAACACTATTTAAAAGTACTTGTGTCCATATTACTCCTGTGCCAGAGCAAACTAGAGAAACTCCTTGAATCATTCCTGTCATTAAACTGTCTCACAACACATTTCCCAGACTGCTGAAAGAAGGTAGCATTTCCTCTAGACACCATATGTTGTGAAGTATTATAAATACATTGCAGAGCCCAGAATCAGGATCAGATTAGTCAGCTTGTGAAACAGTAGTGTTTTACTTTCTTGTCTCGTTTATTTGAGAGGTACTAAAGCCGGTGTTGAAACCAATTTTTTCATATATAAACATTCTGAAATACCACATGGAGTTCATCTTCAAAGGTATGCATTTCTCCAGCACGCATGTACAGACAAGGTGCCAGAATGCGGCCGTGGCTTTGCCAGTCAAGCTACAATTTCCTGTTCCAAGTTTCTGCCTCTGAACTCAGGAGTGCTTGCAATTAAAGTGATCCCAGAAAAACAAGAGGATGAGAGCCTGCCCTCTGTCTCAACTTTTCCCACAGAAATGAGTCAGAGGAGAGAGAACCAGAAAGCAGCTGTCTCCCTAGAAGTTTTGTGACTAATAAACCCAACCCAGACTTTGCCTAGTTAGTTGTTCTCCCCAACAAGTTCACAAAAATGGGATACGATATCCTGGGAGACTGTAGTGCTGAGGAACATGGGCTCAGAGAGCATTCTAGGGGTTCTCTGTTTCTCTTCCTGTGTTTTTATGGCAGTTTGAGGTGACTTCTTTTAAGACATAAATTATTTGCAAGAGTGCCACCAGTAGCTGCAGTGAGTGAAGTGTTGGGAGAGCTAAGACCCCTGATGTGCAGGTGAGAAGTGTGGCACTGGGAGTCTTGTCCTGGGGCTGGAGAGTCTCCTCTGTACCAAAACACGCAGCATCAATAAGCTCCGGCTGCTCTGAGCTCAAGCCTTAAATAAGTATACTCACCTATAAGACTAAATAATGGAATTTCTGCAGTGAGAAGGAAGGCAGTACGTTATTGACAGGACAAGCATCATTCAGGTCTACTTGTTTCTTAGGTTACCTGCAAATCTAAAATTGCATTTGGGTGATTTGCAAAATCCTTGCACTCTGCTGGAACAGAGAATTTATGTTTTCTTTGTTTTCTTTTTGCCCAGTGATTTGAAAGTCTATCTCTCAAAGGGCAACACTGAATAAATCAACATATCCACCCTGTGCCTTATTAAGCACCAGTAAATGTCAATATTTTTTTTTGCAAAAGAAAAGGAAGAACACATTACAGGGAAAAATCTGCAGTGAAAATGGTACCTTTTTGTTTCAGAAAACAAAAATTATTTTGGGCATTAGTTAGATATTAATCTATGACTGACAGCAGAAATATTTTTATAGGGGTTTTATTTTCCTGGAGTTATTTTAAACAATTATATGTTTTGTTTTCTTTTGCTTTTAGAGAGGAATATTTACCAGATATTTAGCATGGATGCAATGTATATTTCAAATGTCCACAACTTTCTACTGCTAAAGGATTTGGCAAACAAGTGCAGTCAAGTGGGAAAGCAGAGGAAACACAGTTAATTTTTATGAGATATTAGCTGATTTATTTTTAAATTCTGCACTATGAGGATGGGAAAATTTTAACACTGGCAAAAAATTCAATAATCTACAAAACATATTATTCAGTAGAAGGGTGTTATTTACTTCATCATCTAAAGTCAATGAATTAGCACTTCAAATTTTATGCTTACTGCTTTCTTCCGAAAACGTTTTCTTTGGGAGCCCAGTGTGTATGCATGTGTGCCTCTGTGGCAGTTTCCAGGTCCAACATTCCAATGATAAAAATATAGTCAGGAATCTGACTGGTAATTATTAATAGTTACGGTGTGTTATGCTTTCCAAATGAAGAAGTGGTATGAGTTAAATTTCTGACATTCACAAGAAATCTCTTCCTGAAAACAGGAAGGATAGAAATCTGTCAAGTACATAATAAGACGAAATTTTGCATCCTCAGAAAATTGGCATCTCACCTTCCTTTAGTTTAGGTAGACTCTGAAATTAAGCCATTAAGGTGGTCTTTAGGTTTAGTGATTTTTCAGTCAGAAAGATCAAATCAGAAAGAACAGCCTTCTTCTCTAAGTCACATGAACTTAGTTGAAAAAGTAGTAAAAGTGTCCACACAACTCTGAAGAGAAAGGGATTTAACTTGCTAAAAGTTCTAAAGCATGCATAAGGAACGTTTAAAAAAAAAAAAAAAAAAAAAAAAAAAAGCTGATTTAGAACTAGATATCAATGCACCAGTGCCCTATCATTGAAACCTAAATTTGTCTGCCATAGGATGAAAACAAGTTGTGGTCAGTGAGGCAAAGAGTATAAAAACAAACAGACTTTGAGAGCTCCTTTCTAGAAACTTGCAATAAAATGGAATGTTTAAGAGGTGGTCAAAGGAGTCTCCTGGAGTTCAGAAAGTCCAGACTTACCAGTGCTTGTCCAAGCTAACCCAAACCACTGCTGTCCATCACTAACAGTAAAGTGACTACACCATTCATTAAAATTCTGTAACAGTGATAAGAAGCACCATCCAAGAAACTGGGATGTAACCCACAGAAAACAAACAAAAATTCCTGCTGGAAAGCATCTCAGCAATTTTTTTCCTGTAAAGTAAACTGGAAGAACAGTGGCATACTGTTATGTTAAAGTGCAGTTTAAATGCTATTCACTCATTCCACAAAACATAAAAAACACAGATACTGTAAACTGATGAAACTCATCAGTGCTGCTTACCAGGAGTGTGCTGGGTCTTGGCAGTGCTCAGGATGCTGTACCCTGGTCGATGGGGACCTCTTTCTCCCTAGCAGTGTTCAGCTAATTAGTGTCATTTTGCAGAGCTTCAGCTCCCTGTGCACAAGTACATGGGCAAAAGACTGACCCAACCACAGTTTTTCTAGCCTATATAACTCAAAATGTCAAAAAATCTAAACAATGCCTTATGAATTATTTGTGAAAGGATGATGATCTTGAAGCACTAAATCTTATCTCCTGGTCTGCCTTACTCAATTCTGTGTCCGTTTCCATATCCTACATTTACCTACTTTGGAGTTTCATGTCTCAGAGTAGGGACAGTGGTATTAAAATAAACTAGATGTTCATAAAATAGTAGTAGTAGTAGCAGCAGTAGTAGTAGTAGTAGTAGTAGTAGTAGTAGTAGTTGTAGTAGTAGTAGTACATGATGATTATTATTACCATTATTATTATTTTGTGTGTTGTCATCATCATCATTATTGGTATCATTATCATTATTATTATTATTATTTTAAATAATAATTTTTGTTGTTATTATTAAATAATAATAACAACAACAAGAAGTACAACTGAGACAAATACATGGGATTGTTCTTCCCTTGTTTTGTGGAGAGGATATCCTGTCACTGCTTATTGTAAGCAACAGTAGGGGTAAAAATAACAACATTCGCATTTCTACTTTCAAGAGCAGAAGTAATCCTGGAGGATGGGAGGGTTGATTAATCCTTTTCACCATCACTTTTCCTCACCAGCTCCAGGCCTAGATAAAAAAAGCTGATTTCAAAAGATGAGGAGAGGAAGCTTCTTGCAGTTTACATCAGGTTTTATTGATCCTCCAAAATTAAACTGTAGGATTCCAGGGGTTGCCTGCAGCCAACCAGGTAAAAATTCAGGGATACAATTACCTCTCCAAGCTACAGCCTCTCAAGGACCACTCTGATGCATCAGGTATCACAGACACTGATATGCGTGTATATTTGTGAAATAGGTGATTCACAAAGAGCCACAGTTGTAAAACCCTATGAAAACACCATTTTCTAACTGCCACCCCAGTATTCCTCAAAATGGTGCATAACACTTGGATAAAGATTCCCTGCTGTGAATAATACATAAGAAAAAGCACTACATTTTATATACATTTTTCAGGAAAACATTCTCAAAGAGTGCTCGTGTTTCTCATAGAGAATTCAAATTTTTCCCTCCGTGGTTCTCCTTTAGATAGATATTAATTATTTATAGAGTAAAAGATTAAATTATGTATGTTGATTAATACATATACATTACATAAAATGGATGGAAATTTTTAATGCATTTTTTGCCAATATTCATAATTAATATGGAGAAACGGAAAGTAATGAATAAAGCGATTATCAGCTGATACCAAAGCAGTCAAACTGATCAAAACTTGCCTCAAAGGAACCATGAGTGACTCTTTGGATATTGAGAAATGAGGTGATAAAAAAGCAGAGAAATTCAGTTTGAATGACTATAAAATGATGTACACTACAAACAGCAGCAAAACAAATAGTTGTGGAATTGTTGGTGATGCTTTTAGAGGGTATCAGTTCAATATTTGGCATAACTTGGAATGGCAGGAATTGCTAGAAAAGAAACAGAGAATCAAGGAGAGCCCATCATTAGGTTACTGAGTACTTGCACGAGTCTCACATGCCTTTTTAAAACCTCTCTTCACTTACTGGCCGAACTCAGAGTCAGGGGTCTAAAGCTGAGGACTTTTCATCTGACCCAGTAGGGCAATTTTTCATTTATTATTATAAATTGTTATAGTATTCCTAATTTGCAGTGGAGAGGATCACCAGTTCCAAAATTTTCCATTTTTTTGATGAGTGGAACTTGCTACACTCTGCCAACAGACCAAGCACCTCATCCACTTCAACAACCTACAACAGCAGGTTCAGGTGTGATGCAGTTGCATCTGAGTTTCTGTCCAGTTTTCCACATAAACTGAAAAGAAATCTAGAAAGTAGAGACCAATTCTAGCATCAGTAAATTGGTCAGGGTTGATAAATAATTCCATAATTTGCTATTATGCGTCAGTCTGTGGTTCATATTTTTCATTCATTTGACCTTAATTATTATATACTGATTATTCATGATTTATTGAAATTTAAAAAAAAAAAAAAAAAAAAGATACTCAAAGACAGTAACAACCATAGCAGGAAGATTTTATATGGATTTATTTCTTATGATCCACGGTAATTTATCAAGGGGTTTCTTGCTTATCCTCAAATTCATTTGCTTTTCATGAATCTATTTAAAACGGCATTTCATTCATTTCATTTCATGAATGAAATGCCGTTTTAAATAGATTCATGAAAAGCAAATGCATGTGCACTGCATTTGAAGTAGATATTATATGGACCACCATGTTGTGACCACCTGAAAGTCAATATTAGATTGAAAGGCCTTTCCCACAAACTCATTACTTTGGTTCTCATCTTTATTGCTGACACATTTCTTAAGGATTTAAAGAGAAAAGTTTAAGAAAGTATGATGATAATATATTTCAATAGTCTAGAATTCATTCTGAAATACTGGATATTCCTAGATAATATTACAATCTGTATTAACTGTCTAGGTAGATTTAGAAACCAACTACAAGAAAGCCAAGTTTACTGTAGGTTTCAGTGAGGTGATTGTCGGAAAATGGAAAGTCAGAGTTATGGCTCTGACAATCAGAATAGAGAGTGTTTGTCTTATTAAGACCCTTGATTCATTCCACACTCACAAGTCCCCAAGAAAGCACTGCTTCTTGCATTTTGCCCTTGCCACTTGTCAGTCTGGCCACATACCCTGAATAAATGAGGATGCAAATAGAGGAGTGCAGGCCTACAAGTTTGATGAGTTTGGTTTTTTTTTTAAAGCAAGAGCCATAGGCCTTCTCTCTTGGGGAGGGTGGGGGGGTGGGGCAGGGAAGATAAAAAAGGGAAAAGGTCCTTTTACAAACCATTTCATGACATTTAAACCTAAGGAAACATTAATGTTCCCTGTAGGTCATATCCAGCATAGAAAAGTATGTTGTTCTATGCCCATTTAACAGAGCACACAATACCTTAATATATTGGCAGGACTGTTTTTTAAAATCTAGTTTTAAAAATAGCTCAGTCAACTCAGATTTGCAGTAAAGTAGGGAGTGGGGTTTTTTTCTTTTTCAAACAAGGGAGTGCAGAAAGGATTATTCTTCTACCAGCACAACCATGAAGCCATGCAGTTCAGAAAGAGGAGAGGCCTTTTAGATAGTAGATATGTCAAAGTCCTTGTCCCATTGCTGTCCCAGGGGTGAATCTGGGGTGGCACAGAGCGGAGCAGCAGGTTCCTGCACCTCTGAGATCACAGGGAAGTAACTGCACTACAACAAACACAGCTTGATCTAAAAAAATTTAATGTTTCTTGTCACTTTTCATCTTATATACAAGCCCAAATATGGGTTTATAGCACATAATACTGAAAAGTATGCTATTAGAAGATAAAGCAAGAGCTGAAAAGAAAGAAACAGCTGGTTTTTCAGGCCATTTCAGATTTTATTGGGGGCAGCATGAAGAACAGACACAGATAGATTCAAGCAATATCCAGCAGAAACTTGAGAGAGATTACTGACTTCCTACACACCATGACATATATCAACTTAAGGCATATGGAATAAATCAGAGTAGACAGCGTGGAGCTGGAGTGCACAGGAAAGTCAGTAACGAACCTGGAGGGTAGTCAGGGGTGCTTGGAAGCATGGAGACTGTTAGCAGCCAGCTCAACTGCTTTTCAGCTGAGTTGGGATTCAGTCAGTACTGGGCAGACCAAAGAACTGGCAAAAACACAAGCAGTGTTAGTTTGCAGGCTACTTAGTAGTTTAAGTTGTAATCATCATTCATTTCTGCCTCCTCCTTGGAGCAGCACATGCTATGGGATAAGGGTACTGGCACAAGTAGCCAGCACATAAAGAAGGCAGTCTTTGCATTTGATCCATGATTTGGATATTTGTGGCACTGTTTGTGGCCTGACTCTGGCACCATCTGCCTATGGCTGCTGAAAACCTTTAACATCCTAAAATCATTGAATCCGAGAATGGTTTGTGTTCGGATGGACCTTAAAGACCATCCAGTTCCACCCCCTGCCATGGGCAAGGACACCTTCCACTAGCCCAGGTTGCTCCAAGCCTCATCCAACTTGGCCTTGGACACTTCCAGGGATGGGGTATATATTGTATTACAATTAATTTATAATATATAACTATGTATATAATTTAATTATAATCATCATATTATAAGGAGCTTGCAATTGAGGCAAGGTAAGAATGCAGGCAATTGTGCGCTACTGCTATGAACAGGACAGTGTAATTTTGTAAGTGGAACAATAGGAATTGGGAAAAATTAATATGCAAATAAAATACACTTCTTATCTCTGACTTCTGATAGATTTGGGATGACAATACGGAGCTCAGGAAAGGCGTAGTATATTGTCTGTTGGAACACCAGGGAATCAGGAAGCATGGCACATCCCAAAGCTTCACAGCTCCGCTCTGTGCTCTATTTCTGTGAATCCCAAAATCATGTGAGGCAGTTCATGCTTTCTTGAACCATAAAGGCTCTTATTTTCTGGTCACTTGAGATTTTGCACTGTTGCTTTTTCACTAACTTTTGATCTGTCACACTTGGTATTGTACCTTGATTGTAAAAACAAGGATTTTAGGAAGGGCACACCTCTGAAGGGACAAGACTGGCCTCTTTTGTAGGAGTATCCATGTCTTCCATCCAGGTAGCATTTGCCATCTTCTTTTTTTCATCTCAAGAAGGCTGTTTCACTGCAATGTACCTTGTTATTGCAGTAAAACGAGTGAGGCTGCAAGGTCCCAAATTTTTGACGGATCCCAGGATGCAGTAGCTCAGAAAGGAACTTTTTAGGCAGGATAATCCTGAGTTACCTGGGGGCAAGTGGAGCAACAGTCTCTGATTTTCTGTTTTTTCATTCAGTGGGAAAGGATGAGGATATTCCTTAATTTCTAGCCCTCTCCATCTCTCCCATTGCTGTCACAGGGCAGGCCATCCCCACAAGGATGAGTTTTCTACTTCCAGGAGAGTTTCATCAGGCCAAAAATATTGAATTCTCTATCACAGTCCTCATTCTGGAGCTACTGCATCCATTTGAGGAAAATGCATCTCTCTCTGCTTCACCTCTCTTGTGAAGAAGGGAGAGAGGAATGTAAAAATTAAAGTCTGAAAAGGAATAATCCCTACAAATATATCAGGGATTTTTTTTCTCTGAGTACATAAAAACACGTTCTTGTGGGTGTCTTGTGGGTTCATGTATCAGTGCGGTCTCTTGGTCTTTAATTAATTTATTGGGAGTATGATGAGATAGGGGTTTCTCTGACAGATAGTAAGAGAAACCCAATATCCACATAACAAATGATGCCCTTGCCCTCAACTTATTGGAGGTTTACAGTTATTACACCACCCTTAAGAGGAAATGACAGAATAATCACTTTTTTATTTTTTCCTACATATAGTCCCTTTTTTTTAACTCCTATCAGTGCTACATGGATTATAACTTTCACAAATAATTTTCTCCTACAAATGTTCAAACACTCTCCTTAACTTATGTCCTATTGTTGTGGGGTTTGGTGTTTTTATCCTTTCTCGACTGTTTTTTGTGGCATCAGTCCTCCCAAATCCTCATTCAACCAGAACAGGCTGAACATCAAAACAGCTGATATTTTTCTTTTACATTATTTTATTTTTGGTGCAACCGGTAATTTCATTTTCCTTTGGATTATTTCCATATTATTATAATATGACTGAAGCAGAAAGGGAATATTTAAGCATTAGTAAAATTAATATCATAATACGAATCAACAAAAGGTTTTGTATGGGGTTTTTTTCAGTATGAAGTTATAAACTCCAGAACAAAAAATTACTGAATAAAGTGTAGACTCTGAATACATGTGACAGCAAAAGCATAATATTTTTGCTGGTCTTCAAGACAAATGGCAGTTAAAATATTTCTGATTCTGAGCAGTATGTTTCAGGATATGAATGGCTAAAATTTATGGGTTTAACTGTTCTTTAATTTCTCTTTTTTCTCTAGTTAAGGAACAGCAAGATTTTAACCAGAATTGATTCTAGCCTGGGAAGCTTTAGCAGTTCATTAACTATCTGGGAATCAATCAATCTCCAAAGAGAGGATTCCAATTAGCTGGTTTCATTTTGGTTAGAGACTGTTGTCTGGAGGGAAAGAATCACTAAGTTTCCCCCTCTTCAGCCCTCATTGTCTTTATTTTCAACTTTTTGGAACAGAAACTAATGCCACTCAATTCAATCCATGCTGTGTCCTGGCTGAAACCCTGATTTTTGTAACTAAGATACGACGGCAACAAAAAAATCCCAATCCTTATTTTTCTCTTTCAAAAGTTTTGGGAAAGCAATAGGCCAAACTGCCAGGAAAACGCGAATTACATCAGTTTTCACTATGGCCCAAATTCTGCTGCTCAGAGCATGAAATGTTCCTTATGCGAAAGTTGATATAAGGCACCCAGTTGAGACACTTCACTGAAATCAGGGCTACACAGAACAGGAGAAGACGTACAGACCTCACTGCCACTTTCAGTTTTCAAAATCACATGAAAATTCAAAATTCAAGATATTTTTCAAAATTTCTTCCACAATCTGCAGTTTGCAATGAGCTAAGCCCTGCAAATGGCAAAGAACAGTGTGCCCACTTGACTAATTAATTATTCTATGCCTTTCTTTCCTGATGACTTCCACAAATTAGTTGTGGGATCTTTTGAATAAAATTATTTTTTCCTCGTTAATGCACTGCAGCTACATTTGTAGAGATGTCACTGGACATCTACCTTATAGAGTGCTGAAATAATCATCAACAACCATAAATAATTTCTATGCTAAAAAAAAAAAAGTAGTGAAAACTAAAGTTATAGAAACACAGTTAAATAAATGCATCTCTTTACCCTTGTAGTGGTTTGAACCAGGTTTTCCCCCTGCAGTTATAAAGTGGTAACCCCCAGGGGGTGGTAAGCCTTGAAGTTTTGAAGTTTTAGCCAATGAGTGCTTCTGCAAAATACAAACATATCACAAGCAAATGGAAGAGAAGGGTAGTTGTAGTTTGGGTTGTAGAAGAAGAGATAGCCATGTTGTAAGACCACGAGGAAGGGGGTTTGGAGCCCCTTGGGGCCTCTGGGGCCCCCCAGCCTCAGTTGGGGGCTGCAGGGACTTGTAACAGCATAATGCTGGGCTAAGTACCTGTGGCTCAAAGCTAAATAAGTTTTCTCCACTGTGAGTGAGCAGAGAGAGCAGCGGCAAAAGCAGCGTCCAGAGATTGTGGCTAAGAGCCAGAAAACATAAGAACTGAACTGAACCAAGCAGCGATGAAGACGTGTAGCACCGCAGAGAGAACTCCTGGAAGGAGAGCCGAGAGAGAGAGAGAGACAGCAGCAGAGTAGACAGAGTTGGGGTAAGAACTGAACTAAAAGATCCCAGACTCCTTTGAGACCCCTCCTAGAAAGGAGGAAGATGATGGACTCTTATTTGAAAGAGCTTTGGAGTGCTACAGCACTTGCAGGAAGGAGCTGGAGAGTTCTGAGAGGAATGCAGAGAGGGTGACCTTGGCCATCCTCCCCTCGCCACTGCTGCCAAGGTGGCAGCCTGAGGCAGAGCACAGGAGCTCTGCAAGGGGAATTTGAATTCCCTGAAGATAAGGACCATCCCGAAGACCCCTGAGCTTTGTGATATGACGTGATGATAGCGCCCTTGTCCTGGCAAATGCAGCCCACGGAAGACCCCTCGTTTGGAAACAACGGGGCTGAGGGGGATACCACCCTCGTGAGTGCTGTTAGAAATCCAGCTATCAGCTGCTGCATGTGAAGAGGACAGATGACTGCTGCTGTAGAAGATACTCCTGCTCAGAGAGTAGGAGTCCTTCTTCTGTCCTTCTTCTCTCCTGGACTTTTATTTGAAGGGGAGAAGAGATCAGATCCATTGTAAATACTTATGTCATGGTAGAGGTAGTTGTGATCGTGTGTATAATGTATTATAATATTTATGTGTACAGTCATTGTAATATATTCCCTTTCCCCCATTTTGAGTCTGGTGTTTTGTCTGGAAAAAAAAATCATCCCACATTAGGCTGAGATGTGGGAGGGGGGATGGAGCTAGGGAATTAGATTTTTGGGGATCTGAAACCATGACAACCCTCCACAAACTTAAAAATGCATCAGCCAGTAAGAAAGTGCATTTTCACTGTCATCAAGCCTGTTAATTTTTAAATTCTAGGTGTACAGATCATTGTTCCTCCGCACAAAGGGGTCTGCTTAAAGTAAAGCAAAGGTATTAGGACTTGTCTTTTAGCAACAGCCTCACCTCCTCCTCCTCCTCAAAAAGCCCAAATCTCCATGATAAACATATTTGATTGTGGTCCTTGAAGAATTCTTTAAGGTAAAATAAATAAATCCTTTTAAAATATCATATCTTCCTTTAAATTATCATTTTTATACCATGCCCTAATTGCCATATCAATTTTTTTCCCCTGCTGTCGTGTATTGTTTGATTTATATAATTATACATATATATATATATATATATATATACATATACTACCAGCAGTATCTCCTGCTTCATTTTGGCACCTGGGCAACTCCAGCTGAAGTGACAGGTTCCCACTCCAGAATATTCCAGGGCCTTCCTGTTGTGACATGCAAGTCTAGGGACTCATGGCTGCAAACATTTCTAGTCTGATAATGAAATTAAAAGAAACTGCTGATACATAAAAAAATTATTGTATTTGAGATTATTCTCATTTCCATCACAAAGGGAGAACTCGCTTATATTTTAAACTGGGTTTATCTTTGGGAACATCTGCCCAGTGCATGGGGCATGCATGGTTATGCTGTGTTAGCTCACAAACCCCCTTCCTTCATCACATATGTTAACACTAACTAGTCCAGAAAGGAGGAATGTCAGTAAGAAAGGGAACAAAGACCACTGTTTCCAAGAGATTTTGTTTGCAAACAACAGGCCCAGGGAAGGCATATGGTAGTGATACTCAGTTTAGTTTGGGGATTCACACATCTGGACCTACCATTCAGGTCATAACAAACACAAATGGAAATGTTATTAAATCTAGATCACTCCTACAACTACAGTGCCTTTGAGATTCCCAGTGTGCATCCAGCCTGGTTACTCACAGTCAGGACCCACGAAGGAAAGACCTAGGTTAACTGAAAGATTTTATTAAACCCTGATAATTTGCACTAATAATGTCAAACCTGCAGTTACCATTCTTAGATAATGGTCACATCATGAAAGAGGAATCAATTACACACAAAACTAGAGTTCACTTGCAGATTTCTCTTTTTTTCATTTTCTTGCATTTCTCATTTTTATTGTGATGAATGTGGTGGGTTTTTTCAATAGGATATTTGGGAAGTAGATATTAATATTCAGGCCTCAGACCTGATGTTTGTGGAAGTGTAACATCCTAATTGAAATTAAAGGTCTTATGATCAAAATCTGCTGAACTAAAGATCTTCACACTACCCCAAGTATTAATACATTATTCCACATGGATTATAAAAGAAGTGAGAAATACGTGCCTGTGTTCTTTGCCTTACACAACTTCAAACTTCTTTGTACGTTTAAAGTTTTCTGGTTTAGAGGGTTATTTAATCTTGTGACATAAAAATGCTTAACATTAAAAAATACATAATGTGTTCATGAGAAAAATAAATGGACAGTAGCCACAGGATCCCTCCACGTTGCATCATGCCACCTTAAAGGGGTCACATAGATCCACAAAAATGTAAGATATATATTAATGCAGAGAGATCCTGCAACTTGGTGAAGACATCAGCCTCCCCCATGAGAAACGAGACCAACAAAAGAATTAAATTCCTGATGACAAAGACCAAGATCCTTACGATAATAATCAAGACCTGCTCAGTCAAAAGAAATGTCTAAAAATTTACTATTAGGAACAAAGTTCTGAGTTCCTTCATGACATAAAGATGGAGGGCATGAAGATATTGAAAAAAATTTGCTTCCATTGCACCTTAGCTTTTTTACTCACCTTTTCATATGAGAACTTGTGCCACACTGGGATTTATCATCCTTTTTAAAGCAAAATTTCTGTCTTGTTTCGCTGGACAAAAAGGCACACTTTGTAAAAAAGAGACATTCCCAGCAATCACTGTCAGACATGTGAGTCTGCTGGGAACTATGACTTCACTTGCAAACAAAAATGAAACTTCTGTCTGTTTTACTTAAAGAACCAGATGGGAGATCAGGAAAAAAAAGATTCACTTGAAGGGACCATATAATGCTTTCAGACTGATTTCCAGACAGTGATGCATATGCTCATCTATATACAAAAAAAGAGGGTTTTTTGTAACAAAAATGACAGTAGTATGTACATTGGATATGCCAGGAAAGGGGTGGGGTTTAGGATTTTTTTTTCCCATTTGCCTTTATTATTTTTTCTATATTTTATTCCCTTTATTCTTACAGATATTTTCTTGGATTATTCTGGAACCCAAGCTTCAAGAAGCCCAAGTGATTCCTCCTGGTTTAATGATATTACTTTCTCCCTACTTGGAATACCATATGAAATACAAATTTGCTGTGAGAAGGTGTTGGGACCACGTTTCACTCAGAGCAGGTGTAAAAGAAAGTCTGATCTTAGTGTCCCATTTGAAGCAGACACATCCATTCACAGATCAGCAAGAAGAGGTGGTGTGAGGGACAAAAATCAACTGTAAAAGAGGGAAAAGGGGGGAGGAAGGAGCCATCCATTATATTTTGATGTATAAATGTATGAATATGTGATATTCAAGGATACACATGAATGGAGAATAGAATCATAGGATAATTAAGGTTGTAAAAGACCTCTAAGATCACCAAGTCCAACCTTTAACCCATCCCTGCCATATCCAACACTAAACCATGTCCCTCAGCACCACAGCCATAAAATTCCTAAACGTTTCCAGAGACAGTCATTCCATCATTTCCCTGAGCAGCCTGTTTCACAACCCTCAACCTCCTTTCAGGGAGTTGTAGTGAGAAATAAATTCTCCCCTGGGACAACAAGTGCCAATGTCTTATTTCTTGTCTGTACACCCTTGATTTCAACACTGCCCCTCCTTTAGAGTCCTGTTGTATCAGGGCAGGAGCTGAAGCTCCTCATTTCCTTTCCAGGGTGCACCAGACCGTGCTCAGACCCTCTCACTGCTCCCATAGGTGCCTTAGTTTCCTGCAGCTCCATCTTTTTCTCTTGTTATGGGTCTATTGTGCTGGTTTGCACAATCATGGAGCTCCCTTTGCTTCTCCCTGCCTTGCTGCTGGTATTAAAATTTAATGTGACAAAAAAGGTAGAAAGTTGTCAACCTGGGACAAACAAAGATAATTATCTAGGAGAATAGATTATCTGTACCAAAAAAACCCAAACCAAACAAAAAAAAATAAACACCAAACCAAACCAAAAAACCCACAAAAACCCCAAACCAAACAAAAAAGAACCAGCACAAAAAAACAGACAAACAAAACAAAACAAAACAAAGCCAAAAAAAAAGCCAAACCAAAACCAGAAAGCAAAAAAAATCTTAAAAAAACCCCACCACCACCACCAACAACAACAACAAAAACAAAAAACAAACAAACAAAAAAAAAACCAAAAAAAAAAAAAAAAAAACAAAACAAAACAAAAACAATTTTACCTGTTCCAGAAAATAAGAACGAAATAACTAAAGGTGCATTTTCTTTTTGTTGTGGCATCCCATTGTGATGTCCTTGGCCCAAATAAGTGAACAGGAGAAGGCAGGCAGAGGGAAGGGTCACATGCCACATGAAGACAGCACCCAGTTGTTGGGTTTCAGATGGCGACAGAGACACTGCTCTGATGTGCAGGGCACAGTAAACCCCTGGGCTGATGCTGAGGCTTCTGGAGGGGGTCTGTCCCACCCAGGTATAGGAGGATGCTCTCCCTTGGCTTGTTTGCAGGAGGCAGTAACTCACCCTGGGAGCACCTGCCTTGCTCCCCTTAGAAACGTCAGCAACAGTGCCGGCTGTTGCCATGGCTTTCACTATTTCACTACAACACTTGGTCATGAAAGATGTACATAATCTGAATTGGGGTGAGAAAGGCCTTGCATTGTTTCCTGAGACTCGCCTTTCCCTGGGACAGAACCCACAGCTGTCATTTCTGGATTATGGCAGGAAGCTCCTGTCTAATTCAAAGCAGTGCCATGTATTGGCACAAGGCTCTCCTCACCTCTCCCCCTGCCAAGATGTCAGTTTTGTTCAGGATACTGGTCCTGCTGTCACTACAATGAAACCTGTGTCCACCCTGGCACAATTTATCATGCAGGGTTCAGTGATGCAGTGTGCCAAGCAAGGAAGAAAAATGTAAAACCTTATCACCATGGTCTTTATTGACTAGTCATTCTGCTTTGTACTCATTTCCTCTTAATTCCCTGCAAGTATACGTTGGCTCAAAATCAAAAGAAATAGTTAAAAAACATATATGCTCTGGAATACTGTATTATTCTATAGATGTTGATGGCACAATTATTTCTCTCCTGCTATAACAAAAAATATTTGTTAATAAAATCTGTTCCAGAAAAGCAGAGCATTGATCCATTATGCTGCTTGAATCCTAACAAATTAGCCTTGCTGCTGATCCCCTTTTGTCCCTCAGGGGCTAGACGTGGCAGGGGAGGCAATGCAGGGCGCCAGCACACGGGGATAGGGTGACCTTGTCTCACCATTGCCCTCCAAGTGGCAAAACCCCAACCCAGCCTTACATGAGAACAGACATAAGAAAACAGTGAGGAATGGTTAAGTAAAGGTAAAACAAAGGTTTTTCTTCAGCTTTCATGAAACTTGCTTATCTAGGGCACAGTCTGGCCCCACAGTCATGTCAACCTTTCCCCAGAGGAAGTCTGGCAAGTTCTGTATTGTCAATTATATCCTCTTTTGCCTTCAGTGAAGCCCTAAGGTAGAAACATAGACTGCTCCTTTTGTTACGTACCTTTTCCCAAGATGAAGTGTAGGACCTCCAGTAAGTACAATAACATCAGGAAATAACCATTTTGCTGATTTACCCTTGCTTGAAAATATTCTCACAGCTTTGCTACACAGAGGAAGAAGGAGGTGGTGGTGATTCAGGGAGAGGCCAAAGAGTAAGAGAATAAAATCTCTCAGGGAAGAGAAAGAAGACTGTTATGCCACAAATATAAAATGTATAGTCACATAAGCTCATACGAAAGAAAATGAGAACTGACATCGCACAATACTAGATTGATTAGGGAGGACTTGGAAGAGGACCAAGGTCTGGGAATGGCATGGGAAATAATTTCAAAGGAGAAAGAACCTCGCACTTTGCTGTGGGGTACGGCAGCAGTACAATAACACATGAGGAGGATGTTGGAGGGCTGCCACAGGCCCTGGGCTGAGAGGAAGCAAAAACATATGACACTGTGTGTGGTTATAGCAGATACCTGCATGGCCTGCATTGGTGATGTGAGGGATTTGGACGCTCAACTGCTTGAAAAGTGCCAAATTTGAGAGAACAAGGGTTGTCTTTCCCTTTGGCTCTCTGCCTCCTCCATGTTCAAGTACCTCCAGAGACTTCCTGCTGTGTCCACAGTGTGACAGCACAACAGTGAAATAGATATTGCCACACTTCATATATTCCTCTCTGATTTTTTTTTTTTTTATTTGTCCTTTTTCTCCTTCTGTCCAAGGGCTGGGATTGTCATTACCATTTCTCTGGTGTTATAGATACCTTTAATAACAACTTTATTCATTTCTCTGCACACGCACGCCAAGCATCTGTGCAACCTAGGTACATTCATAACACATAGTCACAGCATTTCCCTGTTGGCAAGGCCAAGTTACCTTTCAAAATAATTTTGTCTCATGAGAATCAAGGAGAGTATTTGAACAAGATTTCATGGAATCATAGAATGGCCTGGGTTAAAAGGGGCCTTAAAACCCACCTCAATCCACCACCCTACCATGGGCAGGGACACCTTTCACTATCCCAGGTTGCTCCAAGCCCCATCCAACTTCCAGGGATGGGGAAGCCATGGCTTCTCCGGGTAACATGGGCCAGGGCCTCACCACCCTCACAGCCAAGAATTCCTTCCCAATATCCCATCTAACCCTGCCTTCTGTCAGCATGAAGCCATTCCCCCTTTTCCTCTCTATCCAAGCCAGTGTAAATTGTCTCTCTCCATCTTTCCTGTGGGGTCCCTATTGCCACCTGAATCTCTAATAAATTCCAGCTTCCATAAAGTTCAATTTAAACGGGAGATCATTACACTCAGTTTCAAGACAAGAAAAAGAAGGACTGACTTGTGAGCAGAAATATCCTTGGTACTCATAGTCATATTGAGAGTTCAGAGCACGTTATACCTCTATAGATTGGGGAACACTCAGAGGGGAGCTCAAGCCAACCTGTACAACACCAGTCATATGTTGGCATACTTCAGTAAAGAAGTGGCAAAATCCTGTTTGTTTGATAAAACAAACCTTCCCTCCAAGTACCCCAACACTGTGCAAGGGGAGCAGATGTGTTGGCCCCCCACTCAGAGGGCAAATGTAGGTTATTTGAACATACCTTCAAACTGTGGCTTGGGTTTTTGATTCTTCAGAAGTCAAGAAAAATTGTCAAACAACTGGACTTCGGTAAAAATATTGCTAAAGAAAAAGCCACCTTTACGATCTATATTATTTTTTTTTCTAACAATTGAAAGCATTCAATGAGGTTCTCAGTAGCTTCAAGGTTTAATTCAGTAACAATTTTAATATAAAGAAAACACTAATTATGTTTACAGTAACTTAATGGAGTTCAAATAGCCAAATAATCTGGGCAAGTTGCCAAATAAACTTGAAAATCAACAGCCAGCAAATTTTACTTTAATTATTTGGAACCAGAAAACTTTTGCAAACACTGGTCCTATTAAAAAAAAAAAATCCAACTTAAAACCCTACAGCAGCCAGTGCTTTAGAATATGATAATTTTTTCAGGTTTATTTTCCTAGGGGGAAATATATCTGGAGAAGTGCTGATAAATCGTCTCTAACTACCAATTGCAGATTCAAAATGAACCTCATTTGGCCTCGCAGAAATCCTTTTGTATTTGCTTTCCATTCTGAGTCTGTTTTTTATTTATCTTAGTGTGATTAAAATATAGCCATTCAAAACTCAGAGTTTCTACAAAGATTGTCACCATTCATCAGTTCAGGGTATATTCACTGAAGAAATAATATTTGTCATGTATATTTTCTTTTTTTGTCAAATCCTGTTTGGCACCTGTGAAAGAAATGTCATATATTTGACACATGTTACACTGAAATCTTCATTTTCTGAACATTTGTGAGGTGGCAGATGTAAGGCTGGCCCAGGAGGGATAGGGCTTTCCTGTACATATTTCAGAAAGGAGGGGGGATGAACCCCTTCTTGTTAAAAATAATTGATGGGTACAAAAATCTGGATTAAACTGGTTTTTGCCTTTGACTAACACATTATTTTGCTTCAGGTTCCTTATGCTGGTTCACATAAGGCCCAACACTTAGAGATGAGCATGGATATGACCAAGGGAATGTCAGAGCAGGTTGGATCATGGTCCTTTATTCCTCATATAGTTATTTTTTTCCTGCAGAAACCACCTCTGAGTGCAGCACAATGTCCTGGGTCCTTATGGCACTGCTGCACTTTGGAAAATTAAGTTCATGGAGCATTTAAGAGATAAACTGTGGCCCTTTATTTTTCAGGAGACGGGAAACAACTCAAAGTGTGGCATGTGTTATGAGCTTCATGTGAGCGCAGCAACCACACAGGACAATGAGCAAATCATGTCGGCTTTATGGCTTCCAGGAATCAGCTGGGCTATCTCCTATCCCAGGGGCTTCCTTAACCTGGAGAAACCCGTGGTGAACAAGAGACAGACAGTCAGGAGCAAATCACAGACCTAGCCAGTCCTTGGCCTCCTTCTCCATTCAGACAAATTTTGAATGTAAAATAAATACTGAAGGAATCACTTGTCACCACAAATTATTCCTTTGAATGTTTACTGTTCATGCCAGCTTCCCTGGGGTTCTTCCCATTTAGAAACAGCTTTAACAAGCAATCCCATAAAACACTGACCATTATTCTCCAAGAAGTTGTGCCTAGTGACTTGTTACACAGAAATATGTTTCCAATTTCACTTTGAAATGTATTAGAAATGTATCAGTATTTTTTACATTAGCATTTAGTGCCATGTGGAAATGGCAATTATAAATTGCCATGAGCTGTACTTACAGCCTCCAGTTTAACTGTTTGGATGGTGCTTTTCAGCCCCTTTCTCTGGAAGATGGATTTGCTTGCTGCTTGCCTCAGCAATCCTCAGCAGGAATGGGGACTGCAATTATTTGACAGCAAGTTTTTGAATAAAGCCCCAGCATTCATGAGGAGCAGTTCCAGATTTGCGTTTGTGGCTAGAACACAACAGCTTGGATTTTCTGTGACATCAGGCTGTAATGCATTTGTGTTGTGAAACACCAATTTCCCTAAAGACAACACACAGCTGTGGGTGCCCATCCTTTCTAGAAAAAAGCAAATCTTCAGGCTCTAAAGGTTGAGGTAAGTTTGTCTTATTCTGGCACCAGTTCCCAATGGGTCCCAGACCATTTTATCAGGCAGTTTGGGGAAAGATGGTGCAGGAGATGAAGGACAACTGGTGGAGAAGCAGCTGGTGATGGCAGAGGAAACTGAATATTGACAGAAAGGCACAAGTACCAGGTCCAAAAGGGTCCACACTTTGCGGAATTAAGGGGAAATAACCCTTTGTAATTATTTTGTAAACATTTGTTCATTATTTTTAAATTAACCATTGTAATATTTTTTTGTGAGAACGGGGTCAACTACTCTCACTTTCCACAGTAACAGGTACTCCCTGCAAAAAAATACACTAAAAAGAGGAAATTATAGTGCCATATAATAAAGATTTCAGGTAAAAGGACTAACTTCAGGAAACAACAAAGGCCCTGAAGTGATGTTTCAGGAAAATATTTTAATTAAAAATTAACAATGGGACAAGGTGGGACCAAGAACATCAGAAGATTATGTCTGAAGGGACCTGAAAGAACTGAAGTGAGCTTGAGAAAAATATGTCAAGCTGCAGTGGGATCTCTAAGAATGAGACAAGCCATGAGATCCCAGGCAAATAATACCATTCCTAGGTGCTGTGATACATCAACTTCCGTGAAAGTGTCAAAATTATTCCCACTGGAAAGATTCTGAGGTCAATGCTACGCTCATATCAACAACTTGTGAGGAGCAGTGGAAGTGCAACTGAAGAACAAAACAGGTGATGCTCAGAGTCCAATGTCTCCACTGTACACCTTTCTGGGGTTTTAAAATTTCATTCTCTCAGACAAGCTCTGGTGTGGACTTCTGAATTGGTTACCAAGCACTTTTGTGAGACTGAGATGCTGTAAAGGTGCTGCTGGTCCCCCTCCATCCAAAAGTTTCACCCACAAGCGATCCCTTCATGCACACCTTGATGTGTCTGGATCCTTCCTTGAAGCAAAACAAAGAACAGGACAGGGAGGTGGTTGGGCACTTCTTCTCAAAGGAGCCCCCCCCCATCTGGGCAGGAACACTGATGCAGCTGCTGATTCAAGAAGTCCTTCTCAGATCTGAGTTGTTAAGTGTTTAGCTGGCACTAAAAAAAAGATACAGGAGCTCTTCAGTCAATTTATTAAATCTCTGCTCACTCAAATAGACTCTGGCTTATGAAGGTACTGGTGTGAATCAAACATTAATCTGTGAACACAGAGGTTGCTCATTTCACCCTGTCTAGTTACTCTGTCTGGTTGCTTATGCAGAACTTTGTTTTTAAGAGACACAAGATGGCTATAGAAGAATTTAGACTGTTTTGGGGATCCAAACTGAAATTATAGGCCTGTCCCTTCAAATCTTACTGCTAAGCTTGGGAGCTTAATTCCCTAAGAGAGTGGTTGGTCTGGCCTTTCTCTGTCAAAGCACTCAGGCTACTGGGTGGTTTTACATCCTAGGAATGGTTCTCCTGTGCTCAGCAAACTCCTGGGCTGGTACTGGGCATGCACCCCACTTTTGTAGTTGGTGTTGGTAGGATCAGCCCCAATTTATCTGAGGGCAAAGTTGTTTGAGGGTTGAGAAAGCACCGGAAAAGGGTTTTCCTGTGACATTTCTAAAACACAGCAAAAACCTTGTTCCCCACTGGCTGGTAGTGCTATATTTGTGTTATCTCCAAGCCAATGCATGTCTCACTTACTGGAACTTTAACAGCTCATAAAAATAGAACTTCTGAACTCTCAGGAACCCTCTGGATGGTGCAGGCAATCAACATGCCTGCACCACAGCAGAGGTATGAGGGCTCCTGGAGGTCAGTGTGACACTGCCTGCAAGCAACAATCAAGATGAGCTATTGCATCCTCTAAATAAAACCAAATAAACAGTTACTGGAGATGCAGGTAGCGAAAATCCACTTGGACTCATTTGACATATGTTGTCTTCGGATAAAGCCAATGCTAAACAATAGGGATGCAGCCTTTTTTTCCTGGAAAACTTTGCCTGGCTTTGTCAGAAGTAAGATTTCATCCAAGGACTAAAGGACGGAATCTCCCAGATGCTTTTTGCGTGGAGCGTTTATGGACTTCCATGGGATCATTTAGAGCAGTGATGCTTGTAAGAGACTCAGAAATCATTCTGAACCAAGATAAATAAAATAAAACACATAGTTTCAGAAAGGCAACGATGTGCAGAGATTCTCTTCTCCTGATCCACATGCATCAACCTCAAAGAACCCTGTGCTGTCACACTGGGACGGGGAATAAGTGTGAACACATCAGAGTTAGGATAAGAACTAATATTTTACAGTGGAAGGAATAATAGACTGTTTATGCTCTGAGGACCAGTTTGCCAGAGTTTGGGGGAAGTTGTTTCCTTTGAGCTGCAAAAAGCACGTACAGTATGGACAGGTGAATGCTGGACTGGTTTGCAGTCTCAGTAGAATCCCTCACAGGACAAGAGCAGAGCCAAATCCTTTCTCACCATGTTTGTAAATGGCTGGCAAGGACACAATGCCAGAATTAATAATACCCACTTCCCCACACAGTCTGAGCTCAATTAAACATGTTTGTAATTATCACTCCAGAATAAAGAAAAGAAAAAAACATACCAAAAACCTGTGACTGTGTAAAAGAAAGACTTTTTGATTTATGTTGCTGACACGTGAAGTCCACACAATTTCAAAAGGTTTCAGCTTCTCAGGCCAAATAAATTGATGCTTCAGGGTCGGACTGTACAAATGCTGCTCCAGTGAGCAATACACACTTACACCGACAATTTCTTCTGTATCAGGAGTATATCCATACTCATAAGGGCTTCGTCCTCAGAGGAACTTCAACAGCAAGGATGAAGCTCTTATTTTACTATAGTTCTGTTAGCTCTGCTTTCAGGAGGAAAAAAAAAAGGGAGGGGTCTTTTTATGCTTTGGAAATCTGAACCTGAGTGTGGAAAGTAAGTTCTTGCCTGCTAAAGGCATTTTGATTTTTCTGAGGTTGTTTTTGAAGTACAGAGCAGATAAGGGCCCTACCTGAGGCTGCAAGCCACTATAACACAGCACTTATCCAGTTTGCAAGGTTATTAGCTTCAAAGTTCCCTCCAAAGGCAAACCCAAGCTTCCCAGATTTGACTAGCCAGGATTAAGCTGGTAAGAGGCGTAGCTTCCTTTCTTAGCTGCATCTTTCCTCCAAATTGCAATAAAATAAGCTGTAGGGATAGGGAGGCAAAAATTAAAACTAAAAAAAAAATAAAAAGGACCATTTTACCAATAGCTGAAGTACATATCATAAAGGACTTGGGTGTAGGGCTTTTTAATTTTATTTATTTTATTGATTCTGCCTTTCTGTGTAACTAGACTTTTCTTTGTACTACATCTGACTGCAGAGATCAGGAAGAAGAGTCCAACAGACTGATTAAAATATCCTCTTATCTCTTGTCCTCAGAGAAAATTTGCCTAGATACAGATGCACCTTTATGTGGGTGAAACTAGCAGGGAACTTATCATGCATTCCTTACAAAAAAAAAAAATTTCTCACAAAATAATCTTTCTTAAAAATATGATGGCTGAAAAATCAAGTTTCTGAGCTACTTTTCAAACTGTGCAATACCAAGCAATGCAAGGAAAGTGTGCCTAAGTAATACAGTGCAATGCTGCATAGAGGTACCAGTTATAGCTCTCTTTAATACATGAATCAAAATAACCTCATGATCTGCCTGGGTGCTCTTCTTGGATGATGGTGCCTTACATCTTAATTCTTCTAACTGAAAGAATGCCACACAAATTTAATATAGAAGCTAATACAAAGAGAAGAAATCAGTCAGTGACTAACAATACATGAAATATAATTTATACTTCTTTTTCCTTATGTAAATTATTAATGTACATTTCAGCCACCTGAAAAAATAATGTGCTTGCCAGCCATGGAACATTTTTTCTTATTTTAAATCATATCAGAATAAAATGGGAAATTCTCATAAATCTGTGCAGCTAATAATGTCTACAAATTTTATTCTTTTTTCCACTGAGCCATGTAAAGCAGCAACCCTGGCAGTCACTAACTGAGGAGGTGATCTCATTCCTATGCCATTAAGAGTATTTAAATTTAAATTTAAGTTTGAAAGATCCACTTCAGTCTCCCTACTTAGAAAGAGGCAATCAGCCAACCTGGCTGCAGACCAAGAAATCAGTGTTTCTCTGCACAGACAGCTTCAGAAAGGACCATTTCAGATTTCAGAAACGAGTTTTCACAAACCAAGTAACTAAATCAAGGGCATTGAGAAGATAACTTGCTTCTAATATGATGTACATATAAAGATTGCTCAGAGACATAATGCTCTTATGAGTGGAAGAGTAGAGGTTCAGACAAAATCCAAACAGACTGGAAAAATAAACAGGAGGAAGGTGGTTTGGCAGTGTAAAAGTCTGGATGACAAAAAATCAACTTGGTCACACAGCCCATTTCTTTGACAAAGTACAACCTCATTGGTTCTAAATATGCCAGTGAAAACCAAAGCTGGCTGGGGATATTTAGATTCTATGGATATGACCAGGAATAACTTGGCTTTTACCTTCTAAAGTCAAGATTTTTTGTGCCTTGTAATTTCTGTCTTGTTCTCCTTAATAAGACAATAAGTATCAGTATGGGGGGTTGTATAACATCATTTTACAGTTAGATGGCATGTAAACTAATTTGAAGATATTTTGTGGACTACAGCCTCCAGCTGTCAGGAAATGGGAGCAACAAAATTCCACCTCCCCCCAGAAAAAACAAACCACCAAAACCAAACAAACAAAAAATCCCACAACTAGAAAAAAAATGCACCCAAAAAACCCCTCTTATTTTTTTTCCTGATCCTACTAATCTACCAGCCCAACCAGTTCTTGGTGAAATATTGTCATATCTGTGCAGTGTGCAGCTGAGAATCCTGCTCAGCTGTAGCATAAGGTTCAGATGAAGGTTTCAGACTTTGAATTGTGGAAGCTTGTCCCATTCAAACAAAGTGAGCAGCTACTTCTGAAGGAAGAAACTGATAAGAAGATAATAAGCTCATTCTTTTTTTCTTTTTTTTTTTTTTCTCTTTAAGCCTAGAAGAAAGAAGCCAAGAGCCTCATTGGCTTATGTCACATACACTACTGTTTAAAAAAAGGACATTCTTTGCTAGTTTCACAACAGGATTAGATGAACAACATCATTACTTTGAAATAGTCAAGGACCATTCAAAGCCATTTTTTTTTCCAACAAGTTGCACTTGAAGTCAGTTAATAGTTAACTCATCCTCTGGGTCATGCACAGAATTAAAAAAAAAAAAAGGACCTAAAAAAAAAAAAAGAAAAGAAAAAAAACCCTAAACCCAAACAAACGAAAAAACCCAAAACAACGACAAAAACAAAAAAACTGCTGCAAAAAACCCACAACACAAGATGCTTCAAGCAAGAGTCCAGGAGACTTTAAAAATTCCAAGAGATCTTAAAACTCCAAGAGATCATAGAAAGTCCAAGAGATAAGACTTACACTCGGCAGCTCTGTTCTGCTCATGGCTCTGTGTTCCCCTGGATTTACCAAAAACTGGGTGCCCAAAAGGTCAGGCTTGGACTCTCCTTCTCAGGGTTCCTCAGAAACACAGTCAGGAACACCAGAACAGGAAGAAACATCATTAAGTATGACCATATTGCAGTCTGGTGGTATTTCCATGAAGTCACCAAACCCAATGATTTCATGTTCCTGCTTTCCTTGGGGTCAAATTTGGATTCTGTGTTTAGTCTGGACATGGTACACCAGGAGAGACAGCAATGTAGTTGATCTGAAGTTAGTATTTGTAGTTAGACTTTTACCACTTACACTAATATTTAATGGAGGTTGTTGCTCCATATGCTTCTCCAGCATTGGAGGGGGATTTATTTATGTAGGGATGTGGAGAGGGACGAGTGATAAATTTGTCACGAAGAATTTGCAGAAGACAAAAAAGCTGTTTGTAGTTGTGATAAGAAGTCTGCTTTGGAAAAACAGAGACCATATGAAGTCCATTAAGGACTGGTGAACTGCACAAAAAAACAACGGCAACATCCTTTCCTGTGTCTCCTCGGAATATAAGTTTGCACAGTGCTTCAAAGGGACTTCAACAATAACATAAGTGGGGCTCACGGTCAGGCACTTAAACCCATGTAGGGCAGTGGGAAGAGTGAAATCTGTTCTCTCTCAGTTAAACCTCCCATGCGCCTTATCTTATTTTCCCTCTCACAGTGTTTATTCAGCGTTAGTCCTCGGCGAGGCAAGTTTGCAGCACATGAATGAATGAAGACGTCTTTGAAGTCATTCTACTGAGCAAAATAGTTGAAGCCTTTCTTTGATAAGTCAAATGAATAGTTCCATTTGCTATTAGCACGTCTTTTACTGACATTGCTATTATGCCTGGAGAGAATTAGTCCGTTTTTGGATGCAGGTTAGCAGCTCCCATTAAGGCTGATGATTCTGCAAACACAGTATTTGGGGGGAAATGTGCTTAATGGTAATTGCCGCACATTTGCATGCACATTTAATCCGGAAAGTGCTCAATATGGCTGTACAAACCTCACCGACACACCTGTTGTAAACATAGAATCACTTTGTCAACAGCTGTTGTGCAGCCACCTTGAGGTGAAACACAGCAGCTGTGTAATGTCACAAAGCAGCACCAAAGAGCATGGCAACCAGGAAAACTTATATTGCCTTATCTAGCTGAAACCATCAGGAGAATTCTAGGTGAGTAACATGTAAATTTCTGGAATTAAAAGTTGGCTTGAGCCAACTTGAGTTACTGGAGGTAACACTCCTACTGTTGCAGGGAAAGTGGCTTTTTAATCACAGCAATTTGCCTGAACCTGTTTTATGTGTTTGTGGAAAGACAGCATCTTCAACTGCAGTGTGATGGCTCACAGAGGCCAGGCCTGGGTCTCTACTGCATCAGACCAGAGTGCCACAGCACATGAATTTCTGTGTTCTCCAGAGCTTTGTGCTCCCCTTTGGCTTCCAAGCTCTGAACCTTCCCCAGTGGGTAACAAGAGCAGGTGGGACCACACAACAGGATAAAGGCAAAAATTTCACAGAGAAAAACACATAGATTTTAAAAGGGGATAAAAAACCCAAGTGAATTATGTCAACGAGATGTAAGAGATTTGAAGCCTGATGATTTCACCATCACTAGTGGATGTGCTACCTCATACTGGTGTGAAATAAGAAACGGGCAAGTTGTTGTCAGGGGTTTCCTTGTCTTGGCTGTAGGAGTGAGAAATGTCACCCTTGCCTCTCCATGGATCAAAGTTACCATGTGAAGCAAATGCGGGGAGACTTCCACAGCTGGAGGAGCCACTGAGGTTGAAACAGACTGAAAATACTTGCTTCCTGAATCACGGAAACGTAATAATCCTTTACTCAAGCTTTGAGAGTCTGGAAAATTTTGGCATGTTTCCCATCAGCATGATCTCCTTGAAGAAAAAAGGAGGGAAGAGTGGGTTTCCATGCTGTCTGTTGTCTTTCCTGCACGCCATAAGCCTGATCCCCTGTTACTGACTGTGCCTCATCCCCAGTCCATGGCTGTTACCTAGACTTCACATTATCTTCACTCACTGCCTTGGGCTCATCCACCTTCCTGCTGCAGGACAACAGTTCTTACTTTGATAGTGGGGGCCCCCTACTAAATGGCAGCTGGTATTCTGGTCATAAATCCCCAAGTGGCCCTTCTGAACAGCTGTAAATGACATTCCTGGATATCCTGGCTGGGGAGGCACCGCCAGGGCGCACTGAGGAAGGTGCTGTGAGCATCATATTTTGCAATCTGGTTTTCCACTGCAGACCCCCTTACCCTACCCTGATAGAAAGTGTAGAATCCAAAACAAAAGGCCATTTTGCCAAGGACAGGATCCTTCCAATTGGTGGAAAATTTTCCCTCAAAGTGTGATCTTCCCTCTCCTGCTGAGGAGGGAGGAGATGGCTGGAGCAAGAGTGGGTACCCGTGTAGAGGGGTCAAGGTAGGTTGCAGCAACAACCCACCACAGGGTTGGGCTGGGGGCAGCCCAGGGAGGGTTTGTGTACTGCTTTGGCCCAGGAGTCACGTCAGCAAAAACAAAGTGGAAAAGAGCTGGCGAGCATGTGTTGTCACGCACTCGTCTTCTGAGGGCTCCAGATGGGGACCACATGGAGCCCAAAGTAAAAGTGCAGCAAATGAACCTAATCCTCTAATTCTCTGCCTGCAGTGAAATGGGCTCTCACTGCTGGTCTCCTAATGAAAAAGTGAGTAAGCAGTCATCTGTCTAGGCCACTCTTATTGCTTCTTATTGGCATAACTGGATTTTACCATGACTGGTTAAAGTAGCAGGGAGAAACAAATTACAGTCTATTTTCTGTCTGAAACAGAAATAAGAAACATATTTTTTGTTTGGGAGGATAGCAAGACACAGCTTTACTTTTTATTCTGGTTTTTTGGGGGGTACAAGTTTTGTTTTAAGCAATTTTCCTGACATTTCTAATTACCCACCATAGGCCTTTGATCTCCCTGTAACCTTGTTATTAATTACTTTTTCAAATACAGCAGTAGCAGGAGCTTCTCATAAGACATTTATTCTTCTTAGGATCTGATACAACTGCCGTCAAAGTAAGTAAAAGCCTTTCAATCCATTTTAGACAAAGGGCCTTGCATATGGCTCTTTGTGAAAATGCATAATCCACCATTAAAAGGAGGGTTGTCACTCCTCCATCTTTCTCCTTCTGTTGGTTTTAGTGGAAGTGAATCAGCATAAGCACAGAAATGCTAAATATTGATAGAAAATAATAGTGTTCCTAATTTCAAATAAAGTACTGCCTGTTTCTCATGCTAAACACCATATACAATGTTGCTTTCCTCACCAGCAGGACTGACAAATTCTTTGGTTTTTTAATGGCATGTCCTGGAAGATAATGAAAGGTCAGATTTCCACTTGCTGTTCACTGCTGTCTAGATTATACTGTGAAATGCACGTGGAGGTGAGACCTTTTTTTTTGCTAACCATACAGCTGGAAATCATGGTCTGAATGTCCTGGACATTCATGGGTAAGTACAGAATTAATTACTATAATGTGTTTTTAAGTGTCTGATGAAATTACAGCACAAGGTTACTCTAATCATACTGTAGCTGCTATTCTAATTACGTATTTGATGCAAGAAGGGTTCAGACCAGGCTTCCATCAATGTTCTTTCATGAGGATTTCAACCTCTGTAGCTTGTTTTTTTACACAAATTATACTGTCATGGGAAAATTTTTATTCCAGGAGTTGTAGAGATAATGATCTCTTATTCACTGAACTGTTGAAATTCCAGTTAATCACACTGCTGCTGTGAAGGTCCCTTCTCCATCCCCTCCATCATTTTCCCCTAGGTTCTGAGGCTCCTGGTACTAGCTCAGTTTGAATCAGCCCCAGTCGCACAGCCTCCCATCACAGATTCATGGAATCACAGAGTTGTGAAGGTAAAAAAAAACCTCTGGGATCACCATCCAACTGTCAACCCAGTACCACGATCATGTTTGTCTCTAAACCATGCCCCCAGGCACCACATGCATATGTATTTTGCATATGCACCACATGCATATGTATTTTGAACAGTGACTCCACCACTGCCCTGGGCAACCTATTCCAATGCACAACCACCTCTTCAGTGAAATTTTTTTCCTTATATCCAGCTTAAACCTCCACAGTACAACTTGAGGCTGTTGCCTCATGTCCTTGTCAATCACTACCTGGGAGCAGAGCCCAACACCCCTCTGGCTCCACCCTCCTGTCAGGGAGCTGCAGAGAGTGAGAAGGTCTCCCCTGAGCCTCCTTTTCTCCAGGCTGATTTCCCCCAGATCTCTCAGCCATTCCTGGTGCTCCAGATCTTTTCCCAGTTCCATTCCCTTCCCTGGGCACGCTCCAGCCCCTCAACGTCTCTCTTGTCTGAGGGGTCCAGAACTGACCCCAGGATTGCAGATGCAAAGGGCAGAGACTCCAGTCCCAGAGTGGCAACCTCCCCAACCTCACTCTAGTTTATCCAGGTCATTCCCAAGATGGATATCCCAAAACTGAGCACTCATCCTCTTGCAAGGGATCTTCCTGCACAGGGCAGGGCTTTGCATTTGTCCCTGTTGACTTTGGTGTGACTCCTCTTACCCATTCCCCCAGTCGACTGTTTTGGTGGCAGCTCTGCCCAAAGGGCACTTCTTGTCTTCCCTGGCTTGGTGTTACCTGTACACTCCATGGAGAGCACTCCACCATCTCCTCCAGGATATTGACAGTGATTCTTCCTCTGATTTTAAACATCAGACTCAGGTCAATGTTCACAGTTTTGGGAAGATAATACCAGCTGGAAGACAGACATTCAGAGATTTCATTTTCCATCCCATGGGGGAACTAACAGTTTTTAAAAGTAAACAACAATTTATTCTCATTTTATCTCAAGCAAGGCAATTCCTCTACCGCTCTTTTGCCTCAAGTCTCATCTTTACCTCTTTCATTGACTTCCCAGCAAGGCTCATCAATTGACTCTAAGAGTCTGCAAGAGGGGAATATTCCCTTACCATAAAATCGTAGAATGGTTTGTGTTGGAACATTAGAGGTTGTTTAGTTCCAACTTCCTGCCATGGACAAGGACACGTTCCACCAACCCAGGCTGCTCCAAGCCCCATCCAACCTGGTCTTGGACACTTACAGGGAAGTGGTAGCCACAATTTCTTTGGGCTTACTTCGTCTTTTTTCATTACATATTTCTCCTCTGAAGCTTTTACATCATCTCTGCTTCTCTCCTTTTCCTTCTCATTGAGATCTTTGGTTTACTTCTTTTTCCTTAGCTTCCTTTCCTTAACTGTTGTTGTCATCCTTCTTTACTACACATCTCATCCTTTCTGTCTCATTTTTCCCTGCCATTTTCTACCTCCCCATAGCTTTCCTCTTTTCCATAATTCCTATCTCCTCTTAATGGTACTTTTTTCTTTCCTTAAGAACAGTTTTCCTTTTGCTACTGCTTCCCACCTGCAGTCTTGGAAGAGATTTTGATTTTATCAAGTCAGGGCATTCCCAAATGTTATGACCTCTTCTTATCAGTGCAACCATCAAACAGGTAAGCAGCCAAGCCAGGGCTGTATTTTGTGCAAATATAGACTCTAAAAGGCACTGTCAGGAGAAGAAATTCCCTCAGGTTGCTCATTTGTCTTCATTTCAAAGCACTTGAATTTCAAGTTCAAAACCAAGTAACAGGCAAGGAGAACCTAAACCTTCATGAATTCTCTCCTGAGGGTTTTCAGAGTCTTTACTTTAGGACCACTTTTTCCTTGTTATGGGAATTGGTCTACTAAATTATTCAGTTATTTCTGAAAGGCATGCTCTTGAATAATCCTGCCCTCTTCAAAAGAGGGAGATATTATAAAAAATTCATAGGTATCAAAACTTTACACTGCAGCTTTGTAAGATTTAGTCCACAACACAACTTCCTTTTAATCTATTAACCTCTTTCTAACTATTCTATTTTAACCTAATAAAACCTATTTTGACCTATGACTTCAGAACCGAAATTAAAAAAAAGATATTTTCACTACAGTTTTTGTAAAGACAGAATCACAGAATCACAGAATATTCTGAGTTGGAAAGGACCCATACAATTGTCAAGTCCAAATCTTAGCCCTGCACAGGACACCCCAAGAAAAAAAACACAACCTTTTTTTTAATCTTAATTTAAAGGCAAGTAAAAACCATAACTTAATCAAAATCCTGAAAAATCCTGATTAAGAAGAGTACTGTTTGTGTTGCAGTAGACTAGATAAGCTTAACAGAACTTACATGGCAAATTGGAACTGGTCTTATAAGAATAATACTTCTAAGAGCTACACTTCAAAGAGAAATATTTTTCAAAGAGCAAGTACAAAACAAACTTGTGAGCGACAGTCTTGTAATAAATGACACACACACAAAAAAAAAATCCACCAGAGGAAGAAAACAGTGAAATTTTAAGCTCTATCAGACAAAAAATAAAGGTATTGCATAAGATTTTTTTTAAAAAATCTGATCAAGTGACAGAAAAATGATGCAATTTTTACTTTTCTCCTGGGAATCATGTTAGAGGTCAGATTTCTTCTGGCAGAGCTGTTATCGGTAGAAAACTCACTGTCTACCAAGAGAGCCTCTGAGCTTCAAACGAGCGTGATCTGGAATCTGAATATATCCACCTTTTTTAATGTGCTTGGGGTTTGGAAAAACAAGAAAATAAATACATGGACAAATCCAACTAATGCAACAGGGGTTTGACTTAAAAAATATATAGCCAGTTTTAGATCAGATTTATAATGGTGGTTTCTGGTGAGATTTGTTTGTGCTTTGTGTGCGTGTGTTGGTGAGGATATATTGCTTTACGTGCACGTAAGCTTATAAGTTTATGTTGTACGTGTTGGATACTTAGTACACTATATTAATTTTGGCTCAAAATTTACTTCCAGGAGCAGATCCAATAAACTCAAATGGTTTGGGTTTCTGTTGGTTTTGGTTTGGGGTTTTGGGGTTTTTGTGAGTTTTTTGGGGGTTTTTTTGTTATTTTGATTTTGTGTGTGTGTGTGTGTGTTCTCTTCTGTAAGGTTAGTTGCTAAATCTCACCATTTTTGTGGTTATTCTGGACTCTGATTAATTGTCCAATACGTCCTTACTTTGGCTCAAAGGAACATTTTCTATCCCTTGAAAAGAAAGATGTTCATGACATGTCAGGTTTCCTTCATATTCCTGGGGTTTGTTCACCAGCTTTCCAGATTCAGCGGAGAACACAATTTTGCTAAGAACTCTCTTCCCCATGTCTTAATTAACAGTATACTGCTCTCCAAGAGCTATCAGAAGTTGTTAACCAGACCTCTCCTCTAGGCACTGGAGCACAAACAAAATTTGGATGCGCCCCAAGTCTGCCTCTTCTGTCCAACAAAGCTGCTTATTTACTTATTACAATTTAGATGAGTCAAAATCTTTCAGTCCACTTGTTATCCTTTGCTTTGGCAGCACAGAATGATTTAATCTTTTTTTCCTAGTAATTCTAGGCATAGGTGTTGTAGCATCTAAAGCTCAGTTTCTTTCCCTTTAATTTCCTCTCTAAAGCAATGTTTTAAAATGGCTATCTTTTTTGTCTAAATGTTTTGCTCTAACAGCATAAATCAAATCTGTCACACATATCTAAATTCTACATCCAGGAAGAGACAGTAAGAAATATTAATTGATTTTACTGATTCACAGTACTGTAGATGAGAACAATATTTAAAACCATACAGAAACAATGCCATGTATTCTAAGATTTGTAAAACTGCTGGATTTGTCATTTTATGGACAAAGCAGATAAGGCAGGTAGATTTATGAGTGACTTCACAAACTTCCCTTCTGGCAGGGGAATCGTGGAGTTAATTTGGCTTAGCTATAAGGCAGAGGAGCTTTATGTCTGTTATAACTTCTGCCAAATGGAAAGCCATGCTTAAAGCCTCTCCCTTGTCCAGGACTGTGGAGGGCTGCAAAGTGTGTGCAGTTTTTATTGGACAAAGGGATATAGCTGGAAAAACTGAGGAAATTTTGGGCACCCAAGCCCCTCATCAGATTTGAAAGAGCTGCTAGGCACAGCTTCCTCTGGCTGACAGGTCCATGATTAGTTCCCAGTACAATTCTGTACCACCAAAGGGCAGAAGCACATTTGAGGATCTGTCTTCACTCATAACTGGTGCAGTTGGGGTTTAGTAGCAAATTGTGTTGGGAAACAAAATGATTTTTTCAAACAAATCCACTAATAGTGACCCATATAGTTTGTGTTAAAGGTTGAGAAGTCCTTTTAATCTGGGATTAAGTCTTTATTTAAAATATTTAATCTGAATTAAATTTAATTTAATGTGGATCTCTTGGGCCAAGTGACTGCAGCTCTTGCACCCACCTCAAAGGAGCTTGTTGACAATGCTCAACTTGAAGATCAACCAGGCTTTTACCTCCTTGGTGTGCATGGGGATGTCTACAAAATATCCCCACCCCTATCCATTTACTGGTTGAAAGACAGCAATTCTCCTACAACACTGTATTTTCCCAACCACCTATTACATCTATTTTTTACCCCACTTGAGAGTAAGGATGCATTTTCAGATTTGTTGATGGACATTTCCCCAAGACCAGAATCACCTTTCCATGGAAGTTTTCCTTAGCCCCAGCCAGATCCTTTCCATCCCCTGCTGATTTCTGCAGAGACACCTCAAGGAACACAGCCTGGCCAGTCCCCTTCAACAAATATTTTGTAAAAAAAATGTGATATTTTTACATCTGAGACTGCCAGATGGCATATAGAGTTCTTTTTTTCACTGTATTCAAAGAAGATTCTTTTGCCTTTGGGGAATGGACCCAGTTGGTTTTCCTTACAATTTCTTCAGGCAGAGCACAGGCAGTCACCATGAAGGTCCCACTGCAATCAGAGTCAGCTCTTGGGACAGACACTTCCTTAGTAAAGGAAAACCTGTCTACAAGGAAGCCAGGACCATGTACGCATTTTGATTTTTTAACTGTAAAATAATAATATTGATTATTTCTTACTGAGCATTTTGTGTAACACTTGCTGTTGCAAAACGCTGGTTAACTCAAATACTTTGTGTCTAAAACACCTTGTTTAGTGCTGAGATGACAGTTAAGAAGAAGCCAGAAAAGTCTTATTAGGAATCATTTATTAATAGTTCAGATGATCATGTCTGCAAACACTGCAAGTAATAAAATGTTCCACTTTGGTGCAGAGAAAAAAGACTGTTCCTAGAAAACAGGCAACTTTTCCTAGAATACAGTGATTCAAAGAATTTATGGAACATCATAAATAATTGCCTCTAAATATGCTCTGAGCATCAATCTGTGGAAACAGAGGTAATGCAATCTTTGCATAACAAAAGGAATGTTAAGAAAACCAGTAGAAACAATAGCAATGCCACCTAGCTGCTATCCAGGGTTTTTCATGGCAGGTTTCAAAGCACAGAAAGGCTAGGAATTAGAACAGAGGAAATAGTGAATATATTTCTTTTGTTCAATTAAATGAAACTAAATAGAAATGTAAATCTGGGAGGGGGGAAATCAATTCAGGGTAAATGAAATATGTTATTATGCAAAAATGAAGAGTCTAATAAAATGAAATAGTTTATTTTATTTAGGAGCATTATGATACTTTTATTTTGCAGTCAAGTCTGAATGAAAATGCCATTTTCCAACTCAGAGTTTCATTTGACATCTTTACGGGGCAATTTGTAAGATTTTTACGTTTCCCTCCTGACATTTTCAAAAGAGTTGGCTGAGAGCGTATTTCTCACGGACCAGCAGGTCAAACCATGTTCAAGGTTACTTTACCTTGTTTCCACAATTACAACTGCATTTACCTCCCCAGTGCCCTCAGGAGCCAGGAAAAATTTCTTTTCTCTCTGCGAAGTTTTATTGCCATTTTCCTCCTCCCTCCTCCAACAGCTGGTGGGGTGGATGGTCCCTGGCAAAGGGTAGAGATTCTGCATGCCATGACCTATCTTTTTGGTGTCTAGAGGTATTTTCCAACCTTTTCCACGATTCTCTGATTCCTGCTTTGCTGGCATGCACAGAGCTAAAGGAGATGCCTTATTTGACAGCTAAAAAGAAATTCCTTCAAAACCAAAGTGCCTGGTGCATTGGAAGGTTTTTATATCCCACTGCAGCAAAATGGACAACTCAATTCATTAATTCCTTCCTTTGGAGAGGCTTTTGGGATCTGGGGGTGTCTCAGTTTGTTCCCATTCCCCACTTTCAATAGGTAGTAGGTTAGTACTTTGAGTTACCATTCAGGATGAAAATCACCATCCTGGGTTAATGCACTGTATTTAGGAGATGATAGGTGAAATTTAAAACCTGTGATGTCAGACTGTTATCTGACCTACTGGTCCCTTTTGAACTCAAAACCCAGGATTTAACAGGAATACTCCCCACGTTCCAGCATGAAAAATACAGTTATGTGGCAGACCTCATCCCATCTTAACTGGAAACAACAAGAGTCTGTACTTTCAGATTAAAGGCCCTCCTACTTTAGTAATAAATCTAACAAAGGAAATTGATTCGCTCCTTGGCAGTGGCCAGACCTTAGGAGAGATGATGGTGCCCTCAGTGCTGGTAGGAGACCCATCACTCTGCACTATCCATGGCTTGCACAAAACCACCCTCATGTGTGAAGAGCCCCTGCTTAGCACTTTTTTGGCCCTTATCTGGAATGAATAGTTAATGTACTTGTCCATCTTCAGCATACTTCCAAGATTGTGAGAAACCCTCCCATGTTTAGAAGGTGCCAAAAGTCACACATGACACTGTGAAGGACCAGGAATCAGAATGGGGAAAATCTCAGAAGTGGAAAAGGGTGTACAGTGATTGAACGGACTTTATGATGCAGACTTTATATGTACATTGTATATGTATGTGTGTATTATTATGTACACACACATTGTATGTTCCCCCAGAATTTGTATCTTCCGGGCATATCCTGGCCTGTTCACCTCCCTACTCCCTTGTTTCTCTGCTGATTGGCTGGAGGAGCTGCAGGGAGGAAACAGCCTCCATTCGCCCCTTCTCTCCCCAGTTCCTCCCACGTTCCTCCCTCTTTTGCCTGTGCCCCTATCCTGATTTGCTCCACCGTTTGTCTGTCTGATACCCCACCCTATGTTCTGGTCCTTTCCCTGCCTGAACGGATAAGAAGACAGCGCACACCTGAATAAATCATTCTACTTGCACCCTTCCTCTTGTCCCATCCCCTCTTTGGACCGCGTCATGACATCTCTACAGAGAAAACATGCAACGTGTCTTCACCTAGGAAGAAGCAATTTTGTGCTGACAGAGGAATGATTGTCCTGTATTTCCCCACTACCTGCAACAAGATATAATACATGACACAGATGTTCCTAGGTTTGAAGATGGTAACACATGCTCCTGTTACATTTCATATGTACGTGTTCATTCTGCGTGGAAGCATCACAAATGTGCGAGGAGGTATTTTGACTGCTAATAAACTTGACACGCCCAGGCAAAATTAATTCAAAATGGGTCTGATCTCTTGCAAAAGAATTAATAAGAAAACCTTCTTATAAAGCAAAACCTGTGAAATTCGGGTTATGAGTATGTGTGGTCTCTACTTACACTGTACATAGATACTCATTTTAAAATGCAGAGATAGGACCTGGTCCTACGCATTAGTATTTTGAAAATCTGTTATTGGTATGAGTGGAGGGTCAAAGCATTTTGTAACCTAGTCTCTCTGACCTCCTGGGAGACCTGTGTACTGCCTCACTTTCAGTCCTACCCTCCGGTTTCCCATGTTATACATACCTTATCTCACTCCTGACATCCATTTTGCAGCCAAACAATTCATTACCAGGCCAGAAAAACTGGAACATGAGCCACAGGGGAATTTTCCAGGTGGGTGGCCCCAGGATCACATTCAGTCTGGCTTGGATAAAGAAGGTTATTTTAGGCATTACCTATCATTCAATCTAGAACATTGCAATACGGATTTCTTTTTCATCAGAATGTAACAAAGATTGTAAAGAAAATTAAATTTTCAGATTGATGTGAATTTCAGAATAGAATTGTAACCTAACAGAAAATATAAGCTATGAATAGCAACAGGACAGGGAAATTCTTCGGCACATTTAGGAGGTAAGAACAAGACCTCCATTTGGGCCAGTCTTCAGGAATGATTGTTACTGGATTCTCAATTTTATAAGAAATGTGCTAGATGTAACTTGCAAAGGATATTGTAAGGAATAGGTCTTTTAACTTCCATCCTAATTACTGTGCTGCTGCTCCTTTAAAACCTTTTGTTCCCTAAAGCTTGGTGACCATGTTCCTGATCAAAAGGAAGTAATGTGATTTTTAAACCTGCAGAACTGTCAAGAACTGGCAGTGTGGATGAATGCCCTGTAAATAGTATTTGGTTTATACTAGATTTGTTTATTTTTATGGTGATGTGATTCTGCAATAAGGATACCATTTAAACCACAAATTGAAAAGATGACTATTAAAATGCCTAAGTTCTACAATGGGTATTTCTTTTCCATTTGAATTTTTCTTTCTTTGTTTTCCTCCCTTCCACTACCAGGTCACTGCAAGTCTGTATTTGAAATCAATAACTCAGAATTTTGCATTTCTACTAGCACACTGAATTAGGAAATTCTTCCATTTCCACATTTATGAAACTGGAATACTCAGACAACTTGCTTTATATCTTTGCTCACTGTGTTCAAGTGGGTTTAACATAATAAACAAAGGGTGTTATTTAGTTATGATTCACCAGGTCAAACCAATTATTGTTGGCTTCAATGAGGCCAACAAATGTGAGAAGAGTTGACAAAAAACCATGGATCTCATCTGCATAAATTTCCAATAACTTTGAGATTATTTTGTTTGAAAAGGAAAAAAACCTCAGAACTTATAATTGCCTTAATCTCTGACTTCATTCATTTCAATTCAAAGTATTGCAATCAGTGCCCATTCGTCTCATGATTTTCAGTTTATACACTAGCTGATTGCTGATTGCTGATATGCTCTGTCTGGATTAATTAATTTTGTGGCCCAATAATTTACACTATGGGTTTACAAAAATAGCGTGCACATCTGGATAAACTCTTGGGAGAAATTACTTGCTCACACAACGCACATTTTCCATCTGCAGCACCTGTACTCACCAAGAATCTGAGTTCAGGATTGGAATAGTAGGAGTACTGATCCAAAGCTCATGAAATCCACTGTTTATATTACTGTTTCAGTAAATTTATATTTATATTTATTTCAATAAATTAGGGACTTAATTACTTGAGAAGAGTTACATAGCATGGCGTTATGGGTTATAACATTTAATATTCTTGTGGTATTATCAATGCATACAGTGGCATACAACATGTAAACTGCCCTAAGTTGTTCATAAATCTGTTAATTTATAAGTGATTAAGCTAAATAAATGTACAATGGAAAAATAAATAAATTATTAGCGTCTCAGGGAAAACATCATTCCTCTGCCCCATGCAGTATTTTATCCATGGAGTGTCTTGCCACGTAAGACAGAGAGTGAAAGAGCACAATTGCCTTATAGTGTGATGGACCTGTCATGTGGAGGAGGTTTTTTTTTTCCCTAAAAGCCAAGAAATCAATTGTCAATGTCAAGTCACCCATCTGCAGCGTGACATTTGCATTGTGACTGTCAGCACAGCTTGGGGGGGACAAAGCAGCTCTTCACCCTTGGATCCCACAGCTGAATATGGACAAATGTAATACTCAAGTATTGCTTTCATGATGAAATAAAAGGTACCTCACCCATGAAAGGGGATTATTATCTCTGTTGTAGAAGCATGGCCCCTCGTTAAAATATTCATGGTCAAGTCCATCTCTTGTGAGACGGAGCAGTGAGAATTTCTTTTTGTCCCATAGCATTGTTCCAGTTGTCAGTGCCACATTTTAGTTTGGATCAGACTGTGGGAATTAGGAGTGAATCCAGTCAAATTCTCATGGAACTTTTACCCACTCTATTTTATCCTGTAATGTGGCATAAATAATAATAGTTCTTTTTTCCACACAACATTTTATGGATCACTAATGTTACTTTGCAGAAGCTAGTATTTCTTAGACTTACCTATGTTTTAAAATCAGCCTAACATTTATTATATTGTGTGTCGAGGACCAAGAATTAGAATGGGAATGATTCCAGAAATGGAAAAATATGTATAGTGATTGAACGGACTTTGTGATGCAGACTTTACAGTTATTATGTATATACACATTGTATGTTTCCCCAGAATTTGTATCTCCTGGGCATGTCCCGGCTTGTTCATTCCCCTTCTCCGCTGTTTCTCTGCTGATTGGCCGAGAAGCTGCAGACAGGAGACAGCCCCCATTTGCCCTTTCCTCCCCTGGTCCCTGCTGAGCTTCTCCCCCTGTTGCCCGTGTCCCTATCCTGGTTTGTCCCCCCACTTGTCTGTCTCATGCTTCGCCCCATCTTCTGGCCCTTTCCCCTCCCGAGCTGATAAGAAACCACGTGCGTGTTGGAATAAAGGATTTTACCTGCACCCCACCTTGTGCCACGGACCCATCCCCTTTTTGGACGGCGGCAATTGTGAGCATTTGTTATTTTAAAAATCTACTAACTAACGAAGAAACATTATTCGTAAAGGTCAAGTTGCAGGTTAAAAGCAAAACATTTTTTTATCTTATTATTTTATTTTAAGAAATCAAAATGTTGAAAGCATGTTTTCATTTCAAATTTTAAATTTTGAATTATTGTACAATTATTGTTTAACAATTATTCAAATCTTGTGTCGCTTAATTGTTTTGGGTTTTTAGCTCACTACTTACCCTTAACTGAGGAAAGTTACCTGTACACTGGGAATTTATTAAATACTATGGAAAATTCAGCCATTAAAGCATGGAGATGCTGAGCCCTTTGCTATCTATAGCATTTGGAGAGAAAAGATACACCATGTCTTAGTTACCACCAATTAGTTAATGTCAAGTACATGGAGATAATACTTTAATACCATAGATATTTCAATTAAAGAAGGGCATCCTGCTTCCCACGTATGGTCATGCTGGACACTGGCTGACTCAATAATTTGTCCTATTTTGAGAGGTTCCATTTTATCCAGTCATGCTGGAAATCAGGCAGTAATTTAAATGAGTGTAGATAAATCTTTTAGCTTCCTACAAGCACCAATGTGCAACAAAACCTGCTTGAAATAGAAAATTAACTAGGCCCAGAGAGCAACCGGCACATGTGCTTACACTTAACTCCATTAGAAAAGAAGGTCTCATTGAAACGGTCATGATGACTGATTATTAAAAGGAGCACAGTGAGAGGCACAGTTTGGTGTAGGAGTCCTTTTTTTAGGGACGGAAATTTGAGGGGATGACAGAAGACACATGGGAGAAGTTTGGGGTGGATCTGATTCCCATACTTGCTTTACAAGTAAGCAGAAGCTCTATTTCCACAGGTAAACGTCCATCAGAAGTTTCCAAGAGCTGCGAAGAATGCAAGGGCAGAAAAGAGCTCAAGAAGACAGCAAAATGTCTGGTATCCATGTCTTGTGTCCCCAGGCAGGATGCTGCCACAGGAGATACCCTGTCCAAGATTGGTTGCTGCAAAAGGGAATGAAAAATGTAATATCTGCATTCTAAAATTCACCATCTGCTCAGCAAACTGGCAGTATAAATTACAGCATCCAAACCTTCTACCCATTCCTCTGTTTTCTTCAGGTAAATGTATTTCCTGATATCTTGTCACATCTCTTCCACAGTGTGAAGGATTTTACACTCACAGTTGTGCTAATCTGAAAAGGTAGAGGTTTTATGTCTTTGTGAATAAGTTATAATAACTTTCAAAGGCATAGTAATCGAAAAAAAATACATGTTACTTGTAATGCTCCACACACAAAGTACCCTTTGGCAAAAGAACACATTAATTCATCAACCTCCAAGGTATTATTTGTAAAAATACATCATTTCCCATATTGGATATCACTCACAGTTAGCTGCCTCTTGGCCAGCAATGTAAAAACACATCTCTCTGTTTGTACTTTTCTTTTGTATACATTCTTCCTCTACTTCAGCTGAGGGGAATTTAACATTTATGTTCCACGTTCTTCCATGAAGCCTTACCCCTTAATTCATATATGTTCTGACAACATAATTCAAGTGCTTTATTTTAACAAGGACTGTTTTTATTACACTGTTTGGGATCTGGTGGGAGAAACACACTTGGAGAGTTGTCTACCTCTTAAAAATGTAGCTAAAGGCCTTTAAGGTCTTGTTTCTTGGACCATAAAACTTGTCCGTGATGATTGAAATGAGAATTCTGTTTGACCTTTTGTGACTTAATTTCACGCTTCATTTCCACTGCTGCCACTACTTTACTTCAAAACTGTAGCCGTATCTCTTGGATTCAAGGGGTCTGATGGATAGAGAAGTGTCTGTTCTGTGTCCAGCCTCTCCTTCTGCCTAAACCAATTACTCAGTTTTGATGCAAAACTTACCTTTTAATCATAGTAATTTTCATAGTAATTTGGACTCCCTGTCTAATGGGGCCATACATGGCAAAATAACTTTGTTTATTCTTAAATTACCTTTCCCTCTGTTTTTTAATGACAGAACAACCATAGCCTATAAATGTATATTTTACATTATCTAAATATGCTAATTGATCTACTGGATATTTCTGTTAATTTTGCTCTTGATACTCTGGTTTCAGTCATAAAGAGAGCAATGACTCACATCCTGGTGTATCCAACATGTACCTGTAATCAGTACCATCTGCCACTTCATGCTCTAATAAAACCATTGCTCCTTGTTCTTTTAAACCAGTGCTTCTTGTTCCTGTCCTCTATCTAATTCAGTCGTGGCGGAAACAAACACTTAAAACACAGATATATGATGAGCTTTCCGACTATAGCAAAATGCCAATGCGTGTTCTAAACCCAGGGCAAGAAATTCAGTTTCTCCAGAGCTGCAGAAGGAGAATGTTTCCTGATTTTCAGCCCAGAGCTACATTGCAAAGGGCAGTACTACAACTTCACCATAAGCGTTGTGGAAATCACCAGCAAGGATCATCATAAACCAAGTGGCACTTCCATCCTCTAGACCTTCAGATTCTGACATTCGTGCAGGGAGATAGCCACAACTGATTCTTTGAGACGTGATATGTCATGTACACATGCTGTAAAATAGTCATCCATAAATAACCAGAACATTGTTCCACTAATCAGGGCTCAAATGAGATTTTCCATCAGTCTGTCACTACAGGAAAACAGACTTTTTCTGTGTGCTTTTGTGCTTTACTTTTGAATAAGAAATGCCAATTGGAATCAAACACCATTTATCCAAAAATAAAATAATAGATAAGTTAAAAAGTCTAAGAACATTAAGTGTGAACATTCTCCTAACACAGGTAGCACAAGTAGAGGTAAAGGCAAAGAGGGCTGAAAGTCACTTGGGAGAGGAGGAAAAGTGATAAAACAATGAAATACACAGCTGTTTGAAAATATATGTATTTCTTATATTTACAACTTATGGGAAAGGTTCTGGAGATGAACCACTCCAGATCCAACAATAGCATGGGTTGGATGATGCCTTGCAAACACATAGCATCAAGAGCTATCATGCAGGCTGCTGCCTTATTGCCTTTGTCTTAGTAGTCACATTGTCTCTGAGCCAAACCACCGTGCTAAAGTGTGTATGAACACATGTGGGACACGCATTAATGGCTGATAAAATTACACTAACATTTGACGAAATTCCATCCAGCAAGTCAGGCTCCATCCGAAGCCTGACCTGAGCAATTTTGAGCTCTGCATCAGGTTAATTTCTGTTTGGATAATGAAAGTGTGAAGAAAGGAAAGGCGACCATGATTATAAACACGTCCCTTGCAAATCGGAAATTAGCAGAAATGTTTCTACAGCTCAGAAGTTTCCTGTTAGTTCAGCTGGTGGGAGCAGGCAAACCTTGGACTTCCCATGGGCTCCACACCACGGAAACCACCTGACTTCTGCTTAGTCAAAATCCATGGGATTTCGATCTACGAGAGCAAAATCTCTGAGATTATCTGTTAAATCAGACAAGTACAACTGATTCCTTGTATATTGTATAGAATGACAATTACTTAAGCCAGCAGGGCTGTTCTTGGGGATGTATCACTTCCAAAATTCCTGAAAGATCATCGGTATGGTGAACCATAGTGACTTTGCAGATAGATGAAAAAAAAAAAAAAGAGAGAGAAATAATACAGCTCAGGGTCAGCAAAGGAATAGCAGATCCACAGAGGTGTTGGGTGGCAGATGTGCAGTGAGGAGGAGGATGACAAGCATGAGGAAGAAGGCAGCAGCAATAACACATCCCTTCAGCTGCTTGGTTGTTCATCTGGAGCTGCCAGCTCAACCCAGAGCTCTTCCAGGCAGACTTTGGCCTGCTCATCAGCAATGGTGATAATGATGCTTCACACAGATTAAAATCCAATTATAGAAATAAAATTCACAGGCCTAACAAGACATGTTTGGTCTTATGGGTCAATTACCTCCTTTTCCTCATTGTTCATTTACATGTAGTCTAATTAGGTCTGTCTGAGTGGGATCTTCCTGTCCCCAGTGAGGCAACATTAGCAAGGGATTCATACTGAGAAAAACCACAATTAGAATGCTTGTTAATCAAGTCACCAATGTGTTTCACCTTGGCATGATGAGTTCCCCTGGCCAGCATAATTTCATTTAAAAACTGGCATATATATGTAAATGCTATCTAAGTATCCTTTAAATCTCAAATAATGCACTTGGGAAAAGGTAATGGGTAACAAAACATATTTTGGTCTGTACAGAAATCTTCATGAGCCCACTTAATTTTACTGGAGTAATGAAGCTCAGTATGTCTTCTCTCACTGTCATTCCAATCTTGTATTACTGTCCTGCTTAGACTACTGTCTTATCACTAAAAAAATTTGAAATATACTTTAATTTTAGAATAGCTTTAAAGTAAATAATATTATTTCCTTATATGTCTCTCCCTGGCAGTGTATATTTATTATTATTTACATTTTTAAGGAAGTGACTTTTGACTTTTTTTAACAGCCATCATATCCTATCAGAAATGTCCCAGAATTTAAGACAAACAAAAAATTGCCAAGGTAAAACCAAAGAACTTCTCCTTTCTGCTATGTTCAGATTGAAAGTCTTCAATAAGAATGTATTTCACTGAGAAAAGCATTTCTTTATAAGAGAAAGTAGAAGGGGACGTTAGAGATCAAAGGATATATTTTCAAATGCTGCCTCTTCCTGTAATGCAGATTCGGTGATTTGGTATTTGGATTATTACTTAGAGACTTTAAAGGGCTCCAGTGCTACAGATAAATAATTTTTGAAACCAAACCAAACCAAGAAACCAAACCACTACACCAAAGGAAAGTGCTGATGAGGTTTAGAAGTAACAGTAATGGCAAACTCTGAAAGTGAAGACATCAGTTGCAATGTTTCCATAGTGCTAGGAGCTGACTTTTCACACCACTGAAGATATGAAAGGTGACACTCAAAGTCTTAATTAAAACTGATCATGGAACAAGCTTGAACTCAAGAGCCAGCACAATCCCCACCCTAGAAGAGTGTCCTGAGCAAGGGCAAATCACTGCTTTTCATTCCTCTCCACTCCTCTACACCACTGTGTGACTTAGTGACTCTGGATTAAGTTAACTTCTTGTCAACCAGTTAACTTGAAGCAAGTAAGACAGGCTAACACTAAAGCCTGATGAGTACTTGCATTGTGTGTTACACAATATAAATATCTTTATAGTAATTTACAGTCTATAAAATAAACAACATGGTTACAAAATTTCTTAGAAACACAGGCAAGAGACTGGAAGAAAAGGCATGTTTCAGCTGCTTACACCAAATTGCATTTGAAAGGTTCTTGTTAATTAATGAAACCTGAGAAAGCACATGGAATCCAGCTTCCTAGCAAAGGAGCCTGTGAAAAACACACCCTCAGCAAGACAGATGGACAGAGAAAAAGTCCATCCCTGGAGAATCAGAAGAACAAAACAAGAATACCTGTATTGCTGAATTGCAAGAGAACCCCCGTCACACAGATCAGGAAGAAAAATGTTCTCTGATAAATGCAAAGATAATGGAAAGTCCACCCAGACTCTGGGAGTCACTTTCAAATGATTAAAATGAAAATGTAAAAAACCACCACGACTACAACAACAACACATTGAGGTAAAGGCACACTACCCAGTCAACCCTTTATGAAGAATGATTTCAAAAGGGAATACAACATTAATGATGTACCATTTGTCTTTCTGCCCAGTTATAGGAAACACAGACAGCTATCAAAGGAAAAGGGCCACAGTGAACTTTAAGAAACAAGTGTCTGGATTTAATCTGATTTTTTTTTTGGCTCTTGAGCACCTCTTCAGTTCCCTTAGTGAAAAGGTTCAGAGAAAAAAGAGAGGTCGTTGGCTGATGTGGTTTTATGGTCACTTTCTGCAGTCCCTGCTGCATCTGGAGAAATGAGAAAAATCACCAACTGGATCACACAGAACAACCTCATTCTCTACTTGTCCCTGGTAACTCATGAGTCTATTGCCTGGCTGACAAGTGATCTTTTCCTTGATTTATTGCATTGTGTCTGCAATTCTCCCTGCAAGGCAGGTCAGTAACAGGGTACAAGATCCTGCTTCCATTGGGAATTAGATGCCAAGACAGAGCTGCACTTTAATGTGTTCTAGCACTTTCAAATATAAAGAAGGCAACTACAAAACCCACAAGCACTATAGCAAAGAAAAGAGCTTGTTTACAAGGTCAGAGCACAGAACAGCTCAGTAGGTGGAACGGCCCCTCAGCTTGGATTACTCCAGGAACGGAGTAAAAGCCCTGTTGTGAGCATCCAGGATGCATACCAGGTGTTCTTGCAGCCCTCCATGTCAAGGTTACCTAACTGATCCCATTTGATGGAATTCTCATTAAGTTGGTCACAGAGAACAGCACTGGAGGAACTTCCTGGAGTCCTTCCATCCCGAGTTTCCTGTGACTCTGTAATGCGCCTTCAAAAACCTCAAACAGTCAGAATAGGAAGAATAGAAACAGACAGGCGTTTGTTGACAAAACAATGCCTTAGTTTACCACGGATGTGGACTGAAAACAGGAGGCGGGGAGGAAGAAAAAGGGATCTTTAAGTAATATTTCTGATACTTTATCCCTCTCATGCTGCCAGCCAGACCCCATTCTGAAGTGTCCTGACAAACACTGATCATCTTGAGCACCACAGGCCTTTCAGCAAGTTCTAACAATGGTGTCCTCATGTTAATTCTCAGTTTTGAAAGAATTTGAATATTTGGCACATCCTTCAGTTAGACCCTTGCAACTGAAAAGAAATAGTGTGAAGGTCAGACAGATATTAACGCAGACAGTGCTGGAAAGCCTGTGCCACCTCTGGAAAACCTTCCCATGAATTTAATTACCCTACCCCATTCCTGTCTCTAACAAGTGACTGGATCTGACTACTCTTAAATCTTTGGTGTCAGGCTGCTCATGGTCCTTGAATGCCTCTTGATGGTTCTGCAAGACACAGGCATTTGCAGCTTCAATAAAATGATGCGATCAAAAGAACATTAAGTGACAAGATAAGTAGTCCAAATAATAGCCTTTTGGCAATGCAGTTATGCTCAGCTGAAGCTGTTGAAACACAAGATTTCTGCACATCATCAGTTTATCTCAGGCATTACCACAGATATTGGTGGATGCTCAATGATTTTTATGAGTGTTCAAGGTCACTGTGCCACCCTGCATATTTCCAGCTTTCAAATGAAAAACTTTTCAGCAGGAGGCACCTCACCAGCCTTACTCCTCTCTCACGCAATATCAAGGCACACAAACAAAGCCCTTGTGACTGGAGAGTAACCCCAGTGATTTAGACACAGAGTGCATGACTTGTGGTTAGACTAAACAAGTATCTTTTGGAAAGTATCCACCCTAAGCTTAACATCCCAAATGACAGAGAATCTTCCAAAAGCCATGACAAGATAATTCAATGGTGAAAATCAGTCATACAAAAAGCTGTTTCTGCAGAAGACTAGATAAGTACTCTTTTAATTTGATTTTTTTCTATCTTCCCCTTTTAACTATGGGATATTATTATGCACTTGAATGCTTACAAAAGAACTTAAAGACCTTAATTATAGGCCGAAGGTGAACTACCTTCTAAATTTCTCTTTGATGAGATAAATGCATGAATTCCTTAAACTTCTCAAGAGTAAAATCTTTTTACAGACCTCAAACCATCGTCATTATTATGCCCTTACTGTCACTCTTTCTTATGTAAACACTCAGGTTTTTTAAGAAATAGTTTTATTCTGCTCATCTTGTGCATGATCTGCATACCCTACCTACTTCAGGGTGTCATTTCCTTGCTTCAGCTGAGTTAAACTTCATTGTGATGTTGACAGTGGCTAGTTTCGCAGATAAATCTGGATCAAAAAGTACTGTTATCTGCCCACACTGAAGAGATCAGACATTGTATTACTTTGCTTTTATTTTGCTCGTAGCTAATTGCATACCAATGTAACCATAGTCCTTGGCCTATTTAGGATAGTTCCTAGTTAACATAGGTCACAAAATATACCTGAAACACAGGGAAATGCTTTGGCTCATAGTCTGTGCTTGCACAGCCACTCCCCAAGAAGTAAGCAAATAAATTAAAGCTTGCTTGAGTGAAAAGCAGGTAAATCTTTAATGGCAAATATTGTCTTATAGAATTACCTTTTTTCCCTCAGGAACATCTGTCTTTCGGTGTACTTGTTATTGCATTTAAGCCTGGGGGTTGCACAGCACTATTTGAGCAACAGAGTGCCACCAAGGTCCTTTGGTCTGTCATCTCGATGGAGTAAGGGGATGGAGATCTGTGTGGCAGCAAAGGCACAAGGGTTATTAGTGTGTTAGAAACCACAGAAACACCTGAGAATGGTCACACAAGAACTAGAGATTCTGTCCTCCCCCCAAAAAGGCAGCAGGATGGATAACCCAGTTGGAGAGCATCTACACTACTGCAAGCAGCACGGGCAGCAAACAGAAGGAGCTGGAAGAATTGCTGCAGCAATAAAACTAGGACATAGTTGTAATCATGGAAACATGATGAGGTGGTGGGCAAAACTTGAATGCTGCAGTGGATGGCCATGAACTCTGCAGAAGGGACAGGAATATATGGAGAGGCTGTGGCCCAGCCCTGTGTGCTGAGGAATGCCTCTATGGTCTGGAGTTTGGTGATGATGTTGATAGAGTTGAAAATGCCTAAGAATGAGGGAAAGGCCAACAAGACAGATATCCTGGTAGGAGTTTGTTACAGACCACCCAACCAGAATGGTTCAGTGTCTTTACTAATGATCTGGATGAGGGGAGCAAGCTCACAGATAACACCAAGTTGGGTGGGAGTGTTGATTTGCTGAGGGCAGGAAGGGTCTGCAGAGGGATCTGAACAGGCTGGATCTGTGGGATGAGGCCAGCAGAGCCAACAAGTCCAAGTGCTGGGTCCTGCCCTTGGGTCACAACAACCCCATGGAACACTCCAGGTGGGGAAACGGGTTGGAAAGCTAGAAAAGGCCCTGGGGGTGCTGGTGACAGCAGCTGGACATGAGCCCAGGTGTGCCCAGATGGGCAAGAGGCCAGTGGTCCGTGTGCTGTCCCAGCCATGGTGTGTCACAGGCACAGGGCAGTGCCCATCCCTGTGCTGGGCACTGCTGGGGCCACACCTTGAGTGCTGGGGGCAGTTCTGGGCCCCTCAGACAAGAGAGATATTGAGGGACTGGAGCGTGTCCAGGGAAGGGAACAGAGTTGGGGAATGATCTGGAGCACCAGGAGTAGCTGAGGGAGCTGGGAAGGCTCAGCCTGGAGAAAAGGAGGCTCAGAAGGGACCTTCCCGCTGTCTGCAACATCCTGACAGGAGGGTGGAACTTAGGGGGTGGTTGGGCTCTGCTCCTAGGGAACAAGGGACAGGATAAGAGGAAACAGCCTTGAGCTGTACCAATGGAGAGTCAGGTTGGATATAAGGAAAAATGTCCTAATGGAAAGTATGGTCATGCATTGGAACAGGCTGCCCAGGACAGTGGTGGAATCACAATCCCTAGAAGTGCTAAAAAAGATGTGGATCTGGCACCTGGGGACAAGGTTCATCAGTGAATATGGCAATGCTTGTTTAGCGGCTGGACTCAGTGAGGTCTTTTCCAACCTGAGTGATTCCATGAGGTATGAATATCAAGTTGCCATAAAGAGAGGCATTAATGATGAAATCATTAGTGTCTGCACACTATCCTTGAGAAAAACCTGATCTTAACTTGCACCTCTAAGATCTATTGCTGTGTCAGTTGCTGTTACCTTCCTCAGGTTAAAAGGCAATCACTTGGGTGAAGGAATATGGCCAAAAATTAAAGGATGGCTTTGTTCAAGAAGCTCTTCTATTTAGTCTGAGGGGAATTTTCATACAATGAGACAGTGAAGCATGACTCTATGGATTATGTCATGTTCTATGAAGTCATCAGTGCCACTGAAGATATTGGAGGTGTGATAAAATAATGGAAGAATCTTGACAAATTTCTGTGGCTAAATAAACTCCAGATGTTAGCTGTTCATACCATCTCAGACAAGTATGTGCTGAAACAGTTGTCAGATAAAAGCAGAAGCTTGTTGCAGCTGGTAATATCCTTTGGTGAGATCAAGCTTCAGGAACACAATGGCACCATTCAGTGCAGGAATTACGTCATTTGTTGCTGCTGAGATACGGTGCTCTCTTCACAGTGATCTTTCTTTATTCAGTGTGCAGGAGGTTTTGGAGCTGTGCAAATTCATCTCCTCCCAAAAAAACTCTCCATTTCCTAAGACCCATGTAAAAGAGATTTCAGCAGAGCCCTGTTCCACACCTCCAGCTTCTGCTATCCCATCCTGCTACAAAAAGTTGCTGAGGATCTATCACTGTTAATTTCTTCATCTGAAGGTAAAAACTCCTTATCACAGCAAAATGACACTCTGTGTGCTTTGGCTTGTGTTTCTATGTCATCGGTTTTACATGCTTACTGCAGAGATTGTCCTTCCAATAGCTGATCTGGCAAAGGGAGCCTAAATCTTTGGGTTAAATTTTCCCCTTTGAGTTCCCTCTTTAGTCATCACTCTATGTTGACCAAAGCAGTTTTTAACATCAAACTACTGTGAACATCTTTTAATTGGTTTTTACAACCTTCTTTCAAGAAAGAAACTCTATGAAGGAACTAAGTTTTTCTCATTTAAACAGTTATTTGTGCTACAGTATTTGCACTCCTATACAAAGTGGATTCATCGCTAATATTAAACCACTCTCACTTGAATGTACTTTAAATAACTAAATTGGGACCAACCTGCATCATGACAAACTTTTTAACACATAGGACAAGGAGGTAAGATGTTACAGTAAGCTAACAGAGTATATAGATAATTTAATTATTTCAAGCAGCCTGGATCTGATGGGTTCTACAAGGGGGCCGAGAGGTTGTATAAGGAACCTTCTGAATCTTTATTTCCCAGGAAATTCACAGTCTGTGGGCAAAGAACCAGAAGAGGTGAAAAGGGCAAACATAACGGAATAAAATGGAAGAGTGGGAGAGGAAAAGAGAGGCACTAGATTAAACAGTCATGCTATGTGTTCAACCTAGATGCCAGAAAAAAACCCAACACACTGATAAATAGACAACAGTTGTGTCTAGAGGAAACCAAGACAAATCAAATAAACTAGCTCTTGTCATTATTCCATGAACTTTGGTACTCTTGGAAAAGATCATGACTTAATTATAGCTTTTAATGCCACTTTATAGAAGATTCTAAGCAAACTCCAGAAGCAAAAACTGCCAGAGATATTATCCTACTGGGTTACTATTGGTAACTCCTCTTAAACTGAAAGAATCTCTCAAGTAAATTTTTACACACATTTGTCAATGTTTTAATAATTTGATTGCAATAATTTTCTTTTGATTGAAAGTATTTTCCTGAAGAAAATTGAAGAAGGTACAAAGTACACATATGAAATTTGCACAAAATAATCCTCAAATGATTGTTGCTGAAAAGCAGTAAGATGAAAATTTTTTTAGTATTTTGAAAGAAAAAAGTAGGGCTTATACTTGTGTTCGGCAGGAATGATCAACTGTACAAATAAAGGAACAGAGTTTGTGGTTGGAGATGAAGGAGTGTGGGATCAGACGGTGGCTCACAGGTTGAACATTCTGTAATAAAAACGAGTTAACACTGTCCTGGATCACAATGGCTTTCATCCTGCAAAACAAGTGAAATAGTCTTGTTGCTCTACTGGATGCCCTCAGTTGGTATTTTTGCCCAGTTTTTGCACAGAACTTCAAGAAGTGGCTCTACTAAAGAGTATGAGGAGAGAAAAGAACAATCAGAGTTCTAAGAAGAATAACTTGAAAGGAAGGACTAAAATTCTAAATAATTGGTTTGAAATGTTTCATAGACATAATATCTTGGGAAAAGCCAAGACTCAGGAAGATCTGGAGCAAAACACCATGAATTTTCTTTTGAGTTCATCGCTAAAGAAGTTAAAAGGTCATGATCACAATCTCCACGTGGTGCTATAACAAAGTAAAAGCTGAGTATTTTTTATCGGAGTTATGCACTGGATGCTTGTCTTTTAGGTAGCAACCTGTAGCTTTTCAGAGTTTTTCACATCATCACATGCCTACCACTCTACCATGCAATTATTTTATAGATAATTATTTCACTTTGCAATTTTTTTTAAAAAATAGGAACATTGATATTTGTTAGCAAAAGAACATTAATATATTCTCACAATGCCTTATCATGGAATAAATGAGAATAAACATATGTAGAATAGATACATATACACACATGTAACAATGCGCGCACTTTTTTTTCCCCATTTTTCTTCAGTTCCTCTTCGTATTCTGGTGTGGAACTTGCACTCTCTCTTTATTGTCATATTTTCCACTTTGGAACATCATGATCAGCCCAAACCTAAGCAAAGACAGTCAGGCAATTAACCATTTAGAAAACCCATCCCAACAGAGACTACAGGTTTTGAATACTCATACCCATGTGTTTCTGCTGCCTTTAATTTCATGGAGCAACACCTTTTCATTTTCATCTTTCCAGTCTCTGATTCTGTGGTTAGATTTAGGCGCCTACACAAATGCATCTAACATTTAAAAGTATTCAAAAGTATATGTATATCCATAGATACCCCAGCTCTCCTCCACAGATGCTCCCAAGAGAGTAGGTGTCTCATAGGTCCTATTACATATTTCTCAGCTTCAATCAAATGCCTCTTGACACTCAGAGGTGTCTAAAAGGGTATTGGAGAGATAGAATTAGGGACCTGAATCATTCTTATTGATAACACATTTTTAGCTGAAGAAGAGTTTTATTTAAGTCTCTTAATTTTATTTATATCTCATTAAAAAAACCAAACAAACAAAAAACCAAACAAACCCCCCAAATAAACAAAAAAACCCACCCAACAAATCCATGATTATTTCATGAAATATCAATTATGTACATTATTATTTGTAATAAAGGTATCACAACAGCACAGAGCAACAACACAAAACACCCTTCATGGAAGTCACTGTCATACATGAGGGGCATTTCAGCAACTGTTCATGTTCCTAAGGTCTCCACAGTACAAGGTTGGGTAGATATATCAGAAATCATGGAAAGGTTCGGGTTGAAAGGGACCTTAAAGACCATCTTGTTCCAACCCCCCTGCCATGGGCAGGGACATTTTCCACTATCCCAGGTTGCTCCAAGCCCCGTCCAACCTGGTCTTGGACACTTCCAGAGATGTGGCAGCCACAGCTTCTCTGGGCAGCCTGTGCCACGGCCTCACCACCCTCACAGCCAAGAATTTCTTCCTAATATCCGATCTAAACCTAATCTCTGTCAGTGTGAAGCCATTCCCTCTTGTCCTGCCACTCCAGGCCCTTGTAAAGAGTCTCCCTCTATGTTTCTTGTCGCCCCTTCACAGTCTGTAAGGTCATCCTGGAGCCTTCAGTCCTGTTTAATATCTTTACTGATGATCTGGATGAGGGGACTGAGTGTACCATTAGCAAATTTGCAGGTGACACCAAGCTGGGGGGTAGTGTTGATCTGCTGGAAGGCAGGAGGACTCTGCAGAGGGAACTGGACAGACTGGAGAGTTTGGCTGATTCCAAAGGGATGAGGTTCAACAAGGCCAAGTGCCGGGTCCTGCACTTTGGCCACAACAACCCCATGCAGCACTACAGGCTGGGCACAGAGTGGCTGGAGAGCAGCCAGGTAGAAAGGGACCTGGGAGTTTGGATTGACAGGAAGTTGAACATGAGCCAGCAGTGTGCCCAGGTGACCAAGAAGGCCAATGGCATCCTGGCCTGGATCAGGAACAGTGTGGCCAGCAGGACCAGGGAAGTGATTCTTCCCCTGTACTCAGCACTGGTGAGGCCACACCTGGAGTGCTGTGTCCAGTTCTGGGCCCCTCAGTTCAGGAAGGATATTGAGGTGCTGGAGCAGGTCCAGAGGAGAGCACAAGGCTGGTGAAGAAACTCGAGCACAAGTCCTATGAGGAGAGGCTGAAGGAGCTGGGGCTGTTCAGCCTGGAGAAGAGGAGGTTCAGAGGAGACCTCATCACTCTCTACGACTCCTGAAAGGAGGTTGTAGCCGGGTGGTTGTCGGTCTCTTCTCCGGGGCAACCAGCAGTACAACAAGAGGGCACAAAGTTAAACTGTGCCGGGGAGGTTTAGGTTGCATATTAGGAAGAAATTTTTTAAGAGAGAGTAATCAGGCATTGGAATTGGCTGCTCAGGGAGGTGGTGGATTCACCATCTCTGGAGGTCTTTAAGATGGAATGTGGCACTTAGTGCCATGGTCGAGTAACCACGGCAGTGTTGGATTAAAGGATGGACTTGATGATCTTGGAGGTTTTTACTGACCCAGTTGATTGTATGATTGTATAACTGTATGGTTCTATGATTCTATGACTCTCTTCTCCAGGCTGAACAATCCCAACTTTCCCAGCCTTTCCTCACAGTAGAGCTGCTCCATCCCTCTGATCATCTTAGTGCCTCCTCTGGACTCACTCCAGCAGCTCCATGTCCTTGCTGTTCTGGGCCCCCAGGGCTGGAGGCAGCTCTGCAGGCGGGGTCTCACCTGAAGGTGCAGAGGGGTAGAATCCCCCCCATCCTGCTGCCCCCACTGTGGAATCAGCCCAGGGTACAGGAGGTTTCTGTGCTGGACCATGTCCAGCCTCTCCCCCATCAGTGCCCCCAAGTCCTTCTCCTGCTCCATCTGCTTATCCCCAGTCTGGATTGATCCTGGGGGTTGCCCTGATCCAGGTACAAGACCAGCCCTCGGCCTTGGTAAACCTCAGGAGATTCCCAGCGGCCACTTCTGGAGCTTGTCCATGTCCCTCTGGATGGCCCCATCCTTCAGGTGTGTCACTGCACCCTCAGCTTGGGGTCACCTGCAAACCTGTTGAAGGTCCCTCAGTCCCTCTATCTGTGTCATTAATGAAGATATTAAATCACACTGGTCCCAGTACAGACCCCTGAGGGTGTCACTGGTCACTCAATGTCACTTGCAACTTGGCGAGCTGGCATATGTTGAGCAACAATGAGGAAGTGGATTCAATCTGAAGTCTTGCTCAGCAGAGCACCTGCTCCTCCTCTCTTAATATTTCATGTTTGCTACACCAATTGCATTTAATTACACTCCTAATGGTACAGTCTTCTGCTGGGACTCAGCAAACTGTTTAAATACTCCTATTTATTAAGTGGTTGCATCCCCTGTCACGGGTTATACACATATTGCAAATAGCGTCATGAGAAGTCACCACAGGGCTTTTTTGCTCCTGGAGGAAAGTACAGTAATTAACTTTTTGACTGAAGTCACCAAGAATAAGGATTTTAGAAAGGACTTGCAGATAACTAAGTCATATTCAGATGAGGACACTAAATAAAGTAATTATTCAAGGTGATATTGTCCAAGGTCAGCATTGAGGATGCTTTTCAGTAATTCATATCATCCTTTGATGACACCTAAGTGCTCTCCCTCCCCTACTCCTTATAGGTGCTGTGATCCTGGATTCAAAGGGGGTCAGTTCATTGACTTCTGCTTTCTCTTGAGGAGTTTTAGATTACAGAGACATCCAAACAGTCACTGAACATCTATAATCTATCTCAGTGTTATGTTTCTTGATTGTGTGAGGCTGGTAAGCCCTCATACAAAGCTGAGACCCCAAGGCTAAGTGTTACATTCTTGAGGACACACAAGCATCCTCTAATTCTTTGTAGGATGGGTTGTAAATATCTCCTCTTCTGTTCTTACTCTTTCCAGCTGACAGCCACTGAATTAATTCCCATGGTTCATTATCTTGGTTGAGAAATCGCTGTTGATTTTAAGAGTGCAGAAGTTCTTCCACAATGTTCCCTAAAATTGCAGGTCAGGCTACTCAGCTATTCAAGCTCTGCACATCTGATGCCCAGAAGAGATCAGCAAAGAAACCTTTTGCCCTCATACAACAAATCATTCTTCCAGGTCCTTCAGCAAACAAGGCAATTTGATTTATAGCAATGAAGTGTATCAGAAGCAGAATCAGAGGCAAGGACTGTCAACAGCAGATATTGCCAGAACCAGAAGCCACTAATTGCACAGTGGTAAATTTGCTTTCAGAAGTCTGTCACAGTGCTCAGTTACTCCACAGATTGCTGAGTTGCAGTGGTAGTTGTACATAGCAACTACTTTTCCTGTTTAAATAAGCCACAAATGCCCAGAGACTGTTTCAATAAATCACAGTCAAGAATTGGGACTTCATTCAAGGTGCTCTTTCTCATTCACAGCCAGCTTTTACTTGGCCTTTCATTTTATTTTTCTGCTAATATTTATTTCTCCTTACTTTCAATGTGGTCAATTTCTTTATTTGGTTTCCCACACAGACATCTCTCATACTTCTGCCAAAAAGCCTAGGTAAAAAAAGTGTTCTTTTTTCATTTGTGTTTAAACGACACTAACCAAGGCCCACAGTTGTATCTGTATTTGTTAGCTACCTTGAGCAAAAAGGGAATTTATGGGTTTAATTTTAACTCTGTTTTTTAGTGTCACATTTTCCACTAATGCACTCTCTACAATGTCAATATTTTTTCGTATATTTTTATATTTTTCCTAGACCAAGGAACAAACACTTGGATTTGCTCATGTTTGGCTGAGTCCTTCCAGAAAAAAACACTGCGCACCTTGCCATTTATTTGTGCTATTTTTTTTTTAACGGTTTCTACACAGTTTCTCTGGTATGGAATAAGTCTCCAATTTTCCTAACCATAGAGATCATCTGTCAGTACAGGTTTTTTGCACCTTTGATTTCCACTGAAAACTTTCTTCTGCCTGAAATCACAGTCCCCAGTTTTAATAAAAAACTCTGAATTGATCAGCTGATATTTCTATGTTTGAAAATATAATAAAAATATTTTATAGTAATAATTGATAATTATTAAAATGCTTGATAATAGAATAAAAATGTGCTAATAAGCATATTGATGGGTTTAAAAAAGGAAAAAGAGAAAGAGAGTCATGTAGTGAAAAGAAGGTTTTGTCAGAATACCACAGATAATTCTGTCAGTTTTATCTGATTGACAATAATAAAATAAATGAGGAATCAGAGGAATCAATACCTTTCGTCACTTGTAAATAGTAAGCAATAATACACATGTACCAATATAAGTTTTGATTTTTACTCTTTCTGTGAAAATCACCTGCATAACTGTTATTCTTCAGCACTGTTCTGGGGAGTTCACACCTGATTCCTCTCCCCAAGAAACAGAGAAAACATGTTCCACTTTCTGCTGCTCCCTGGGGTCCTCTGAGCCACAGCAAAGCTCAGTGCTGGCAGTGGTCTCACAATATTAGTTGCTGCTATAAGCTGAAAAGCTGAATGGAAAGTCTGTGGAATTATGTTTAGAAGCACACATGTGAACCATGAACTCAAGCATTGCATAAATTTGGTCAAAGGGGTGGTACGGGACAACTTGGCAAGGGGTGAGACCCCTGAGCTGCAGTCTCAGGGTGCAAAACGTGTCCACCTGCAGGTTCCCTTGGAGGCGGCTTCCTTGTAACAGCACCCTCTTAATCAGTCTCAACCTTACTCATCTCCCTGTGGATGTTCCAGTCTTAGGAAGGTGAAATCCTCCAGGACATCCTTCCTGGACAGTGGGATCCTCAACCTGACAGAGCTCCAACAGGTGAATATCCTGAATATCCTGGTGTGTAGTCCCTGCCTGAGGATGGGAGAGGCTCCCAGAAGGAGAGAGGTGGGCACTGTGCAAGTGGGAGAAGTATCAGAAAGGCAGTGGAATCACAGGACACAAACAGTGCAATGGCCTTTTCATCTCAGCAGTGAAGGCAAAGCAAGGGAAAGCTGCTCCCAACGCCAGGGAAATGAGAATCTGGACCCTCCCTGCTAGCAGGGATCGACCAGATGAAAGGGAAAGGAGGCAGCAGCTGAAACAACAGGAGCAATGGGGGCGGAAAAGAGTGGAGGGAAAATGGAAACAAGGAGCAGAGGCTGCTGGAGCAGGCAGAAACAATTCAGGCTTTATTTTCTGGGCTTTGGGATCTGAGCTTTCTTCTCAGGAAAAAGGATTTATGGAAAAAGGAATGAGCAATGCTCTGAGAGACTGCTTCAATGTGATGTATGTCAAAAACTAAAAGTTACGAAGTACCATCCTGCACACAGCTCTTCTTAGTCACAAATCCTGTATCCTCCAGGTTTGTTTTCACCACGTTCACTATCCAAGGAAACAGGGTACACTCAGTACCTTTGTTTTCTGGGAGTTGCACTTTTGACAATATTTTTGTCACTGAAGCTGTTAGTGCTGTAACTGACCATTTGAAAGTAAAATATCAACTTTGTGGCACCAAGCTGGCTCAACTAATTGTTTGTCTCCAAGCAAAGTGCTTTTGGAAGTTTCCCTCTTGAAAATAGTTCATGATGTTTTCTTTTTTTTTTCTTTTTTTTTGAAAACTGAAGAGTGAGTTGCACTTATCCACTTGCTTTCAGTTTCAGGTCTTTTCCTCTCCCATTTTATGATTATTTGGGTTTTGACAAATGTTATTTGGATGTTTGTGCCTGGTGAACACTTATAACCTTTTTTTTTTCCCCCACAATTGCAGTCATATAAAGATTACAAGGCTCAGGTAAGCCTAATTTTTTTAGATCTCTAGTTTCTGGCTGCAGCCATTCCTCTGAATAGGAGTGGATTTAAACACCAGCCTTCAGGCTTTTCTGAAACATGGTATGACTACACTGAGTACCCTGATTTTTACCTAATAAATTTTTATCTTATTACAAACTCCTTGACACAAAAAGCTCCTTAATGAGCAGCCAGCAGTGTGAACAGTGACAATAAGTGATGACTAGGTGAGCAGACAACACACAGTCAGTAGCCTGATGCTCCTGTGGCTTATCAGACAGTGCTTTAGCCAAAAGCTTGATCTTACACTTATTAAGTAACATTTTTCGCTCATTAAGGCACATCTTCCAGGAGCATCTGTGGCTGCTCTCCCCACACAGCCCCACTGTTTTGGAACATCTCTGCCTGGATCTAGAATACCACCACCATTACTGCCATTGGGATAACGTCTTTCCTCCATCTGAGTTTCATTAGCTGACCCAACTGACACAGACACAAACATGCCACAGATATGAGCATGACATTCCCCAAATAATAATTTACAGAAGCTTTCATCATTTCCACCCCCTTAAACTGCTGAACTGACTGCTTTCAGTTTGTACTTCAAAGGCGGTTTTTAATTTTAAAGGTTTCTTTCAAAAAAAAAAGCTGGTGGGATTACAACATAAATACATTGTATGTTAGAAATCCATTTGCAGAGGAAATAATATGCTATAAATCTTGAAAGATTTGATAAGAATCCAAAGCAGTCCCCGGTCTAGTTATAAATTCACCATCTCACAATGGCAAAATAGCTCACTCCACAACTTGCTCACAAACTACCCATTCTTGGAAAAATCTAAAGTAATGGCAGCTGGTAAAATAATTAGGATCATTCATACATAATTACAGTGCGCATCTGCAACTGTTCTACCACCATCAGACTACATAGTAGAGTATCCAGAAAACAGCTGGATTAAGTCTGCTCTCAACTTGTTTTTTAGGATGTGAAACTGACAGTAAAATTCCTCCAGCTTGATGAATTCTCCTGGGCATTTGGAGGTGGTCACAGAGGTAGCGGGAAGAGCAGGAAACATTTAATACCTTCAACCTGGTGTGGTGATAGTTACCTCCCGAACATCAAAAAAAACAAAGTAAATTGTGTCTTTTAATAGCTTACTGTTTAAAAGAGAAAATATGATTAAACATCATCTTTGTCATTGCACTGGGCTCAGACTGGGCAATGCTCAGCTATCATGTCTGACATGAGATAGTGTAAGAGCATGAAGTGTAATTTACCTCCTTCTGTCCCAGTTTCTCCCTTTTCCTCCAGGGAACCTTTGACAAGGGTGTCTTTCTAAGCAGAAGAAAGCTGCAGAAGCACTGACAGAATGCCATCCTTGAAGAGCTCATGTTCAGAAAGGAGGGTGACAAAGCATGTAAGAAAACAGCGTTATGGACAAAGTCCTCAGAAGCATGGTCATATATCTCATTAATACACTGTTTTGTGTCACTTGTGAGTCTTTTTCATATTTTCACTGGTTTTTCCTCCCCGCTTCTCTCTGCACACCATATTCCACACACATATCTGCTAGTGCTTGTTGTTATCCAGGTCTCTCTGCACACAAGCATGTTCACCTCAAAATGGTAGCTCATGGGAAGTGGTCTTTCCTGAGATCAGGAAGGGAAAGGCACAGTCCATCCAGCTTCAAATTATATTACTCATTTGAAGACAGCTCCAAACACCACCTCTTGGAAATGTCCAATATGTTGTAAAAGTCACAGGCCCAGATGACAGAACACTGACCAGAAACAAAATATTTTCTGTAACTAAACCCTATACATCTTGTAAAAAATTCAGCAATATTTTAGTAAGCAATAAGCAATCTTCCATTACTCTGTCCATCAAGAAGAGCAGCTGCTCATGGATCCACATACACACTCAGAAATATATTTTCAGACATAGTCACAAGGGTGATAAGACAGAAAATACCGGAAATTGTGGAAAAAGAAGGTGACAGTATCACATCATGACAAATACTAAAAAGACCAAAATATACTCATAATCCTAAGACTGGATATTCAACAGTCTAAAACCCTGAAAATGTGTTGCTCAAGACCTTAGTATTAGCTGAAAAAGAAAAAACAAACAAAACAAACAAACAAAGCCAACCAACCAAACCAAAAAATCATCACCAAGAACCCCAAAACTCCGGGTTTTTGCTATGGGGACTGGTAACTACAGATTCCCTTCTCTTCTTAAGAAAATCCCCAAATACCAGGAGGAATGCAAATGGACATTTTGCATACTTCAATCTTATAAAGGAAGTCTACCCTGTATGTCTTACAAAGAAAACATTACACCTATTATCGTTTTATTGACTTATACAGGAAAATGCTCAATATTATTTATATTCTAATTATTAGACTAAGGTGTCAAATTGATAAGATGAAGAGTGTTTGCCCTTTCTGCTTATCACATTAACGAAATATGGTTTTGAAAGTGGATTTTCTTTTCTTTTGCCTCTTTTCTTGAGGAATTGAGACATTTTCTGCATCACTAAGCTGTCTCTGGCACTAGAATTTCACAGTCACAGGAGGTAACTGGAAGCCTGTGACTCTTCCACGTTTTTGCAAATTGTAATTTAGAGCACAACAAGAACAAAATTGCATTTTCTTCCTCACTGCACTCTCAGTAAACCTTTTTAAGAGATGTACCAGGGGAAAAACAGGTATCTGAAGGTACTGCTACCTACTACTGTGAATATTTTGCCATCTACTACTATGGATATCTTTCCGATCACATCCACCAAGATTATTAACTTTCTAGACATGATTCCCATGTATGCTAAAAGCAGGTTCTCTCTCCAACAAGTACTAAAAATAAAGCTTCTTGATTAGAAAATACAGTTTATCACTGCTGGAGATAGGTATCCTCTGTGGAGTGCTTTTGTTATAGCTTCCTGAGTTCAAAACACACATGGGAGATTAATAACTCCTTTCCCATATGTCTCTCCTTTTCTCAAACTCAGTTTTTCTTTTCCCCAAGCAATAAATTATCTGTTCAGCCCCCTTAATAATCTGTTTCTCTGTTAAATAAAATATGCTGATAGCACCTTCTGAACACGGAGTACCTTAGGAATATGGAAAATTATGGAATGTAGAAAGTTGAAACACACTGTAAGAAAGGAATACAGAACAGCTACTGGAAAACTCTGCAAATGTGACTTTGGATGAAGTCAAGATACTGAAGACAATAACAATTAATTAGATCAATAAATGCAATTAGGCATCCAAGCTGATGAAATCTCATGTAATGTTATTTCTTATGGAAAAAGAGTATTATCTACAGCCAGAGGTGTTATGAGTACAGTATCAGTGATAAACATATGCAGCCTGGAATCCAAAGTAGAGTTTAGGTTGTTTTGCGGATGGACCAGAGAACCTGAAAAAGATTTGGAAATTAATGCCTTATATCAAATAAGGCAATTAATGGATGAACAAAGCCCAGAAAATTGCAGTCTATGCTTTGGACACACTTCCTGCAGTGGGGAGAGTGTGATGCTGCCTGTTTACCAGAAAAATGTAGAGCAACAATGTCCTGGACATAAAATTATACATTATTTTCACCCTCTTACAAAAACTGTTGCTCAGCTTACTTTCTTGCTGGTTCCTTCAGTTATCAACCCTTATAATAGAAAAAAAGAACAATTTTAATCTTGGCAACTTTTTAATCTTGGCAACTTTTTATTGGAGGTTATAAATATTACTTGGAAGATCCTAACTCCAGTTTCTTTTGTACCCAGTTATAGAATAATAATTTCAAGGCAATTGGTCATGCATTTGCCTGTCATATTCACTGAAATGCCTCATTTCAGACTTGATCTTTGTGTCCCAGACAAAAAAAACCTCAAGTCTGATAAAGATCCAAGCAATACAATTACCAAGGATTTGGGTTGGGAATTTTTTAGCCCAATTTTTACTATTTACAAGTTCAGTTTCTAGTCTAAACTACTTATCTAGACTCAATAGTCAGCCGTTACCAGAGGAGACAGACAGATAATATATTCCATATTAAGATATATAAGTTGAAACACTTCCTGAAAGAACACAATGTTCTCCAAGAACAACAAGAAAGACCTCAACAAATTTAGTTTACATTAGATACTTATCTTTTGGACAACTAAAGCTCATTGAGATAATCCCACCAAAACTACCGAGTCATGACCCTTCCATGTGCATACATATATGAAACTTTCCTTCCATGAGGAAAAATCACAGGAAAAAGTATTTAATCTCTCCTCTGTGGCCATATGTTTCCCACTAAAAGTTGGCAACACAGTCCTTGGATTCTGACCTAACGTGAGACTTGAAACAGAGGATTTTTGTCATGACTTCAGCACCAGGGAGCACAGCCTCAGCACCCTGTGTGTGTTTTGTGCCCACAATCTGCCCCAAAAGAGGTGCTGAAAGGGAAGAGGGAAGGAAACAATGGCAAAGTTATTTCTATGACAGAAATCAGGCACAGTACATGAGAACACAGTTACTGTTCAGATTTTGGCATGTCACAGTAAAAAAAAAAGGTGGTGTTCTGGCAACGGGAGTACCGTGTAAGCATGAGGTGCTGGTGGCAGAAAGCAGAAGGAGGATGTTCTGAGAACTTGTGATTTGGATCAGGCCTTAATTCGCTTTCCTTTTGTCTGAAAACACATGTGATATGTAGATGTATCTTATTACGGCCACACATTCAGCTATTGACTAATGCTTATTTTTACAACAAGGGAAACATCCGTCCATTTGCTGAGGTGAACATGAATATCTTGTTTTGTTTACAGATTAAAAAAAAAAAAAAAGGGAAAAGAAAAAAATATCTTCCCCCCTGCCATCCAAGAAGAGAAAGGAGAATAAACAAACCTCCATATCCACTTTCAGGTTCATGCTGATCCTGGTACATAAGAGACTTCTTCAGGAACTGTGAACACTGTTCAGCATCTGCTCTGTTGTGTTTGTGTGGGGCAGTAAGTTCATCTGAGCAGCCTGACAAAGCTGTTCAATAGCCTGAACTTCCTCTGAAGACAGCAGGAGCAGTGCTTGGTGCCTCCTGCTTGAACTAAAAAACAATATAACAATAACACAAGAGCAAAACTTGTTCATTTTACTTTATCCATGAAATTCAGTGTTGAAGTGAAAGTAGAATGCAAATGTGGCAAGTACCACTGTATAGGCTTAGCTCTCTTGATAGAAAAATAGGTTTAGAGAATTTCTACAACTCTAGTTAGAGATCCAATGGGCTCTGTCTCCCTAAAGCAGATATAAGTGAAAAGTTCACAAGAAAATTAAATTAAATTAAATTAAATTAAGGATTTGCACGAGTCTCTGCCTATCATTTCACATCAAGCTTAGCATTCTCAAATGCTAAAATGGTAAATGAAAGTACTTTTATCTCTTTGGGCTGTAAGGGGGCTAAGAAATTGTTGCTGTCCAGGACTGAACATACCCCAGGCCTAGGGGAAGGGTGATGATAACCAAGAAGAGATGCAGAAGGTGGGCATGAGAAGAAGCACCTCTGAGCTTTCAATCAAGGAGCATAATGGAAGAGAGGAACCTCATGCCTGGAGCAGCTGGGACACTCACCTGGGATGGGATAAACAGCAGTTGGTCCCAGTTTTACAAAATTTACAGTCCAATGGTAAATGGTTGGTAAATATTTAAACCAAACTTTAAATGTTTAAATGTTGGTTTAAAAATTTACCAATATTTAAGTGTTGGTTTCCCTATGTGGAGTCTCACTTTTCTTCCTGCTTCTCATACCTCACATGTCTCCTTAAGCAGGGAAGGGGCACAGAGGTTTAGTTTGCAGGAAAATACTGTGAAGAGCAGAGGAAGCTTGGAGAGAAGAGTTTTCAAGTTCTGGTTCTGTGGAAACAAAATACACAGTTGTTTCATGCCAGGAAATGTTTTTTGGTAAACAGAGACAGCTTGCAAGATTTCTGATAAGGGCACTTTTACTGTACAAAGCCTCTAAATTTAGTTCAGTGCATGTACCTCATTGTGCTGTTCCACAAAAAAACTTTATGGAGGGAGAATGCATCTCACAGGGAACTTCTGCTATTATTGGATGTATCCACATGGTGCAAGTGGGAGGCATCCAAAAATTTACCTCTTTATTCCACACTGGCTGCACGGTCTCTAAACATCATTAGGGGTTTTTAGAATTTATGGTACACTCTCACTATTTATAAGTTCAAGTGCCTTCATGCTGGCTATAAAATACATTAACTCTCCTGCAGCTAAACACTTTATTGAGTCAATTCCAAGCTCTTGTTGGGCAGTATCTCTGGAAAAAGGAAAAAAAAAAAAGAAATAAATAAAAAGGAAGCAAACCCCAGTTTATCACTTTGCCATTAAAAAGCCCAGCAAAAAGCAAGAGTCAGCTTACATGAGAAACTTGGTCTCAATTAATTGCTGAGTAGTCTTGGCTCAGTTGACCCTCTTTCATTCAAGAGCTCAGTAGAGATAAAGGGGAAGTAGGGGAAGCACCAAGAAGCTGTTTTTAACAAGCTGCCCCAATAGTCCTTAGTCCTGCATCCAGATACCTATGTCAGTAATGGGACCTCTTTAAGACATCAGTGAAGAGCTGGCACAGTAAAATAATTATCTGTCTTGTCTTCTGTCCTCCTAAACTTTTATTTTCCTTAATACTGTCTTATGTAGATGTGAAGAGCTGATGTTAGCACCACAATAAAAAGACTGGGACTATCTGCTATCCAGACCACAGTTCAGGATGAGAGACTGAAGAAGAAAATCTGAATGCCTGGATGCAGAGCTGGTTAATTGATGTATGTGGAGCAGCAGTAATTACAGTCTGCCCAAATTCGTATTCAGAGGATTTATCCTCCACATTGCTCTTCTCTGCACACTCCATGCGTTTGTTTTGCTGACTCTCAGGGACCACATGCATGTCCAAAACCCTTAACTCACTTCCAAGGATGATTTTTCAACATTGCTCTGGGGATTGCAGGAACCCCCGTGGCATTGGGATGACAGGAAGGTTTGGACTGTGGAACACTACAGGGGTATATATGCAAGGTGGCTGCTCCAGCTACAGCCCTTAGAACAACCACAACAAAAAATTAAACATCACCATCGCTCAGCTGTCACGCATTTGAAACAAATTTGGGACTGAGTCATGAACTAAGGCAACCTTAGCTGTGAATATCCTGATGAGGATCAGCAGCATCAGAATTGTAAACCTAGACTGTCGTCAGAGGAGCAGAAGGAGGAGATCCTTGGGTAGCTAATGCCTCACCAAAGCTTGAGAGCACTTTCCTGGAGCTGTTCTTCAGGATCTGGTGTCCAGAAACATATCCTTAGGCATCACCCACTCACTGTGGTGAACAGTTATTAGTTTTCAGAGGCAGAGCAGAAGGAAAATTCAGACCAAAGTGCTGAACAATCACTGGAGACATTAGTGTCAGATTCACTGGATGAGAGTTTTAAACCATGATTTCATGGGATTTCAAAAACTTCAGCTCAACACACTGGCTTAGCCACAGGAGGAAAATGTCCAGCTGTGAAGGCCCAGGAATCAGAATGGGGAGAATCTCAGAAGTGGAAAAAGATGTCCAGTGATTGAAAGGACTTTATGATACAGACTTTACAGTTATTATGTATATACATATTGTATGCTTCCCCAGAATTTGTATTTCCCGGGCATGTTCAGGCTTATCCGCTCCCCTGCTTTCCTGCGGATTGGCTGGAGAAGCTGCAGAGAGGAGACAGCCTCCATTCACCCCTTCTCTCCCCAGTTCCTCCCACGTTCCTCCCTCTTTTGACGGTGTCCCTATCCTGGTTTGTCCCCCCACTTGTCTGTCTCATGCTCCACCCTATGTTCTGGCCCTTTCACCTCCCGAGCTGATAAAAGATCGCGTGCACACGTGAAAAAGGCATTCTACCTGCATCCCACCTTTGTGTCCCGTACCCATGCGGTGCCATGGTCCCATCCCACCCCCTTTCAGACTGCAGCATCCAGTACTCTCTAGCAGAATACTAGGTCTTTGATACAGGCACAGGCTATGAACCAAAACCAGTTTTGACAACTTTTTTAGTGAGTGAACCATCATTATGCTTACTTTTCACCCAGCCCACAATAGGCCCATGTATGGTTAATAAAGGCCTTCAGCAAATTATACCATTCATGGTGGAAATACAGTTGACGTTTGCCTGTGGCTGTATTGGTGTTGAGTTTGGATTTTCCACAGCGTGTTTAATCAAAACAAGCCAACATATTTACATACAGTAAATTTCTCGTCCCCGGGGGTCTTGATGCAGAAAGGAATGAAAGACCCAAGCACAGGCACTGCTGGAACCTTTTGGCTTGTTGGTGCAGGCTCAAAGGGAAACAAATCATATTTGTCAAGGCTGCTGATAATAAGCAGGAGCATGCAGCATCAACACAGAGCTGTCTTGTCCATCTAGAGGCAGGTTACAGCCCAGTCAGAGAATATTCAGAAAATGGTTGATTATTAAAGTTGCAGTTGATGTTGATGCAGGCTCTTACAGAGCATCCCATTCTGACCCTCAAGCTGAGGAACGTGGCAGAGTTTACATTAAAAAGGAAGAAAAGTAAACATGTAGGACCAAATGAGGGGCAGACACACTGAAAACAACACAATAAAGCCAGGCATAACCATGTTTCCTTTTCTGGATAACAGTCCAAAAACTTCAGATAGCCCAGGAAAAATGGCTGGATTTTCTTCTCCTAAGTAACAGTTCAGCTCTAATTGGGCCTCCAAATTAATTCTTAGCGGTGTAGCCAGCATTAATTGCTGGTGAATCATCAATCATCCCATGTAATAAAAGGCTCATCCATGCATCTTTAAATCACTTGACGCAGTTTAAATCTCCCATCTGCTTTCATTCTTCTGCCTTCTAATAAGTCTCAGTCTCTTGCAGAGATCCAGTAGTTGAAATCAATTGTGTTCTTTCTATGCCACTATTTAGCCTGGTGGTTTCAGCTGATATGCTGCAGCCCCAGGCCTGGAAGTGTGTGGCAGGCTTAATTTTTTTAGCTTAGTAGTAAATTTTCATTGGTTGTGGAAGCTGTGAGTCACAAAATAAAATTACTTACACTTGGCGTGTTTGTGCACTGTGATGAAGCTTTTGCAACATCACAAGAGACACAGAAATCTGGACTCCTTAACTGTGACTGAGCTGCTGATAAAAACCAAAATGTTTCAAGAGCCACGCTTTTTACTCCTTTGTTTTACAGACAATTAAGGACCAATGAACATTTGAAAATATATCTCTGCCACCAGGAAAATAAGGTAACATATCAATATTTTGGTAAGATTTGTTGACAAAGTCTTCTACAAAGTCTGGACTTCAGCACAAAGAAAGTTTCTTTAATCCACTAGTGTTTGTGTCTTGATGCCTAGTGCTTCCAAAAGTAAACAGAAGAATCTTTGTTTAGTCTCAGTGTGGATCAAAAGATTTATTTTGCAGCAGGAAAGGACAGGTCTTATTAATCGTGGTCCCTGTGAGAGTGCAGTGATACCCTTCTGTCTTCCTGAACAGAGTAAAAGACGTTTTTTGATTTCTTTTTACACTGGAAGAGGAGAGTGGATTAAAAAAGAAAAATTTGCTTCTTTCTTCCTAATTCCCTGAAAATGCTATCAAAACATGCTATTGTTAACAATTTATATTGGAAAAATCAGCTGTAATCAAGACCATATTTTCTTTGTGTACAAGACACATTCAACTGCGTGTTAACTGGGGAAGTGCTACGTCTCCAGCTCTCCTGAGGCTGACCTAAATCCATGAAATTTAAAGAGTGGTGCCCTTTGGCTGCTGTTAGTTTCTTTATGGTGCCATAAAGAGTATAATGGCGTGTCCTTAGGACAGAAGCCTGCTACCGAGACCGAATCCAATAGGAAATGTTTGGGAAGGTCATAAAGTCAGAGCAAGCACATCTCCCTTATATTGCCCAGCATAGTGAAGTTCATTGACCTGGTTGTTCCTTGACTGGAAATTCTGTTCTCCCTGGATAGAGGTTTGTACAAATTCATCAGATGCATTTGGAGCCTAATTGTCCTTCGGATGCCCATAATGTCCCATAGCACCATGTAACTTGCACTAAAGGAAAAATATATATAAACACTCATTTCTTTTGTCTTAAACTTCATGCCTGATAATTAATGGGATTACTTTCTTGGTCTGGCTGCAAGTATGTTAATGCTAGCACAAGGGATGGCATGAGCAGAGTCAGTGAGGGGGAAACAGGACTGTCAGCTTTAGAACCAGAGTGAATTTAGAGCCATTCAAGACAGTCCCAAAACCACAGGAAGCTGCTGTGACTCACTCAGTACAAGAAACTCTCTGAGTGTTTCCTCTGTGAGCACTGATACAAACAATTAATTTAACTTTCTGCCAGTCCTTATCTTCCCCAAGTGCTCCAATTATCCTTTCATCTTCCATTGCTCTTGCAGACAATTTGGAAGATATATATGTTTATAGAAAGGGGTTATTATTAATTTTTTTGCCTTTAAAAGTTCTTCCTTGAGACCTCTGTATTCCTTTTTCTCTTTCTATTTTGATGGAGCTTCCCAGTTAACCTCACTTACTTACAATCTTTTCTAGTTTCCCTGGTTTTTTTGCTGTACAAAATATATTTCTGTTTATTCCTGATAGATTGCCTTACCAAACAGCCTTGTTTAAACCAGTATTGAATTGTTTTTTCTTTCCAAAGTAGTTTTATTTGATTTATTTATAGAGTTGTGCTACACTGGACTGCTTTAAAAAAATTTCAGGACCACCTGCAAGTATTTTGTTTATTCTTTTGGCCACTTTTTTCTACTTCTTCACCATTTTAATTCAAGTTATTTGCTTTTAGCTAACACTAGTGGTTGGTTTCAGGAAGCTATCATGTCTTACATCTAGGTTTTTCCATCATGTTTTGTTGTGACATTTATAATTTAGGAGATTTTCCATTCCTTATTTCAGAATCTGCAACCCACTTGTTCAGAGTTTCTCTGCCATTTCGTGCTTTGTGCATGTACCAATGCTGAGCAGTTCTTATAATCAGACGGCTCAAGGACCATGAAACCATTGAAAGAAAATTAAGTATCATGGATAACACAAGCAAGTACTTGTAATGTCACAAGGGCGGAATAGTTTATAAAGCACCCAACAAAGCTCAGTTGGCTTTTGCAGAGAAAAGCTGGTTAGGGATGAAACTTTCTCCGAAAACTCAAGGCCCTCAAACAATTTGGACCTGATCAGTGCCAGCTTTCCTTTTGGACAAAGATTCAGCTTTTCTCCCATCTTTTCAATCTTTCTCTCCCCTCTCTCATTGTGGGCACCCAATCAGCTCTTGGCTTTTGCCAAATCTGAAAACTTCGGCCTGGGTTTTAAAGCCCATTACCCTTGAAAGGAGAAAAAGGTCCAGTGCTGAGACAGAAGTGGTGCAATGGGAAGGGAAGGACTGGTGAAGTTCAAAGGTTCAATACCAAACCACTATAAATAACCAATGGAATCATATCTTTTCCACACCATGACACACCTCTAGCTCAGTCACCTTTAAAAGAAAATCCAATATGAAATGGTCTTTCCTTTGAAGAAGGTGCTCTGTGTTCAGAGGTAGCTCATGTCCTATGCAATGCATGAGCTGCTGTTGCAAAGGACTTTTTTTTTTTATTGAACAGTAATGCCTTGTAAACTCTAGTATAAAACTCCAGCTGTCCCTTTACACACTTGGCTTTCTGGCAATCATTCAATTTTTTTTTCCCCCTTGAACAGTCATAATTCATATACAGAGCCAGACACACACATCCTTTTTTTTTTCACTAGCTTTGTCCTGATTTTTGTTGCACGGTCCTTTGGGCAAAATGGGTGAAGCTGGCTTTATGAGCTATAAAATGGCAGGATGTAAGGATTCACTTGGTTTTGATGTGTTAGTAGTATTTTACGGATAAGTTGTGAAGAAAGCCATCTAATTGGGTTACTGGGAATAGTGCATGTGCCTGAAAAGGATAAAATAGATCTTTAGTCTTGTATTCCTTCATGCATGGAGTGTGGGGTTACTGAAGAGCTAGAACTCATTCGACTGACATGGTAATGTTCAATTAAGTGAGCAGTGAGCTCACTGCTCACTCCCTCCCAAGTATTGATGGTTAATCAGCAGCAGCAATAAACATGTCACAAAAAATAAATTCAACTGAATGATCATTTCAGTCAGAGATGGACACTCTGACCCTTTCTACCAGAGCCATGGCTCTCCAGCTCCCCTGCCAACAGTGGAGTTAAGGTAATTTTGCAGCAAGAAAAGTGGAAGGAAGACCAAGCATGCAACAATGAGACTGAAAATCAGGGCTCTCCTTATATCATCCTCTGGGAAGTCTCAGTTCCTTATAAAGTATTTTATACTTCGTAGTTTGCCATGGGCAAAGCAGTCAAGACACATTTTTGGCTGAAGCAGTTCTTGTGTTTGACTTGTAGTCCTCAAATAGGATTTTCTCTTTTATGTCCATTAAAATAAAATTTTTTAAAAGTTAATCCAATAAACTGTTTTTTAATAAATGAACATCCTTACTTCCCTCCCTCATAATAATTCTACTAAAGGCTAAAAACTAGATGAGTCAATTGAAATTGCATAACACCTCCCAGAAAACATTCTGTTTGTTACAGAGCAGAAGCCAGATTGGAGAAGGTTTTAGACCATTTTATTTCACATTTGTTGTCTTTATGAGAAGCTGCTGTAATAAGTCTTGTTCTCACTTTCAGGAAAACCATTCACAAGGGTTTATCTAACATGAGAAAGACTCTGCCATGAGCTTCTGACTTACCCAGGACCACCTCACCTCCAGCTCCTCTGGATGTTCTTGGCATGAGGAAGAGGTAAGGGATGAGGAAGAGAAGAGGACAAACTACACTGAAATCTGCTTGTGCAGCATCAGCATGTGGGTCAAGAGAAGGTGTTATCTGCTTCCCCAGCATTTAGAATCTGGGACCCACACATCCCTGAGATGAGGTGAAGGGACACCAGCTGCAGTCCCATGAGGGGACAGCCAGCTTTGCACCATGCTGCCCCTGAGACAAAAAGCCCTGCTGGATTGGTTGTCCAGATGCTACATATCCCATGGTGCTACCAGGACCCACCAGAGCTCTGTGTCACCATCACTCAGATGTGGTCCAGTCACACCTAGGGAAACCTGGCCTAAAACCTTGCAATAAGTCTTTCCCATCCTTTAGCAGCTGCTCTCACTTACTCTTACAACCATAGCATCTCTGTATGTAATTTAGATTCCGGTAGATACCCTTCTATTTTTTGGCATCCCTGAATTGCTTCCAAATTTCTTTTCTATTTAGTCTAATAGATGTAAAACATTATTTAGATTTTCACTCATAAAAATGACCAAAAGCAGCTGTATCTTCACAAGCTATTGGACGTCAACCAAACCTAAAGGTCATTCTGACATATACTAATGGGAATTCATTTCAAAACATAGTCCCCATTAAAAAAAAAAAGACTGCATTTCATCTTATCTGAAAGATCTACTTCTATATAGTTAAGCTAAAGCTTTTATTAGAATTCGTTAAGAAATTATTACTTCTAAAAAGAGTCAATTATTTTGAACTGCTGTAAAAGCAAACTGTAATTTGATGAAGAAGTACATCACAGAACTTTCCTGTGTCTCTCTCCATGGAAGAGGTTGAAGACAACTCAGGGTTTGTGTTGGTGCACTACAAAGATATATAGAGGGGAGGAACCAGTGTTTTCCAGCCTCTTACGAACACCTGCTTAGGGGAACAATCATGTAATTCCACCATCATCTTAGTCTGAGGGCAGGAAAACTGTCCTGTGCCTACACACACATTGCTGACTCACACTCAACCAACCATCCAAGGTTTTGCTGCCGCTTGTGTAGAATAAATGTCATATCTCTGATGTTCTCCTTCCTGTTTTGTCCATAGAGTACTTTCTTGACTAAGCCTTGAGTAAAATACAAGGCATCATTTTTTGCCCCCTTCAAAGTGAGGAGCATTTGTATAGTTTCCTTTACTGAGAATTTTCTTCCTGAATCAGTCAACTGAGACCCGTCACAGTATTGAACTTTACCACCAGGTTATCCAGCAAAGGAGGATCTCCCAGAAGAAAGTGGAATCCATGGCCCTACACAAAGCTTTGTTTCTGGTAGCAGGGCTGAACAAGGCAATGTGAAAGGTGGGGCAGCTCCCCAGCCTTCTGGTCACAGGCTCCCAATCCACCTGAAACTTCTCTTGAAGGAGTCTTGTGGAAGAAAGTTTGCAAAAGGCTGCCATGGCTTGCTGGTGCTGCTCTTTTGCGGGAGGGAAAAGCCCATGTAAACAGCTGCTTTATCTTCAACTCTGGGAGAGGCAGTTAGAACTAAGTGAGAATGTGGAGACTGAACCATCTGCAGCTTGTTTAACTATTCCCATTTTAAAGGTGAAAAATAGTTTCAACAAAACAGACATTAATAATCAATGTTGTGCCAGAATTTTTTCTTTCTTTCTTTCTCTCTTTTTTTTTTTTCTTTCTTTCTCACCTTGCCTTTCTTTCTTTTCTTTCTCTTCTTTCTCTTTTCTTTCTTTTCTTTCTTTCTTTTTCTTTCTTTCTCTCTTTCTTTCCTTCTTTCTTTCTTTCTTTCCCTCTTTCCTTCTTTAGTTCTTTCTTTCCCTCTTTCCTACTCTCTTTTCTTCTTTCTTTCCTTCTTTCCTTCTTTCTTTCTCCCTCTGTGTTTCAAATTTTCAGGTTTCATAAGGTTTCCTAAATTTCCGGATTATGATTTTCCCTTTCCCTCGCTGCTTCTAAGTGCCACTTATGAGGTAAAAGGGAGAAGATGAAAAGGTCAGGATATTAAAAAAAAAAAACCACACAGATATTTTGTGACACTAATTCTGTTTTCAAAAAATAATATATTACTCCTCAGTAACACTCATATTATTTTATGTCCATATGTTTGATTACCCATAACTGAAGAAATATCCCACAGCAATCAATTCAGCATTATTGTGGTTAAGTGTATCATCAATTTTTAGGCTGGAAGGGATTCCATTTTGTTCACATTTATACAATGCAGCTAATCCACACTGCAAACAGGAGCCTTTCAAAGAATCCCAACAGGTGTAGTGTTTACAAAATGAGTAAATCCAGAATTTGCTTGATCACCAGCAACAGAAAATAAAGAAACCAGACAAAATCAGTAAGCCTTGAATTTACACCAACTTCTGTTTCCCCTGATTGCCACTGTATAACTCAACTGGAAAGAAAGACAAAGATATTTATGTATTATCTCAAACAGCTCTCAAAGTCATAGTAGAATTTACCTAGTTAGCGATGATTCTCATTCAAGTGGTTTTGAAACTTGACAGACTTCCACTTTGGGTCACGTTTCCCAAGGCAGACCCAAAATAGGAATTTTCCAGTTGTAGAACGCTCTGCCTGCCAGACCTGCTCCAGCTGTGGCTGCAACTGCCTGACAGGGACATGTGACAGGAGGATATCCCAGATAATGCCCACAAAAGCAGAAAATGGCCATTCTCCATTTGGAGAAGATCTTGTCAGGATGGTGGGCTGTGCATGTCTCAGGAATATGCACATACAAAAAATATGAAGTATATGAATAGTATATATAAAAAATTATCAGTTGCTGAGCATTATTTTTGCTGGCTTGTCCTCTGTTTTCTCCAGCAATCAGCATCGTAGGGACTGAGATAACAGCTGCCCAGGTGCAGTGGTCTTAACCCACCTTTAAACTATATATGTCCCATGAATACATCTCAGCCCTTAGACAATTAATTTCTACGTCTGTCTTCCATAACATCCTGCACCAATGAGCTCAGTTTTTAGGGAACCACCCAAAAAAATTGCCAAACCTTTTTTCCTGAGTGGTAATAACTACATTAAGAGTTTGACTTTAGGGTGTGTATAGTGAGGGATTTTTCTATAGGTTGAATTTCATCAGGTTACCTACTAGCCAGTCTTCAAAAATATTCCCAAAAATCTTTGCAAATATGTATAAATTCAGCTGTCCTGAAACAATTGCATATCAGCAAGTTATGTCACTTCTTGTTGCTTTTTCATACCACTTATGAATATACTGAATAGCCTGGATCCCAGCACTGACATTGAGAGACATTGTGAAAAGTTATTATGGACTTCTATTTTTTCCTGTGTATCAATTCCTCAAGAAGATTTATGCTTTTAAATCTATTTCATAAGGAGATTTCATTCAAGGAGTAAAAGTTCAAGTAAAACATTTTCTTCCTCAATGAAGTTGAATGTGTTTTAAAATATTGAGTTTATTTTCACTGATAGGCAAAAACACCTTTGTCAAAGTGAAACAGCTTTGAAAATTTCAAACTGTTGTGTCATTTGTCTACTTAGTGTCTGTATTAGGCATTTTTATTAGACTCAGAATTCTGCAGAGATCTCTCTGAAGAGAGATCTTCCAAGCAGTCCAGCATCTGGAAGTTTTTGAGATAATTGGGGAAAAAAGGTGAGATACAACAGAGGAAACAACACAAAGCAATGAGACAGGTGTGCAATTCAGTAAAGAGACTAAGACATTTCAAATCTGTTGTCTGCTGATCATTGCTGGCCTTTAGGAGATTGCTAAATGACTGCAAATCCATATTAAAGTGGACTTCACTTATCTCCAGAGTGTTTTCAATTACATGTTTGATGACAAGGCTACACAGTCTACATGAGAAATAATGGAAGTTTCCTCAAAAAGATTGGTTCCAAACTAGTCTTTCTCACATATGTCAAACCTGGAGCTGTTCTTGTAACTGAGAACAGACTTCAGCTCCATCATTAAGGCATATTCTGTCTGAGGAGGAAATCACTGAAGCCATTAGATAAGGACTCCAAAAAGCACACATATTGCTGTGTATTTGCCCAGTCACCATATTAGCATGATGCATGGTTTCTTGTAAGGTAGAAGCTTTTTCATAAAGTTTTTCAGACTGCTTTTTTTTTCCCTCAGGCTGGTTCTCTATATAGTAAAACATAATGATCACCATCTACAGTCCAAAACCACATTTAGTGCATTAAGGCATAATATTACTGTATTTTTTTAAGTAATATGAGCATGGCTATAGTCTGGTCCTTTTCTCACAGTAAGAATTAAACAAATTCAACTCAAAAATTATTGGTACTCCTATTGAAATTCAAGTATTTGGTAAAACCTTGTAGTACACAAAGAAAGGTAACACCCTGACTGGTCACTGGAGCTCTTCCTACCTGAAAAAGACCATATATTTTCCAAGGAGAGGCAGCAATAATCCTTGTTAAATTTTTGCATTCTCATGACTCTACAAGGGTGGTGAATGCCCTAAAATGTACCTTTAATAGTCCATGTGTTTCCACAGAATCTGTCACAGGGTAAATAACATGAAAAATATATACGCGTAAATGATTTCAACAGAAAGAGAGAAGATTCATACTGGATATTGGGAAGGAATTCTTCCCTGTGAAGGTGCTGAGGCCCTGGCACAGGTTGCCCAGAGAAGCTGTGGCTGCCCCCTGGAAGTGTCCAAAGCCAAGTTGCATGGGCCTTGTAGCCACCTGAGATAGTAGAAGGTGTTCCAGGAAGTGGAATGAGATAAGCTTGAAAGCCCCTTTCAAACCAAATAATTCTGTGATTCTGCAATTTCAGCCAAACCAACAAAACCCAGGGCAACTCAGACAACGCTGATACTCTTTTAACAGCACAGATCACTCTAACAGGAGATACATCCAGCAAAACAACTGAAATGTGGAAATGTGAAACTCAGATTATAAGGCAGCACTCTTAATAATTCTGACCAGCCTCTAAACTGCAACCAGGTAGAATAATATAAACTCTCGAGTAATTTAATCTGAAATATGGACTTGAAGAATTATGTCCTTTGCACCAAGTCCTGTGTGTATATTCAGGGCTGACTTTCATGTGTCAGCAGAGCAAGCTCAGCACAGTGGAGTGCTGATGGGGTGCAGAATGCCATGTCTGTGAGGCCAACGTCACCAGCTGGTCTCTGTCACGAAGGCAGGAGGCGACCAAGGGCTGTGCTGAGGGAAGGGAAGACCACCTCGATAAGCCAGCCTAGCCTCTGCAGCTGCACAAGCAACAGGCTTGTCCCTCTTCCAGCCTCACAGCCTTGGGTCAGCAAAATTCATTTGCGCCCATGGTACAGAAGGGCCTTGAACTGTCTCTGCATGTCTTTGTGTGCAGATGGTGCTGTTCCTACAGCTGCGCTCCAGGAACCCTCTGTGGCTCTCATGAGGTGGGTCCCACAAGGTCCCAGCTCACCCCTAAACAGGGGCTGGGGAAGGAACAGGAACAACTTGGTTTACAGTCCGAGCTGAGGGCTTGGGAAGGAGCAAAACTCAGTAACTAATTATCTATCCCAGCACACAACTTTTCCCTCTGTTGAAGAATGACCTATCTGCAGCCTGTGCAGTTCCTCCTCATTTTAGGAGGCTGGAAAATTTCCTCCCCTTCTATAATTCACTCAGTCCATAAAGTTAAAGGGAAAAAAATTTTAAAAATCTCTATTGTCTTCATAGGACTACAAAACATGAAGAGGGGGGAAAAATGCTGCTCTACATTGGGCCAGGAAAAGAGATATCAGTTAAAGGAAAGAAAAAGCATATGTGGATGTTTTGGAGAAGATGAGTTTGGTAAATAAATTATATTGATAAATTAAACATAAATATGTTTGCAAACCCAGTAGTAAATCATTATTTGCCATGTGTGTCTCTCATCCCAAGGGTCACAAAAGCTTTACAACTCATGAACAAACCTACACACCATCAGTTAAGAGTCTGACTGGGATTTGGCAAAATTTGGCATTATAATGTGTCTTAACCAGTGGAAAATGTATCTCAGTTACATATACAGATTATATCAGACTGTAACTGGGCCAGTTTGTAAGAAAGTACGCAAATCTTCTACAACTATGGTGATTGTCTGAAATAAGTAGAAAACAAAACAATATAAATAAATGGTAAAAGTATCAGATATAGATAAAATAACTGACTGTGTGAATAGGAGATGGTGGCGAGTGGCTGGAGATGACTGATGTGGATAGGAGTTGGGGATTCTACAAATAAAGTAAAATGGCTTCAACAGTGTAAATCTCTACCATTTCTCCTTATATGTAGTAAATACAGTTATATCTAGTCGCAGAAAATGTAGGCTAGGTAATGGGAAACACCAGAAGAGTCAGGTTGACCAAGACCTAACATAAATTGACTAAGGATACTGTTTAATCTTCAACTCATAAGGATGTTAAAATGAGTTTAGACTAATATTCCTGGAAAGAGCTTAAATATTGTTTAGATAACTGATTTTTCCCACTCAGATTTCATGAATAAAGCATGCATTCCTTCTTCCTCTGGCTGAGGCTGGAAGGACAAGTTAGAAATCTTTTGGAAGATCCAAGACATCTTCCAAAATCAAGTTTCACAGAAAACTTGCCTTCTGTGTGTTGAATATCAGCATTTCTGCAAAGAATTAATCCTTCCGATATATTCACATAAATAAAACAGCCTTGCAGGTTATTTCTGAGTGAGTGATGGAAAATAAACAGGCCAGAACATGGCTGAATAACGGTAGCAGGAGAAGTTTAGAAAAATATTCTTTATTATTTTGCAGTGTTAAAGAGACTCTCTTTCTTTTTTTGTACTTCTTGACCTTTTACCAGGCGCCACCATGGGATGATACAGTCTATGAAACCCACTGTTTAGGAAACACAACAATGTAGAGCTACTCCACATGTGAACCTCAGCAGCAGTTACATCAATCAAGACTCTTATTCCTGGGTTATTTGTACTCCTCAGTGTTTAAAAGGAACTGGCCTCTGTGATTCTCAACACCCCAAGCACAAACAAAGCTGTAATAACTCACAACTTAATGAAAGCAAACTCTGTATAATACACACAGACCCTGAAACTTGCAGGGTCTTTCAAGAGAAAATCTGAGCTCAGCCAAAACACGCAGACAAAAGAACAGATTTAAATCCCTTCCAGACACAGAGGCATGAGACAGAAGATATGTTCTGTTTATTTAGCAAGCCAGAGCTGGAGTGAGGGCCCTCACAATACAATTAAAGTTGTAACAATAAAAACACAGCAAACCAAGTCTTGCAGCCCATGAAAGACTAAGCCAGCAGCAGGATTATGGAACCTGAACACCCAGACATTTTAATACCTATGCCAGACAGAGTACTGGATGATAATACTGACACAATAAAACATGAGAAATCCAAAGCCAAGGAATAGATGAAAAGGCAAGGCTTCTCTGGTGAAACTGTTTCTCATTGAAGGCTTAACTCCCAGCTCCATGTAGAGCAGCCACCCTCAGCTCACATCCTACAGCACTTCCTCTTCCATAGGTGAGGAAATGCAACATTACACCATTCTTCTGCAGGAAAGGCACTGTATTCCTTGGATGATGTCAATGTTGACTTTGCGATGACAACATCCACTGGCAGCATGGTAAATACACCAGGAAGAGTTCACTGAAGCACATGTACAAGATGAGTGTGTGAAGACATTGCCCAAAAATATCTCCAAGAGAGTACTCAAGGCCCTCATGCAATAGCAACTCTGCTACTGTGACACAGGATTTTACCCACAACATTTTCTCAGAGCCCTCTGCTAAATCCAGAACTGGAAATTGAAAGCAACAACAAAGGCAGGACCTGGCAAGGCTTAGAGTTAATGGGCAGTTAAGAGGAATTAGAATAATGGTACTACATAATATACAAGGGATTTTTTTCCTCCAGAAATGTGAATCATAGAAAACAATGGGAAAAAATTATGTAGACAACAGTCATTTCAGAATCGTGCTGTCATTGGTAGCTGAACAGTGCCTGGAGAACAAGGATCTGATGGCAAACAAGTGTTTCAGATGTTGGATTTTATTTGCAGAAGTATGCAAGGAGTGTATTTTTTACTGAGTCAGAGAGATTAACTCCAGAACAACAACTGGCTTTCAGGACACTCTCATAGGGTTGCTTCTAGTTCCCTTTTTAAAGATAAATGCCACAACCCCTCACTATTTGCATTTTGGCCTATTCTTGTCTTACTGTAGTATCTCACAAAAATTTACAGACAAAATGGGTCGAATCACATGGAAGAGGTTAAATGAGAGCAGAGGAAGCTGAGTGGTACTGTCTTCCACTCAAAAAGGAAGTATTTGAAAGACATATTTTTAAACAACATAGTAAAAAATGGAAACACAATGGATTTCTGATTGAAACCTTGGTTCTGAACATGGTTTCCTTGGCGACAGTACTAATTTAAAGGCTTTTTAACATTATAACATTATGTATGCAGAGACCTACTTTAAATGGCCCATATCTTGAGTTGGTCAGCTCAGAACTAGAAGCAAAACAAGCCATTTTCTTTAGTTCAGAGAGGTAGTGGAACCCAACAATGATAGCAGCTGGTTTTCTCAATGACATTCATACTGAACTGAGGGCTCAGGTCAAGAGGATGTTATTTTGTCACCATCCCTGGATGTGTTCAAGGAATGACTGGACATGGCACTCAGTGTTCTGGTCGGGTTAACAAGGTAGGGATTGGTCACAGGTTGGATTCAATGGGCTTGGAGTTCTTTTCCAATCTAAATAATTTCTGATTATGTGATCTTAGTCAGTTACAGGAGTCTCATGTCTCAGCTGTATTAAGAAAATATCACAGTGAGTGACTTGAAGGTTTGGTGGATGTTGGTTTGGGTGGTAATTGATCCCATCCCTGATTCCACAGACACGTAAAGCAGTGAAGGTGTTTGTGCTGAAGCAGGACAGGGCAGTGAATCCCATCAGGATGAGTACAAACTCAGGAATCGTTGGCACATTGCCCACTCTAGCAACTTGAGTAAACACTCATCACAAAACAATAAGTTCTGTGATTTTTTTTACTCTTGTTTTTCTTCAATTTCTTTCTGTGTTTTATGTTGACTTACTGCTGGAGACAGGTCCTGCAGAAGAAATGGGACATGCTGTTAAGTGGAGCTCACATATAAGTCTGTGTTTGGAGTATCCAGCCCTCCACTGCTTTAATCAAAGAGGAGAATTTCCTCTTCTCTACTGGTCAGCACCAGACCCGAGGAAGGTATAAACCCTATGTGCCAAAGAGATCAAAAGAGCTCTTTCAAGAGGAAGAACAGTGGATAACTGTAAAGGAAGTTACAGCTGTTTGCCATTTAATGAAGTTAAATGCATATGTAAATGTTTATAGACTCCAGGCTGGACTTAATTTTTTTGGAAGCAACATAATCATATACTCTGCTATTTTTTCCTGGTGGATTGTGAGTTATGAATAATTCCTTGTGATAATCTGCAAATGCTTCATGCATCTGAATATACTGAAACACCCTATTATCTGCCTAATTCACATGAGCACTGCAGTGCTTTATTACTGAAAATAACCTTTATGCAAACCATTCACACTGACATGATTGGTTTGGTTTCTTAACGTCATATTTTTCCTTCACTCACAGACAAGTACTGTTTGAAAACAACAACAGTAATAACAAGGAATCCACTCACATTTCTGGGTAGGGTCCAAGCACTCCTTGTGGATTGAATAAATGATTTCCTCTAAACAAGGCAAATTTTCAGTCTCTCATCTGGAAAATATTATGTGAGCAAAAGCTCAGGGTCAACTATTACCTGCCAGAGCTGAAACTGTTATGAGTTGATTTTTATTCTTTCAGGTCAGGGAGGAACAAACATACCTCAAAAAATAGAGGCTGAAATGGTCTTTGTTATCAGGTGAGTGTAAAAGTCAGAGGCAATTTACAAACCACTGCAGATACCTGTTCTAATTTAGTTAAATTTAGGGAAAAGGTTTTACCGAATGGGGATTTTCCCTTCCTCCAGTCTCCAAACTGTGTATTCAGCCTAGAGAACTGAGTTCATATACACTAAACCAAAGCTGTTTTACAAAGAGACCTCCAAGAAACACTTACTGGCTCCCCTGCACCACTGCTCAGTGGCTTTTCTGAAGGCTTGCAGTTAGAAAGAGAATTTACATAATAGCTTTGAGATGAGAGGAATTTTATGCTTGAGGAATCATTGTGGACAGCAGACAGCACCAAGGTGTCTATAATTAAGTAGTAATGGTATATGGTATCTGAGCAGAGATGACAATAAATTTCTTTCCATAAAAGGCTGATTAATCCCTGTTAGAGCTACTATAGAAAAATCAGATGGGTCTCTGTTTTTCCCATTATATCTTACTCTTGATTTGTCTCTTAAAACTTTTCTTCACTCTGCTTTGTCACGACTCCCCTGCCACTGTGTGTCAGAGCCCAGGAACTCTGCTTTTGGGGCAAGGGAAACAGTCCATCATTCATCTGCACTGGCTACAGCAGTGAAGAATTGCTATTTCCTACAGTGGCACTGGATATTAATGGCACCCTTGTAATAGAGAAGGGGAAGCAACTGGCTCTCAACACAGGCTGCATTGATAGGGCTGCTGCAGCATTCACTCCTCAAAGGACGAAACATCCCTGAATGTCAATGGCCTCCATGCAGCCTCCACGCAGCCTCCACCCCTGTCTCACCCACCTCCGGACAAGACAGTAGGGAAAACACTGCCCCAGCCTACAGACCTGGCTGGGCTCCATGTCCAGGCTCACCCTGACAAGCTGTCAGATCCATAAAATGCTTTGACCTTGAGCCCCCCACCAGAAGGTAGGAGAGTGGCACTGCCAGCCCTCTCTAAATTCAAGGCACAAAACTCTAAATGGCTTTCCCCGCACTCACACAACCCAGTGCCAATCCCAAACAATCACCCCAACCCTGCAAAGACATGCTTCCCCTGACCCATCCCCCCTTACCCTGTGAAACAAAACACCCCTGTTTCTCTTTCCATCAGACTGGGAGACTACAAGAGACATATTTAAACTCAGATAAAATAAAGGCATGTCCCTCATGGCCAGAGTGTAAGATGTCATTTAAATAAACTTTCACAAAAATCAGAAAGTGCCCTGCCATAAATGAGTGATTCTTAGCACAGCTGGTGATCAACAAACTCACTTCCTAATTAAGTGTAGGAGCGTAATGAGGAACAGGGAATCTTTTGTTTCACCAGCCCATGTGAACTCCAGCCACAAGTCCCCAGACTCTCCTAACTCCTGCATTCAGGGCTTGTAATTAGTACATAAGGAACCAGGTACTGTAGCAGCAGCCCCTAGGACAGTGGGCCTATTCACAGCCAGCCAGATGTGAGGAGCATTCAAAGGGCACCGACTGACTCACAGATTGCGTGGTGTTGCATGATACCATAATCTCTGGTTTTCAGCCCCACAAACAACAGGCACTGTCATTTTTATGCATTCTAATTAGGTGGTAAGCCTTACAGAAAGGTTCAGAGCTACTGAGCTGGTGGATGCAGGGCAGGTTGGTCAGCATGCCTAATATTTCCTAAACTATCCCCAGATTCATTAGCATCAAGGATATTCATGCCAGTATGATCAAAATTGGATCATGGTATGTGCAATTAAGGAGCTTTCAAATGTGCCTCTTTTAAACACTAGCGCACAAAATAAAAGGAAAAATGGAAAAAATTACACACAGAAAAGCATCACGATGAGCAAAAGTGAACCTTCACATAAGGCATCGGTAAGCCTCCAAGGGAACCTCACTCAAATGTCCACATCTGTTATTCCTCTCTGAACAGTGAACCTCTGTTCACTCACAGCTCCATCCCAAAAAGTCCAACCTCTGAGGCAGCAGGCGACATTCAGAGGTCAGGAGCCACTCTTACCTCCCTTTCAGAGCTTCTTAGCTCAAGATTTTGGATGAGCTCAGAAGCCTCAGCTGGACAGGCACCCACCAGAAAAAGGGCATATCCCCTTCACCAGTGGTAGAAGGTAAAAAGTGATAATAACATATTTGACAAAGGAGCATTATCAGCACTATTTGGTGTAAACTGCTCCTCTGACAGCAGGAAAATGGATTCCTCCTGTGTTTTTACAGGCAAGACAAGTTGTGTGTTCAAAGCCCCTTCTCAGCCACACAAACAGCAGCTTTCTGGGTTTTTTCTTTTTTACTACATAAAATTTTTTAGTGCAATAATGCTGTGATGCAGCACTTAATGAGCAGATCAAATCCCATAAATGGTTTGCGTGAGCACCTGTATGAATACCTGTTCAGTACTGACATATAAAAAGATGTTACAAAAAGAAAGGTTTGTGAAGCTTACACCCACCAGCTCTGGTCTGGGAGAACATGGGCATAGGGTTTAAGAAAGTAGCAAGTGAGCTAGTGGTAATTACTGAGAAACATTGACAAATCATGAACTGCAAATGAACAAACGTAACAAACACGTTGAAGGGCCATAGGCTAGGACATGCTCTTACTAATAATTTGCTGGATTAGTTGGAATATAATAATAAAATTCTCAAATAAAAATATCAAGTTTCCTTGTAAAATAGGAGAAAGAGCAAAACTGGATGTGTTGAATGTAAACTGAACCTTTGGATTTAATTTTAATTAATGGTCAAATAGGGGTGTAAGGGAGAACACTTTCCAAATGTGTGCACATGCCAGATACCATCAAATGAAAAACCCTTTTTGAAGAAATAAATTCCCTGTTCTTATGATGTTTTACGGGAGCAGTCCTGTGCTTACACTTGCAGACAAGCAAGTTATTCATCCAGAAGCAATCTGCAAACTGTGAAGCATTATCGAGTTGTTCATTCACTCTCCTTCCTTTGCAGAGGAATGATCCTGATTAGGCTATCTCTGGAGGAATGTGATGATGAAATCCTTCCCCATCTGGTCCCTGCCTCTCAGCCACCCAGAGATAAGTCACAGTGTCCCACCTCCTGCTATCCCAGGTTGATCTGAATTGCAGGCACAGCACAGAGGTTCACAAACAAAAGGCTTTTCCAAACACCATCCCTGATATCCACATCTGGGTGGAGCCCGAGTAGGAAAGAATGACAAAAAAACTCCCTACTCCCATCCTGTGGCAAGGAGCCTTTATCCTCTTAGCTGGGCATACCTGTGCCTCTGGCATCTTTCCTCCGGCGATGACCTAACAATAACACCAGTAATAAGGAGGGAAATGTGAAAATGGGGAAGACAGTTTTTTAAGTGGTCTGCGTTTACGTGTCCTCCACAAAATTAATAGCACTGGTTATTATGTGCTAGGGAACATCAGGCTTCACTCAGAGGCATTACAGATCTATTTATCCCAGTCAGAATTAATGTGAGGAAAAGCAATGTGACATGGGCATTATAGACTTTTTAGCAATACTGACACAGAGGGATTATTAATGAGCTACTGTCTGCTGCGTTTGACCTTGAAGCAGGCTGATGTTTGCTCTTAAGACGCTGGTTTGAATGTGTGAAAAGAGGTGGGCTGCAGGAGCTCATACACAGAATTTCAGGATTTGACCTTTTTTTCTCTGGAAGTTTTTTCTTCTGGCACAGTCACGTGTTCAACACATGGTAAAAGGAAAGGGGTGGGACAAGGAATTCCTATAAAATGAAGCAGACACATGTTTTTTTAAATCAATGGGTCTCTACCACAGACTTTGACTGGTTTCCTTCTTGTCCCTTTCTACTTTTTTTCACATCATCTGTACCTGTGGTTCACACTAAATGGTTTTATTCTGTCCTGTCTCAATTTTTTTTTTCCATTCTCTCCCAAAGTGGATTCTGAACTCTGAAAGGCTGGCATCCAGAACAAGCATGTGAATCATAGAATCATAGAATCATTAGGGTTGGCAAAGACCTCCAAGATTATCAAGTCCAACCCTAAACAGAACACCACCATGCCACTAAACCATAGCACTAAGTGCAGTGTCTACTTGTTTTCCAGGGATGGTGTCTCCACCACTGCTCTGGTCAGCCAGTTCCAATGCTTAACCACTCTTTCAGTTAAGAATTTTTTGCTAGCATCCAATCCACTCAATTCATGCCTTAGAAAAGCCAAAATAATTAAATGTATAAAGCTTCCTTTGTGTTAACACCAGCACAGAAACCACAGACTTATGTCAATCAATGATTGATTTTTATTATCCTTAATATTACTCTTGAAGACTACTGCTCATTTTATAAGATTTTTGTCTTTCCCTGACCAGAGATTCTGAAGGCAAGAGAAAAGTTCCATCCAAACTGCTTTGTTGTGCTCATATCACCCTCTAATGACTGTCCATCCAATGCTCTCTGGTCACGGGTAGCAAAAAGCTCTGTTTATCCACAGCAGATCAATGGATCTCAACCATTCTTATGCAAAAGCCTTGACGCACAAAAAACAAGGAGAAGGAGACATCTCTGAGCTCACTTTGGGGTGTGTGCTGATAGGCAGTAGCTGAGAGAGAAGCTGTGGTTATTGCGATGTTAACAGATCTCTCTGTAAACCCATCTATTAGGAGGTCCTTATGTGATATGTGGGAATTAAGATAGGTGGAAAACAGCAAATACACACCAACAATAAATCTGGATTCTAATCAAAAACATACCTGGTGAAAGAAAGAAATTATTTCAGCTTGAAGAACTACATGCAACCCCAAACAAGGCTTTTTGAAATGAGCTAAATTTCAAGGATCAGACCAAGAAATTATCACACCATGTGAAGATAAAATCCATGTTGCAGTGAACTATAGCAAATCTGAACTAAACCCTTGTTTTTCCAAATTATGAATGCAATATAATTCTCTTTGCACATGAAGAAAACACAACTATGCTAGTCACCATTTCAGTTAATTTACTTAACATTGTATTATTCAAATCTCTTTTGTACAAGCTTTAAAAGCTCCATAGTCAGGAATGGGTTCTGGGAATTAAACATTAGCTCTTAAATGAAGTGACAAGAATTTATTGAACAGGTTTCACAGCTGTCATTAGCAGGCAAATTCCAATAAAACTTGATTTAAGTTGTCACTAGTTAACCATATTCAAAAATGGCGTATTTAAATGGACATTTTGTGAATCCCAGATAGAGCCCAAGTGCAGCCCCAGAAATATGCACACCTTTCACAAACCTAAAGCTTTATCTATTCCTCCTGAGATATCTCCAAATAAACTCATGGATTGTGTTCCAGCCCATCACCAGGCACAGATCCTACCCTGACCCTCAGAAATTTACCACCGATTGGTCAGATTAGCTCTTCCCATCACATCCCCTCAGTATCCTTCTCCTCCCTCTTCTGACTGTTGACCTCATCTTGCTTGAGGATGACACCCAGACCTACCCAATCAAGTAATTTTTCAATATGAAGAGGGAAAATCCCTCCACAAACTGGACTTCTGTGTTAATTTTCACACTTTTTACTAATAATTTAGTAATAAATAATTTAGTACTAACACTTTAGTACTAATAATTTTGGGTCAGATGCACTTTGCTGTAAAAAAGTTCACTCTTACACCTAATACCATAATATGACCCAAAAAAACCCCAAAAAAAACCAAAAACAACAACAACAACAACAAAACACACACACAAAAGCAGAGAGGAAGGAAGAGGCATAGACAAGGAATAAAGTGATGGTTTAAGGTAAAATGAGCCATGAGTCAAGTAGAAGAAATACTATTGGAAGGTTAATCTATACAGCTCTTCTCTGATCACAAGATTCCTAATATAGCTGCTATGGAAAGAGAAGAGTGCTGTTACTAATACCTGATCAATTATTTGACTAGTCATAAAATAGTAATAAATAATACATTTATTATTTATTTTAATAAATACTTGATTAACCACGAATTAAACCAAAATATTGTTAGGTTTCAGTGATCCTGTTATCCATGCTAGTGAGTCACACTGAAGGCACCAGACCTTCCAGCAGAAAAAAGATGTCATTAAGGGGTGGGTTTTCACGAGCTCTTTATCAATAAATCAGCACCTTGAACGAGTTGATAGCACTGTAGATATAGATGCTGATCTGTCATATCCGATATTCAGACACATAGAGAGGTTAAGTCGGTGTTCAGGAAACACCATAACAAAATGTTGTCCTGACAAAAAAATTTAACCCCCTCACAAACACACACTGCCCTATTTCTTGTCCTAAGTCAGTTATGCACAGAACTCTGTAAGACCATGTGTTATCGGAGTATCTGCTGCTGAGATCACAATCCTGAAACACTGTAGCATTTAAAGTACAAACTAGCTCCCTGAATCTTCCAACTGTCTGCTGCAAATCCTGAGGGAAGCCCTTGTTTTTTCAGGCTGTTCCAGCTGTTTGAGCAGACAAAAGTGAAATGCAGCAGCACAGCTGGCATGGCATATCCTACTCTTAAATGACAAGTCATATCTTAACACGGTTTCAAACAGTTAACTGATTATGCATCCATGAAGCATCCGGTTCAAGAGCTCTTGTTCCAATGCCCATAGTAACAGCTACAGAGCCCAAAATAATTGAATTAATGATTTTCTGAAGACTCATGAGAAAGCGTCTTTTCCCTCATGTCAAGACAACCAGATCCTTCCAGGTTTTTTACATTTCACACTTCCATCTCCCAAAAGATTCAGGGTTCAACATCTCCTGTCAAGTTAAGGAGTGGCCATTTTAATCAAAATGGTGCCTCAGAAATTATATTGTAGGAAATTCCCTAAATTCCATTTCCATTTAGGAAATTCTATTTCCATTTAGGAAATAGAATTTTAAGAAAGCACATGAAGCTTAGAAGTACTCAGTGAGCTGGGACAAAACCTTCAGGCTCAGTCTCGAGGGCACTTGCAGGCTCTCAGCTCACAGGAGGTTTCCTGAGTGATGACTTTCTGGATTGCCTCCCCTGTTTGGGGAGGGGTTTATGCCGAATCACTTCTCTGTTTATTTTTGAAGGGGGTCTCTGCTGATAACTCTGGAAGGTCTGTCAAGCCTCAGAGCAGGACTCAACTTCCAGAGTTATTCCATTTTAAGATTAGTGTGAACATGTTGCAGAGTTCTTCAAGGATAGTATCAACAAAGTGATTGCAGTTATAGCTATTCTAACACTCTTTATTCTGTATTCTAATATTCTTCTAATACCAGAGTGGAGTGAGGAGAAAGAAGGATGCTTTTTTTTCTAACAGATTCATCTTTTACTTGTTTTCAGCCTCATAATCATACTGGTATTTGCCTCTTACCTTGTGTTCTCACAGAACATCCCTTCTAAGACATAAAAAAATCATATTCATTACATAGCTTTTTATGCTGTGCTGCAGGCACAGGGAAGGAACTTCTAAGAAACACCAGGAGAGTCCACTCGCACAGAAGCTTTAGAATAAAATTAAGCCTTGAACTTCCGGCATCATTTTGAATGTACTTGCCTGTAAATAAATCAACATATAGACAGGTGCTGTTTCATATTGAAACTACTGCACAGTGTTAAGCATAAATCCTAACACTGATTAAGGTGAATGATCTTAATCATTAAATATTTTTTTAATTCCTCATGGGGCTAGAGTATAACTGAGGATGACAATGATAGGTCCATTGTGGCAAAAACTGCAGATTAATTATCCAAGCAGTTATTCAGGCAACACAACTAGTAAAAAATAGCTCTGTGCAGTTCTTTAAAACAACTTAAAAATCCTTCTGATACCTTAGTGTCCACATCACGCTGAGAGACCTTTTGGATGATGGGCTGTCTGATTATCTGTTAGGAACCTGAAGGTAGAAGTGATGAAAACTCATAAGGAGCAAGAATTACCCTATTTGGTAGAATTAATTTTTAAGTATTTATGTTTCTACGTTTGGCATTTGCTCATGTTGCTTTGTGGCTTTTAAGCACTCAAAGTAAGTGGATTTGGAGATTTACATTATTCAGGAAAAGGAGCCAAGAAAATTTTGGTTCTGTAAGGGAAAGTAATAGAAGTATATTTTTATTCCTTGAGTTTGCTTTGAATGATAAAATCCACTTGTAGGAAGGGACATACACTATTGGAAATTTCATCTTGGAAATTTCATCTTTCATAGGGAACATAAACTGAGGTATTAAACATATATGGTTATCAAATAGCTCATGTAACTCAGCACGGGAGCTGCAGTATTAGACTGTCCTGGACCAATTATGCCTGAGGGGGAAAAAATAAAAATCCTTCATGTTTGGTTTCTTGAATTCTTCTATTAAAGAGCATCTGAGTGATCCCTGACAAGGACCACAGTACATACCCTGGAACTGTGGCAGCACAGTGAGCCAAGTGCCCAACCATGTGCTTGCTCTTGATCTACTAAAGATGGGAGGTACCTCGGCTTTCGCCTTTTTTACCGGTATTGCGGGATGCCTGGTATAAAAACCTCTCCTTTGTGGTCCTTCAGGGAGGTTGGCACATCTGGCAGAGTGGGATCACCTCTGGTGAGAGAAGAGTAGACGCCAAGTTCTCATTCCACCTAACAGCAAGAGTTTGCATGAGTGGTGTTGGATTTGGGCGCCTTTTACAAACACAGTTGTGGGACAACATGGAAGAGAAAAGTAAAACAACTGAGCAAGTCACAGAGCTGGCTCAGAGTCAGGCTCACCAGAAGACTAAGAGGGTGATGGCAACCTTGTTTACAAACCTTTTTACTTCTGCACTCTCTTCCCCAGCTGCTCCAAGCTTAACACTGCTTAAAAAGATGGATGGTGCTACCTTTTTTTTTCTTTTCTTTTTAAATTCAAATAAACCCTGTAACTTTGTTCTTACAAACCTTTTCTTAGGGAGTTTAGTGCAAGGAAATTCTCTAAACAGAACCATCTCAAGCCACAGATGCCATGCCAGGGATGCGGACTCGCAGCTGATCCAAAGAGGATCCCAATGAGCAAAAGCAATTATCTCCCTTTTACTGAACCTGGTTGAAACTACGTCTCAAATAAATGAAAAGTAGAAATCTGTCCATTATAAATACCATCTTCATGTATCTTTAAAGTCACAATATGTATGTAGTAGCTGGGGTACCAAGGGAAAACAACAGCAACACAAATCCAGCCATCTCCTTTCACAGTCCTGATCGATCCTTCCTCGTAACATTTCACTCCTCTATCACCTCTTTGCTATGTTAATTGCCATATCTGTCAGCTGTCTCTGGTTTCTGAACATCAGCTTAAACTGAAGACCCTTTAGATGTTTTCCTATTTGAAGAGTTTATCTCTGCCAGGGAAAGAATTCAAAATATAGTATATTTGACTGCTTTAAATTGAGAATTACCTCATCCTGCATCTTTCCCTCTTGTTCCACACTCCAGTAGCCCTGGGCTGAAATTGTGTGGCATTGATGAGAATGGTCTTACCACAGTCAAGTCAATAAAACAATTATTTCCACTGGGAGATGAATACTGGAATATTAAAGTTTTTATTACTTCTGGAAGAATGACTCCACACTGTCTGTGTGGATTGGGAGTGCACACACACATGGATGGTTCCCTAAATAGGAACTGTTCCCTTAGGAGGGCTTTGCACACTTGTCAAACCACTCCAAGTGGTATAGTCACATCTTGGAATGATACCTTTAAGACATTTATTTTAAAAAATTCAAATGAGAGTACTATGTCAGGAATGGAGTGAGGCAGAGGTACTGTAAAAACTGACCCACAGAGAATGTTACTCCCTACAAAGCTGGAATTCTGCCTTTCCTCTTGCGATAAAAGATGAAGTATGGACACAATTAACATTAGTTTGAAAAATAAGTGGAGCGATGTACAACAGAAGGAAGCATGACTTTGTGAGAAGGAGCATGAGGGAGACTTGGGCTCTGAATTAATTAATTAATTTTTTACTAGTGAATGTACTGGTGGATGTAAAATGAGGCTGGGGCTGACCTGTCCCAGGTGATAGTCTAACCTCTAGCCTGTATGCCACCTCTCTTTGTTTTTTTCCACCAAATTTCAACTGGAAAGTTGTGCTGTGAGCCAGTGTCACAAGGAGGCTACCAGAGCCCCTCTCTGCACCTTCACACTGCTAAAACTATTGTCTTTGTTTCTCCTGGTCTCTGTCCCAAGATTGCAAAAAGCAGATCGTTCTGCCGAGTATTCACTTAGGTGCCATTCCTAAATGGCATTGATGCAAAATTAATATTCAGATGTTTATATTGTTTTACCTTCAAAAGGTAACTAATGTTTCATCACTCATCCATCCATCCATCTGTCCATCCACCCCTCCATCCATCTATCTATTCATCCAGTCTTCATCCTCTATTTGGATGGAGAAGCAAAGCCTGAATGTTGCATTGTCTCATCACTGTTTGCACAGCACATGGTAATAGCACAGCTCATGATGTTGTAAATAAGTTGGCTCATAAAAACAGGAGTTTTCAGTAGCTCAAGCCATTCTACCCCAAGATATGAATTAAGAGAACAATATAATGACAGCATAACATAAACCACATAAACCAAATTCTAGTCCCTAGGCTGATAGTTATGAAAGGGGGTAGGCTTCTGAGCTGGAAAAGAGACAACAGATTTGCTAAGGGTTGAAACAGAGTAGGGAAAAAAAATAAGTGATAGATACTACAAGTTGTAAAAGAGCTAAAGCAGCTCTTTTGTCAACAAAGAACTTGGAAGACTAAGGTAGAAAAGAGTATTTCTCAGTCCTTTGAAGTGCTACATTTGATAGTTTCTTATCAATAGATGTTGAACTTCAGGAAAGACAAGATCAGCATGTGTGTGTTGTGACTGGCTCACAAGGTGACCCGCCCTGAAAAGAGTCATTGTGCTGTGATTGTGCACAGAGACAACGCTGCTACTTGGAGAGACATAAAAACCAGACACGAAAGAAGAGCTGGTCATGTTGTGGAGAAAATGTGATGCTAAACATATATTTTTGTATCACATTTGAAGCCACAGAATCCATTAAAATGAGTAATAGTCTTGTACTCACTAATAAATTGTTTAAACTGAATATTTTCATAGACCTGTAGTCTCTAACTACACCAGTAACAGCACTCACAATTACAGTACCCGCAACTGAGGAAATACGCTGAGTTTTAGGTGTTGCTTTAGAGATCTAGGATAATAAAACATGCAGGAAAATTCAACTAACAAATGCTTACAGCTGTCTGAGAAGTGTGCTCTGCTGAGTCTCAGCAAAGGAGAAAGTTGTTGTTCTTCTCTAGCTCTGAGGCCTACTTTCCATCATTTCTCCTTCCTGCTTCTGTGCAGGAATTTGTTTACTCTCTTCTGGAGTGTTGCTTCATATTACTGCCCCCAGGGAGTCTCTGTCACAGATGGAGAGATCCCCATCTTCATGCATGCAGCTGAAAATAAGCACCTAAAAGAACAGGACATGGTGAATATAAGAACTATCACACAGAGAAGCTCATTTTTAAGCAAAATTTTCCGTTTTCCCCAGAGAGGGGGACAATTCTCTTTCTTGGTAAATGGAGTGGAGAGGTTACTGAGAAAAAGCTCAAGATTAATTCAAAGTTTTGTCTTGAATCCTAAAGCAGGAATCTCAAACAAAATATGTAACAAGATAAATTTCTTTTTTTTTTCCTCCAGTGGAAAAAAAATACAACAATAACATCTCTTAATTAAATGCTGATGTTTTGCCTCCCTTTTTATTTACTGTGGTTTCTTGAGATTCTGGGGTATTTTGAGTGCAGACAAATCTACCGTTTATGTGATAAAGTAAGTATCAAGGTTGTAATCAAGACACACCTACAGTCACTCTGTGCTTTGATTGTCTTATGAAGACCAGGAGTATGTGTGTTCCCAAAGGACCAGGTACTGGTTCTGCTGCACAGAAAACTGCAAAGACTGAGCTCATTCTTACAGTGACACAAGCTGACAGGACACAGTTGATTCCCTCCACTTTGGTCAAACACTTGTGGGTTTTTGCTGTTGGGCTGCAGGTAGGTATTCCCAGGCAGTGTTCTGGGCAGAGCAATCCTGGTTTGGGGAACAGATCTAGGGTGCATTGTGTGCTCTGGCTGATTCTCTCATCGTTGGAGGGCACTGCGCATGGGAAGCAGGTTTGGAGCTCTGTCACCCAACCCGGACCACACATGATGCACCAAGGGACACAGCCAGAGCCGCTCCTGCCTCAGCAGCAGCCACAAACCCTTCTGCTGGAACCCTGAGCCCAGAGCCAGCCTCAATCCCTGACACTCTTGTGATTTTTGGTGAAACAAGGGGTTGACCATCTGAGACGCAGAGTTGACACAAAGCCACAAAAAGCTGGAAATGCAGCATTAATTGTGTCACTGCCATTAAAAAAAGCAGAAAAGGTATGAGAGCAGGGTGGTTTCAGAACCTCGTGTCTCTGTCATTGGTTTTGACCATGCTGCCATCCTGATGGACATCCTGACCATGGGCTATGTCACAAAAGAAATCATTTGAGGTTGTTTCATTTAGCTCAGGACAAGAGATGCTGTATTGCTCAGACATCTCAGGAAGGACAGCAGAAGGAAGTTATCAGCTGGTTAGTAAAGTGCTTCATCCTACCTGTTACCTATGTCTCAGAGGACCTAAGTGACCTTGGGACTGAGTGACAAATGAAACCTCATTTACCTTCATACTGGAGGCTCTGATGTGTGCCAAGACTGTGTTGCACCTGTCTGGTTGCACAGAGTCTCAGCACAGCATGGCACGCATTCTTCAAGCAAGGTGAAAAGAAAGATAGCCTGTGTGAACCTTTCACCAAAAAAATCCTCCGAGTGAAAAAGTAAAGAGTGAATATCCTGACCATTAATTTAAGATTCCAACCAGCAAAATCTTCCATTATTAATTATGAAGCTGCCTCCCCATTCGTGCTTCCCAGAGGGCAGAGAAGGTGCTTGGTGGGTCCCAGCTGAGCTGTTGTTGGTGACCTGTCCCAGAGCAGCATTCTGGTATCTGACACCTGTTCATCAATTTGGGATAACAGAGGGTAAGGGACCTCCTGCACTGACTCAGCACTGGGAGCAGAGGCACCATGGGAAAATTCCACTGTGGTTGCCAACTCTGGCAATGGGTTTTATTATATGGATCACTATTCATTAAAATTTGGACCAAGACCAGACAGATACAGATAGAAATGCCTTTTTTTTTTTCATGGACTTGTTCCAAACGCGAGCTTTAGGTCACAATATATATCTTCTTACCAGCAGGTTCCCAAAGAAGAAGAATGGCTTACAACAGCTTTATAAAATTCAGCTGTTTAGAAAACTCACATAATTCACCCCACCCCCAGAATCTACAGATAACAGCCCAAATAACATATGTTTTTTCACTAGTGACAATGCACAATAGGCAGAGATACCCAAGAATACACTGTGTAGTAGTAAATTTACAAGTGAACTTTTAAACTCAATTCTCTGCTTTGTTAGACAAGCTGAACACAGCTATTACACTACAGAATTACCGGATATCAAGTTATCCCAATGAAAATTGGTGTAGAACAGCAGAATGGCAGATGTTCTTTCATGTGAAAGGTCTAACATGAAGCAAGAATAACTGTTAACTCCGTGTTTGAATGTTGAATTTCTTTTCCCAGCTGTAGTAAGCAGAAATAGGAGCAACTGGAAGCCAGGAGAAAAATAGTAATTTTATTTTTTTTTATATTTCATCTTTATTTTGGAGGCCTTTCCTACCTCTTTGTTAGTCTCATGTGCTAGTTTAGGATTCCTACTCCCTGCAGGACAATAAATATATTCAAGGCAATAAATATCAAAAAAAGAGAAGCAGACACATGTTTTATAAGGAAACATCATGCTTAATTGAGTTTTTTCAGTGTCAGTAGAAATCAGGATTGAGACTTTTACACAGGACACCAAATAATGATCAGATTAAGGAAAGAGGGTAAGAAATGATAGATTTGCCAATACCTGGAACAGTCAGACATGAAGCAAAAAGGCTCATTAAGCACATTTCTCCAGAGAAAAGTGCAAAAGCTTTAAAAGCATCACGGTTTCAAGATAACTAATGTGTCTTTTTTTTTTTTTTTGTATGGGGAAAATCTCACAGCAATATTTAAATGCATGAGCTTCCCTGGCTCCTCATGCAGAGACCAGAGAGCACCAACCACTCCCCAGCTGCTCTCTCCACTTGTGCACTATGAAAGGGTTTAATGAGCCACAAAGTATGTTTTGCTCTCTTCATGGATCACAGGAGCAAAAGTCCTGGGGGTAAAAATGGCCTGTGTTGTTTCTGCTGCTATGAATTGGGCCCTGAGGGGTACATTTGTAGCGTGATGCGTGTGGATTTGGCTGCTTGAGTCCCACTAATGTTGATGGGACTCATGCAGCTAAAACCCCAGAAAGGGCTTGGAAATGTGTCCCTGGGTGTCTGTAAAGCATCGTTGTTTTTTCAAATAAACTCGCTGAGCCAGTCTGGTGGTGGTTCTCCTCGTGCAGATTTGAAGAGTGCACAGGAATGCCTGGAAATTCATGTTGCATCTTCCTCTCCAGTCATACTTCTCAGAAACTGAATGACCCAGTCATTTGGGTTAATGTAGTGATAAATGGTATAAGAAATTATAAGAGATGATGCCCTGTCAAGTTCCTTCATATAGGTCAAATTCCCATGGCTGGAAGTGTAACTCACTGTGGGTACAGCTTGAGAGTCACTCCAGAGGATCACAAAAAAACACAAGCTGAGACACAACAATGTTCACACCCTCTCCTTCATTTCATGGGGAGTATGATAAAAACTGTCCTTTTGCAATGGATCAGCAAACTGAAATGTTTGACGGTAATCTGAATTTCAGTAGTCCCATTTAGCCTTGGGAAAATACCCCAAAACTTAATCATTATTTACCTTGCCATTTAACGAGGAATTAAAGCTCAGCTACTTGTCCACTTTCCAGTTTACATCATAACCTATGATAACCCGAATACACAACAGGTCAATAATACATTCAGTGCTCATTGTGTGCTACTCCAAAGAGCCAACTATCTCAGGGAGACATGCATAAATGCTTAATATGGTCTCAGCTCTGTGAGTCCATCCCGTGTTTTAGATCAATTTAAGGTTTGCATGCAGTGCTAATACCTCAAAGTGGTTGACAACAAACAAGTACTCAAAAAATCACATTTGAGGGAATAGCGAGCAGGATAGAGAGGGATGAAGAGGCAGTGATGATGGTACTAGAATTGTGTGGGGATTTTAATTGCCCATTTGTCAAAGTAATATGCATAGAAATATCCCCATGGGGTACACATAGTATGGAAATATCTGTTCAAGCCTGCAGTGAAACAGCTCATTAGAACACCATGAGTATCTGTTACTGCTTCAAGGAGGAGTATAATTGTATATTAAAGCTGCAAGGGATCGTTTTCGGAAAAGAACAGGCAAGGTCTTTTCAAAGGAGAAGGGAAGTAGCCAAAAGGATCTTCAGCTGATCACAAGGCAGAAGCAGAGAAGGGGGTTCCATTCCCTGTAACATTGGAATAGAAGGAGCAGAGACCACGGGAGGCAGAGGAACTGGAAAGACCATCATAGTCTCAGTTCAGCTGCACAAACACTTGGGATGTCAAGGGGGTTTCTGGCACCCTGATCTGTCCTTTTTTGCTGTCATTCCATTTCAGCTTTCTTTGACATCCCACATCACACAAGCCGTAGAGGAGCAGTCAGGAGTTGAAGCCATGATTTCCCATTAAGCCAAGCTCAGAGCACGTGTGTTAGTCACCCAGGATGAGCTCAAATATTGGGAGGGCAGGAAAATCGACTTTCTTAAATCGACTTTCTTTTCTTAAACAGAAAAATCCTGCTTCAGTTTCAGGAAGCATAGAGATATATTTTAATCTGTAAATTGCCTTTACTTTCAGACTTCTCAAACATGAAGTGTTTAATTGTGAAATTTCATTGCTGTTTTAATGTAGTTTCCATCTCAGATTTACAAATAAAGTACGTATTTTGTCAAATAGTTGCCATTTTGGTCCCTCCCATTTTGTGTCTGCACAAACATTGATTTCTGTGGTCATTTAATTCAGCTGGGGATCTGCCCTTAACATCACTCAAAAAAAAAAAAGCAAATATTACTTCCATTTAACCTAAATGACTTTCGGCAGAAGTGGAAATACTGTTACAAGGAAGGGAGGAAGGCAGGAAAACAAGGGGGGGGGGGGGGGAA